>NW_024424564.1:33069342-33333678 GCF_017311325.1 Ursus maritimus | reverse complement strand
AAGAAAGAAAGAAAGAAAGAAAGAAAGAAAGAAAGAAAGAAAGAAAGAAAAAGAGGGAAAGAGAGAAAGAGAGAAAGGGAGAGAGAAAGGGGGTACCTAGGTGGCTCAGTTGGTTAAGCATCTGACTCTTGATTTTGACTTAGGTCATGAACTCAGGGACTTACGACTGAGCCCCATGCTGGGCTTTGCACTCAGCGGGGAGTCGGCTTGAGATTCCCGCCCTCCCGCTCCCTATGCCCCTCCCCCCATTCAGGTGCACTCTCTCTCAAATAAATAAAGAAATAAAATCTTAGGAAAAAAAAAAGGTATGTTGATGTCCTAACCCTCAGTACCTCAGAATGGTGGTAATCTGAAATAAATTAAAATGAGGTCATTAGGGTAGACACTGTTCCAATATGACCACTGTATAAAAAGGGAAAATTTGGACAGAGAGACATATACACAGAGGGAAGGTGACACGAAGACACACAGGGGAAGACAGCCACATGAATGGAGTGGTGCCTTTACAAGGCAAGGAATGCCAAGGATTATGGGCAAACACCAGAAGGTACAAGAAGCAAGGAAAGGTTCTCCTCTAGAGCCTTCAGACAGAACATGGCCCTGCTGACACTTTGATTTTGAAACATGGACTCCAGGACCATGAGACAATAAAATTCTGTTGTTCGAAAGCACCCAGTTTTTGGTACTTTGTTCTGGGAGCCCTAGGAAACTGATAGGATATGTTAAAAGCAGATCCCCTGGCTTTTGCCTTGTCCACCAGAACCTGCCCCTCTTCCCTTGTCTTCCATGCCAGAGGCCGAGAGCAGAGTCACCATTGCTTCCTCACTGACTCATGCTCTATGTTCAATCCGCCAACAAGTTCTGTCAGCTTCACCTTCAACATACGGGTACCAGCCAGCAGCTCCTCGCCTCCTCCGGTGCTGGTGCCATCATCCAAGCCACCATCATCTCCAGGCTGCACAAACGGGAGCCTCCTGACCAGCCTCCTGCTCTTGCTGTTGTCCCTGCAGCCCTGTTCTCCACACAGCGGCCACAGCAGCCTCATCAAGAGGTAAATCAGATCCTACCACCTCCCTCCACATACGTTCCAGAGGCCTCCTGTGTCCCTGGACTGTGGTCAGTACACTTCTTCCTATGGGTCAGTTACTGAGGTTTCTGGCCGAGTACCTGATCAGCTTCAGACATGTCCATGGATGCTTGCGAGAAGGTACAGTCTCTGTTTATAGGCTCCCAGAGTGTGTACATATGCTCAACTTTTAAAATTATATTTTTAAACCCTCTTCTTTTTTGTCTACATGTTGTATGAAAGCTGAAAACATTGTGCTAACACACATACTCTGTCCACAGAGATTTTCTTTTTTTTGTTTCTCCACAAGCCTTTAAAAAAACAATAACTGGTATTTACTGAGTGTTTACCACCTGTCAGGTGCTGCTGTGTTAAGTGCTTTGTGTGAATTAATTTACTTAATCTCCACCACGAACCTACAAGGTAGATACTATTCTCATCATTACCTGATAGATCAGGAAATAGAGACAGAAAAGTTAAGTGACTTGCCTAAGACAACACAGCTAGAAAGAAGAGGCAGGATTAGAACCCAGGCAACTGGCCCCTGAGCCTGCACACTTAACTGCTGCCTGTCACATGGCCTCTGTCTTTCCGCAGTTCCGACAAATTTGGTTTTGTTTTGGATTAGTGTTACTCGGTGCCATGTTTAAGGTGGCTACATAGTCGTTGTCGGCTGCACCTTTTACCAACGCAAAGACCCTCTCTGTCCACTTGAATGCCTTCCGCGTTGCATTCTACTTTGCAGACTTCCTGAAATGGAATCATTCTAAGGATTAAATGAGGTATTTATTTTTCTACTTGTTCAAAAATACATACTGAGTACCTCCCATGGGCAAGGAACAAATCTCAGGGCTGCGGATACAGTCGCTGTCCTCATGGAGTTGGCCTGGTAGGTGGGGTGTGCTCAGCAGACAGATGGTGCTCAGGGCACACTAGCTGTTCTCATTGCGTGTATTGAGTAGGCCAGGGCATACGGGGGGACCTACGCCAACTTTTCTTCTACGTCAGTAACTAGAACATAAAGCTTCCTGCGATTACTGAATTTTAAATACCCAAGACTCTTCTGAGTCATTAAAATGGTTTAGATATTTGTAGGATATTTTCTAATTTGTGATTATATAACCATACTGGTTTTTATTTAAAATAAAACCAAACGAACAAGCAAGAAAACAACAAAAGATGTGAAGTGGATTGAGTACGTATACAGGAGTGCAATTTCCTCTCCCTGACACCCTTCCCCACGCAAGGGTACACACCACTTTTGAAGGCCCCTTGTTTCCTGAGCGACTTCCAAGGCGAGCACAGGATGGTTCCGAGAGAGCCTGGGAAGAAGGAAGTGGTGCGCACCCCATCCTTCTGATTCTGAAGGCTAAATTCTGACTTCAAGAGAAATGAGGTATGAAGTTTGGAATCTTGCTAACCCAAAAACTTAATGAATAAAATATAAACATGCTAGTATGTCCTAATCCTCCTGGTGCCATGTAGGTGCGCAATGGAAAATTTCTAGTTTCTGCTCCCCACCAGAGAGACAGAAAGTGTGGGAGGATTACTCACTATAAACACTCTAAAATCCCCAAGGAAGGAGGTTTCATTCTGACACAAAATTAAAAGGCTCAAATGTCATCCCATTTAGACAATAAATTAAATATAAAGGAGAACAGAAAGGAACTTATGAAAAAAAAAAGACTCAGAGAGAGACATCCATAAAAGAAGTAGAAATGCAGTTGGAATAACTTTGATCCCATTTATTTCTTATTAACGTTCATGACAAAAATGGTCAGTTTGTTCTCATAAAATCCATGCAGCTCACTCTACCTGTCACCCTAGGGAATGTGCCTTTCAATTTCCTTGACACATAATTTTATTAGAAGTATCATAAAATGTCAAGCTAACCATCATTTGGGAAAGGGACTGTCCAACACTCTCAGCAGCGCCCAAACAGAAGCTCGTGGGGGGTAAAGTTCACATAAGAAAAACTCATTCATCTTGACAGTAGGCTTCCCCAAATGACAACTCCACTGCAAAAAGGCAATAACATCAAAGTTTTTGCAGGTTTTGTCCCAGGGGCCAGGTCCATGTATTTAAAATAGGAGCGATTCTGATATACTCGCACATTATTAGCATATGTCTATCTGGTTTTCAAATTAAAGTTCTATGATGACATTCCTGTCTGTGGCCATTTTGTAATTTTTAGTTTCTTGTTTCCTTCTTGTTTCCTAAAAAAAAAAAACAAAATCACTGTCTTCCATGGGTGTAAGGCGTGTGGAAGGCTGGGGGAGGAATGAAGGTAAATAACAAGAAATATTTTCTAGGGCTGCTGTTGCTCTCTAAAATAGTTTGGAAAAAAGAGTTCAATATCCTTCTATAGGAAATCATATAGTCATATATTTTATATAGAAAGAGGGAGACAACGTATTCCTATATATATACAAATCATATATTTTCTATTAAGAAATTACCTAGTAAAAGTTCCTTCTCTTCAAACTTCAAAAGGGAAAAATGGTACATTATTATGCTAAGCCCATTTACCATGAATCAGCTATCACTGTATCCTTAAGGATAGCTACAAATGTAACAATACTCTAAATCAGTGTGTCTCAAGCTTTTTTGTTTATCTTGGTACTCATTTCTACCCTTAAAAATTATTGAGAATCCCCAGAGTTCCATCAATATTTACCATCTTAGAACTTTAACTTCATTACTATTTATTAATTCATTTTAAAATAAAAACAATAAACCCATTACATGTTCACACCAATAATGCATTTTTATGAAAACATCTATATTTCCCAAAACAACAACAAAACTAGTGAGAAGAATGCCATTATTTTGCATTTTTGCAAATCTCTTTAATGTCTGGCTTAATAAGAGAAAATCTATTTAACAGAAGACTTTCATATCTGCTTCTACAATCTGTTGTGACATATTGTTTTGACTGAAGTATATGAAGAAGACTAGGCCTCACAGAGATAGCTGTTGGAAATAGGAAGAGTATTTTCATATCCTTTTAAAATAATTATGAGTACTCTTCTTTGATACTATTCCAAAATGTGACAAGTGATAGTTTCTTAAAAGTTTCTTGCAATGTGAAAGTTAATACTAAACACTGATGAAATTTCCTCCTCTGTTACATTATAAACTATTGGTCTATCTTGTCAACCAGGATTTTGGAACATTATCCATTGGTGATTTGGAAAATATTAACTCCCTGAGTTACGCAAATCCCCCTAATGTTGAAACATTTCTTTACACAATGTTTTAAAATGATGCTTGTTAATATTAATTACCACAAATCTCATCAGAACAATATAAGCATTAGAAAACCGTCAAGCTCATGGTGATAAATAGAAATTCTCCAAAATTCTCATTTCCCTATAAAAGTTCAGATTTTATCATTAGCAACAAATACTATTTGTTGTTTTCCTAGAAATGGCATTTTCATTTTGCTCATTTTCAGTAAAATGCCTGTCAAATACCCAAGTCTGAAAAATCGGTTTGTCAGTTGCTTTTTCAAATAAAAACAGTGTTCCATGAAACAAACTGCTTGTTCAGCTCTCATTTCAATCACGTATGTGTTCTTCCCCAAGACAACCACCAGACTTTGATATGCAGCAAAGATGCTTTAGGTGTTATTTCCCATTTAATATTTCCGCAGGATATTAAAAATATATTCCAGGATAGGGATTTATACACGTAACAGATTCTACTGGTTCATCAAAGGCATTCTTAAGTGAAACTAGGCTTTTTTCTTTTTAAGTAGGTTCTATGCCCAGTGTGGAGCCCACTGAGGGGCTTGAACTCATGACGCTGAGCTCAAGCCCTGAGGTGAGATCAAGAGTTGGATGCTAACTGACTGCGCCACCCAGGTGCCCCTGGGCTTTTTTTTTTTTTTTTTTCAATTGCAAGTGTGCGGCAGTAAAGAATGCACTGCCCACGAGTACGGTTTGGTGCCACTGCTGTGATTCACAGTGAGAGGCCAGAAGTTTTACTACTGTTGCTCTTTGCAGCATCAGTGCAAATAACAACACAATGAAGGTGGTGAATGACATCTTACTTTTGTTATCAAAATAGTTCTGACCTTACAGTCCCCCTGAAAGGGTCTTGGAGACACCCCTAGAAATCTGCAGACCACATTTTGAGAGTCACTGCTCCAAAATGGACTGTATGGATTTTCATCACTGTTTAGAAACCACAAAAATTATAAATGTCCAAAAATCTACACTGCTGTAGCATAAAATCAAACTTAGATGTGGTTAATCATGGGATGGCCTTTGGTCAAGGCTCACACTGATGAGATGGTTGTATGTTTCTAATCAAAGCAAAGTGAGATTTCTGCTGAATTGGTTTCCCCTTTGCAAAAGCCACTGGTAGGCTTCTCCTTTTTCTCACAAAGAAAGTAGCTGGGCTTTCTTATCTGCCTGTCCAGGTGTGGGGCAGAAGGGGGAGTGGTGGTGCTTGAAAGCTGTCAGCCATTAAACATCAAATTGGAGTCATATTCTTTATTATAACCACACGATTTTAAAATGATAGTTCCTCCTCCTCCCCCTGTCTCTACTCTGATATCTCTGTATCACGTATCATTTTTTACCACACTATATAATTTACTTACTTATTATGTTCATAGTTTACTGTCAGCCTTTATTACCTCCTATAAACTCCATGAGGGTAAGACTGTTTTCAATATATTTTTTTAAAGATTTTATTTATTTATTTGACAGAGAGAGACAGCGAGAGAGGGAACACAAGCAAGGGGAGTGGGAGAGGGAGAAATAGGCTTCCCACCAAGCAGAGAGCCCAATGCGGGGCTTGATCCCAGGACCCTGGGATCATGAACTGAGCTGAAGGCAGACACTTAATGGCTGAGCCACCCAGGTGCCCCTGTTTTCAATATTGTTAAATATTTTGTCTATATGGTATATATCCAGTATTGGGATATTGATATATCTCAAGAACTTAGAACAGTGACTAGCGTATTGTAGGTCCCCCAAATTATTTTTTTGAATGAATTAATGAATGGTAAGATAATAAACTTGTGCATTATTCAAAGAATCATTACTAAAATGTCAGAGAGCCGTATGAGTATCTGCCACAACTGATATAAGAAATTCTTGAAAACATACATCTATATTTTTTTATTATCCCAATTAATTGTTTATGTATCTTTCAGCATTGGATACAGGAACTATATTCTATTCACCTCTGTGTCCTCAAGATCTAGATCAGAGCCTAACAATGAAGTAGTTGAGTTAAGATGGCGGAGGAGTAGGAGACACCATTTTCAGCCGGTCCTCCGAGTCGAGCTGGATAGGTACCAGACCAGCCTAAACAACCACGGAACCAGCCGGAGACGCAGGAAGACGCATCTGGATCTCTACAAATGAACATCTCCAGCGCTGAGTATTGAGGTACGAAGCGGGGAGCCATGAAACTGTGCAAAGATATCGGAAGATAAACGGAAGGGGGAGGGAGCCGCCATGTTTGGGCGCCGGGAAGCGGTAGCCACTTGCACGGGAGAGCAGGCGGGGCTCACGGTCGGCACCCGCAAAACAGCAGACTGAGACCGTGAGCCGGGTGCGCGCGCCACCAGGCATCTCGCGGAACACGGAATCCCGGTGCGCTCACTGGATCCAGACTGAGACCGGGAGATCCGGGAGCAGGCGCGGGGCTGCTGGCGGCTGGTGGCATTAGAAACACAAAGGACAGAGACGCGCCGGCCCTGGAGTGAGGGCTGGGACGCCGGGTGTGGGGCGCACATCCCGGGACGCTGCAGGGTTGAGCAGCACCAACAGAAACAGAGTTAAAGTGGCCAGAACATTAGTAGAGAACGGGCCGCAATCCTTCTGTTCCGTGACAGAGGCTGAAATTTGGCCGCTGCTGCTCTGACTCGCAGAAGAGGCACAACAGACCGCCAGGGAAAGCCGCCAGAGAACAAAAGCCTGGAAATACCGGCTCAGGGAGTGCCCATCCCCATCCCCCCTCGCAGGGGACACGGAGACTCTACCCAAACAGGGCTGCCTGAGTATCAGCGCGGCAGGCCCCGCCCCCAGAACACAGAAGGCAGGCTGAAAAATCAAGAAGCCCACAACCCGAGGCGCCGGGGTGGCGCAGTCATTGAGCGCCTGCCTTCGGCTTAGGGCGTGATCCCAGCGTTCCGGAAAGGAGTCCCTCATCGGGCTCCTCCGCTGGGAGCCTGCTTCTTCCTCTCCCACTCCCCTGCTTCTGTTCCCTCTCTCGCTGGTTGGCTGCCACATAAATAAATAAATAATATCTTTAAAGAAGAAGCCCACATCCCTAAGATCCCTATAAAACAAGGGGCACGGCCTGGGACCCAGTCAATAATTTGGGCTCTGGAAACCCCGCAACCTCTCTTCATCAGAATGACAAGAAGGAGAAGCCCCCCCCAGCAAAGAAAAGACAGTGATTCTGTGGCCTCTGCCACAGAAATAATGGATATGGATGTAACCAAATTATCAGAAATGGAATTCAGAGTAACGATGGTCAAAATGATGAGTAGAATTGAAAAAACTATTAACGAAAAGGTTACTGAGAATATAGAATCCCTAAGGACAGAAATGAGAGCGAATCTGACAGAAATTAAAAATTCTATGAGCCAAATGCAGGCAAAACTAGAGGCTCTGACGGCCAGGGTCGCAGAAGCAGAGGAACGGGTTAGTGAATTGGAGGATGGGTTAATAGAGGAAAAAATGAAAATAGAAGATGGTCTTAAAAAAATCCACGCCCACGAATGTAGGTTACGGGAGATTACTGACTCAATGAAACGATCCAATGTTAGAATCATCGGCATCCCCGAGGGGGTGGAGAAAAACAGAGGTCTAGAAGAGATATTTGAACAAATTGTAGCTGAAAACTTCCCTAATCTAGCAAGGGAAACAAACATTCGTGTCCAAGAGGCAGAGAGGACCCCTCCCAAGCTCAACCACGACAAACCTACGCCACGTCACGTCATAGTGCAATTCGCAAATATTAGATGCAAGGATACAGTATTGAAAGCGGCCAGGGCAAAGAAATTTCTCACGTACCAAGGCAAAAGCATCAGAATTACGTCAGACCTGTCTACACAGACCTGGAATGAGAGAAAGGGTTGGGGGAGCATATTTAAAGCTCTTTCAGAGAAAAACATGCAGCCAAGGATCCTTTATCCAGCAAGGCTGTCATTCAGAATTGATGGAGAAATAAAGACATTTCAGAATCGCCAGTCACTAACCAATTTTGTAACCACGAAACCAGCCCTACAGGAGATATTACGGGGGGTTCTATAAAAGTAAAAAGGCCCCAAGAGTGATACAGAACAGAAAGTCACAGCCAATACAAACAAAGACTTTACTGGCAACATGGCAACATTAAAATCATATCTCTCAGTAATCAGTCTTAATGTAAATGGTTTGAACCATCCCATAAAACGCCACAGGGTTGCAGATTGGATAAAAAGAAATGACCCATCCATTTGCTGTCTACAAGAGACTCATTTCGAACCCAAAGATGCATTCAGACTGAGAGTAAGGGGATGGAGTACCATCTTTCACGCAAATGGACCTCAAAAGAAAGCTGGGGTAGCAATTCTCATATCAGATAAATTGGATTTTAAACTACAGACTATAGTTAGAGATGCAGAAGGGCACTATATTATTCTTAAGGGAAGTATTCAACAAGTGGATATGACAATTATAAATATATATGCCCCCAACAGGGGAGCAGCAAGATACACAAGCCAACTCTTAACCAGAATAAAGAGACATATAAATAAAAATACATTAATAGTAGGGGACCTCAACACTCCACTCTCAGAAATAGACAGAACACCCTGGCAAAAACTAAGCAAAGAATCAAAGGCTTTGAATGCCATACTCGACGAGTTGGACCTCATAGATATATATAGAACACTACACCCCAGAACCAAAGAATACTCATTCTATTCTAATGCCCATGGAACATTCTCAAGAATAGACCATGTTCTGGGACACAAAACAGGTCTCAACCGATACCAAAAGATTGAAATTATCCCCTGCATATTCTCAGACCACAACGCTCTGAAATTGGAACTCAACCACAAGGAAAAATTTGGAAGAAACTCAAACACTTGGAGACTAAGAACCATCCTGCTCAGGAATGACTCGATAAACCAGGAAATCAAAAATCAAATTAAACAATTTATGGAGACCAATGAGAATGAAAATACAACAGTCCAAAACCTATGGGATACTGCAAAGGCAGTCCTAAGGGGGAAATACATAGCCATCCAAGCCTCACTCAAAAGAATAGAAAAATCTAAAATGCAGTTTTTATATTCTCACCTCAAGAAGCTGGAACAGCAACAGAGGGACAGGCCTAATCCACGCACGAGGAAGCAGTTGACCAAAATTAGAGCTGAAATCAATCAAGCAGAAACCAGAAGTACAGTAGAGCAGATCAACAGGACTAGAAGCTGGTTCTTTGAGAGAATCAATAAAATTGACAGACCACTGGCAAGACTTATCCAAAAGAAAAGAGAAAGGACCCAGATTATTAAAATTATGAATGAAAAAGGAGAGGTCACGACGAACACCATTGAAATTGGAAGGATTATTAGAAATTTTTATCAACAGCTATATGCCAATAAACTAAGCAATCTGGAAGAGATGGAATCCTTCCTGGAAACCTATAAACTACCAAGATTGAAACCGGAAGAAATTGATTCCTTAAACAGGCCAATTAATTATGAAGAAATTGAGTCAGTGATAAACAACCTTCCAAATAACAAAACTCCAGGCCCGGACGGTTTTCCTGGGGAATTCTACCAAACATTCAAAGAAGAAATAATACCTATTCTCCTAAAGCTATTTCAAAAAATAGAAACAGAAGGAAAGCTACCAAACTCATTCTATGAGGCCAATATTACCTTGATCCCCAAACCAGGCAAAGACCCCCTCAAAAAGGAGAATTACAGACCGATTTCCCTAATGAATATGGACGCCAAAATCCTCAACAAGATACTTGCTAATAGAATCCAACAGTACATTAAAAGGATTATCCATCACGATCAAGTGGGATTCATACCTGGGATGCAAGCGTGGTTCAATATTCGCAAATCAATCAGCGTGATACATCATATCAACAAGAAAAGACTCAGGAACCATATGATCCTCTCAATCGATGCCGAAAAAGCATTTGACAAAATACAGCATCCTTTCCTGATTAAAACCCTTCAGAGTGTAGGAATAGAAGGTACATTTCTCAATCTCATAAAAGCCATCTATGAAAAGCCTACTGCAAATATTATTCTCAATGGGGAAAAGCTGGAAGCCTTTCCCTTAAGATCAGGAACTCGACAAGGATGCCCACTCTCGCCACTATTATTCAACATAGTACTAGAAGTCCTTGCAACAGCAATCAGACGACAAAAAGGGATCAAAGGTATTCAAATTGGCAAAGAAGAAGTCAAAATGTCTCTCTTTGCAGATGACATGATACTCTATATGGAAAACCCAAAAGAAGCCACTCCCAAACTATTAGAAGTTATAGAGCAATTCAGTAACGTGGCGGGATACAAAATCAATGCTCAGAAATCAGTTGCATTTCTATACACGAATAACGAGACCGAAGAAAGAGAAATTAGGGAATCCATCCCATTTACAATAGCACCAAAAACCATACGTTACCTTGGAATTAACTTAACCAGAGACGTAAAGGACCTATATTCTAGAAACTATAAATCACTCTTGAAAGACATTGAGGAAGACATAAAAAGATGGAAAGATATTCCATGCTCATGGATTGGAAGAATTAACATAGTTAAAATGTCCATGCTACCCAGAGCAATCTACACTTTCAATGCTATCCCGATCAAAATACCGAGGACATTTTTCAAAGAACTGGAACAAATAGTCCTTAAATTTGTATGGAAACAGAAAAGGCCCCGAATCTCCAAGGAACTGTTGAAAAGGAAAAACAAAGCTGGGGGCATCACAATGCCGGATTTCGAGCTGTACTACAAAGCTGTGATCACAAAGACAGCATGGTACTGGCACAAAAACAGACACATAGACCAATGGAACAGAATAGAGAGCCCAGAAATGGACCCTCGGCTCTTTGGGCAACTAATATTTGATAAAGCAGGAAAAAACATCCGGTGGGAAAAAGACAGTCTCTTCAATAAATGGTGCTGGGAAAATTGGACAGCTACATGCAAAAGAATGAAACTTGACCACTCTCTCACACCATACACAAAAATAAACTCCAAATGGATGAAAGACCTCGATGTGAGACAGGAATCCATCAAAATTCTAGAGGAGAACATAGGCAGCAACCTCTACGACATCGGCCAAAGCAACCTTTTTCATGACACATCCCCAAAGGCAAGAGAAACAAAAGATAAAATGAATTTATGGGACTTCATCAAGATTAAAAGTTTCTGCACAGCCAAGGAAACAGTCAGAAAAACTAAGAGGCAGCCCACGGAATGGGAGAATATATTTGCAAATGACACTACAGATAAAGGACTGGTATCCAAGATCTACAAAGAACTTCTCAAACTCAATACACGAGAAACAAATAAACAAATCAAAAAATGGGCAGAAGATATGAACAGACACTTTTCCAATGAAGACATACAAATGGCTAACAGACACATGAAAAAATGTTCAAAATCATTAGCCATCAAGGAAATTCAAATCAAAACCACACTGAGATACCACCTTACGCCAGTTAGAATGGCAAAAATAGACAAGGCAAGAAACAACAATTGTTGGAGAGGATGTGGAGAAAGGGGATCCCTCCTACATTGTTGGTGGGAATGCAAGTTGGTACAGCCACTCTGGAAAACAGTGTGGAGGTCCCTTAAAAAGTTAAAAATTGAGCTACCCTATGATCCAGCCATTGCACTACTGGGTATTTACCCCAAAGATACAGACGTAGTGAAGAGAAGGGCCATATGCACCCCAATGTTCATAGCAGCAATGTCCACAATAGCTAAATCGTGGAAGGAGCCGAGATGCCCTTCAACAGATGACTGGATTAAGAAGTTGTGGTCCATATATACAATGGAATATTACTCAGCTATCAGAAAGAACGAGTTCTCAACATTTGCTACAACATGGACAGCACTGGAGGAGATAATGCTAAGTGAAATAAGTCAAGCAGAGAAAGACAACTATCATATGATTTCTCTCATCTATGGAACATAAGAACTAGGATGATCAGTAGGGGAAGAAAGGGATAAAGAAAGGGGGGTGGGTAATCAGAAGGGGGAATGAAACATGAGAGACTATGGACTATGAGAAACAAACTGAGGACTTCAGAGGGCAGGGGGGTGGGGGAATGGGATAGACCGGTGATGGGTAGTAAGGAGGGCACGTATTGCATGGTGCACTGGGTGTTATACACAACTAATGAATCATCGAGCCTTACATCGGAAACCGGGGATGTACTGTATGGTGACTAACATAATATAATAAAAAATCATTAAAAAAAAAAAAAAAAAAACAAAACAATGAAGTAGTTAACGGATACTGGTTGGGTAACTGAATGAATCAATGAACAAGTCAAATGAAAGATCTCACACTAACAATTGCATAACATTTAAATAATCATCCACCCAAAACTGCTTCTTAAATGGTTCAGCAAAACATAGTTCAGAAAATGTTACTTTTTAATAATAGAGCTTGTTTTTAATATTAACTATACTGGAGTTAAAATTAAAAAATAAAAATTAAATACAAAAATAAATAAAATTAAAAAGCAAAGCTCTTCATTCTTTATATAAAACATCCTAGCTGTATGCTTTAATAAAGCAATCATTTTGTTTAGAACTGTAGTTTTAAGTGTAATAATATATGAAAACTCCCCTGAAAAATAAAACACAAGTAGGCTCTATTAATATTGGAATTTATAAAACTCACCTAAAATTTGGGTATATTTGACAAATTAGGGTGAGGAAGAAATTCTCTTCTGTGCTTGAGAGACTCACCTGTATGCCGCCCGGTGTCTCTGCAGGGCGATCGCAGCCAGCTGCAACCTGGCCTCCACCACAATTTCCAGCTCGCCAGCAGAACACTGAGAGAGGCTCCTGTGGCCTGGATGCTCCATCTCTGACACAAGGAGGTTTAGCCTGTCCTCAGCTTCTGTCAGTAAAATTGACTAAAGAAAGAACACCACATATCATATAAGTTCAGAAACAATACAAGTACTATCGCATTCTTATTCATCCAGGTGGTTTTCACGTACTGAGAAAAGTAACAATAAATGGAAGACCAGGTAGGAAATTTGAACCTAATCATCAGAGAAGAGTGCTCAACAAACAGGAAAAAGGCAACAGGAAATAAAAAGGAGAGTAATGGCAAGTGTAAGCATGTATAACAGTTACCCTTTATTGTATGCATACCCAATGCTCATTACTCACAGTACTTAAACTCTTCTATAAAGTGGCTGCAAATACTGAATTAGCAAATACTGAAGTATTGCTCCTAGAGGAAATACAGGGGTAGGTTCCTGTGGGCCTTGGGTCACAACATTTTTGCCAACTGATCTGCACATAACTTTATTTAATGTGTGTTTATATTTAAGGACACATGATTTAATATATACCGTAAATTCACTAACCTTGAGCTCACAGCTAACAGCTCTAAAACTCATGCCTGACTGAAGCTTGTCTAACACATTTATTTTCTTCATAAAGCACATCACAGCCGTCTTACATTTAGGAATACTAAACAGCATTTCAGCACTACACTTGGGAAGCATTTCAAATAGTGAAATCACCAACAAAAAGCACAAAAATGCAAAAAAAAAAAAAGTGGCAATATAAAAGACCACGGAAAGGACACTTGTTTACAGAATGAGGGTAGAAACAAAGACAGCATTGCCTTGTCCAACTCAGCTGGGAATGTGGGCAACTCAAATTTTTCTGTGCTCGTCAATGTTGACAAAGGACCACAAATGAGCCATGAGTATCAATTTTGGAGTTATGAGTAAATTTTAGCAGATAGGCAAATTAGCAAATACTGATTCTGTGAATAATGAGGATTGACTGTATTTCAAGTTAAACTATGGTCACCTAACTGGTAATGTGACGATAATGAGATTTTACAATAGACAAATCAATAGTAAATAGCAGCCTGGCATGGCAGAGGAAAATGGGACCAGCCAATCTTTCAAGAAACAGGTCTCTAAAAACTTTTTTGTACAGAGCTGTAAATATTATATAAGTACTACGTCAGCTTAATATAATGGTTAAGAACATACCTGTATTTTATTAGTTGCATGGCTTTAGTGAATTTTTTTCTAAGCCTCAATTTTCTCATGGTTCAGCACAACATAGTTCAAAAATGATTAATACCTACATCACAGAGTTGTAAAAATTAATCACGCAAAATGCCTGTCATGTAGTAAGCACGGAGTAAATGCTAACTGTTTTGTGTTGCTGTCGTCATCACTATTATTATTAGGAAATGAGAAACAGGGCTTGGAATACTCAAATCCCATCAAATAATGAATCATATTTTCCACAGTGCCTTAATCAGGTTGTAAAGTCAAAGTCTGACAACCTCTGGGCATTTAAATTTCTCATGAGGAGTAGACTCCATCTCTGGCCTCAATCCGTGCTTATGCAAGAAAAGCTACTCGGTCTCCCAAAAGCAAACACAACCCTGAAAGCGAGCCTGTCCAGGGCCTAATAGTGGACATTTTGGTAACCAAGTTAGTACGATTTGAAAAAATTTCCAAACTTACCTTCACTGTGCTTAAAGTGAAGTCATCTTTCATTTTTGCAAACTGACCAATTAAGATTCCGTCATCCTTTAAACACAGCTCTGTAAGACACAAAATTTTGGAAGAACTAAGGATATCTGTGGTTAGCTTAAATAGTAATTCTAGTTTATAAAACTCATCATTGGTTGGGAAACCATCCATAAATTTCATATTTTAAAAAACCCACAATGATAATTAGAAACACTATTCTATCAAATGGTCCCTAAATATCACATATTCAAAGACTGAGGATGATTTTTACAACAAATCAGACAATTCTGAAAGGATCTTTAGGATGCTTGGTGATGTTCTTTAAATTATTGGCTACAATATAGAGTAGTGGTTCCTCCCCTAGGATCACAAGATCCCTTCAGGTCCCTAGAGTATTTTGGTCCTTCCAGATATTTACAACATTTCATTAAGATCTCCCTGGAAATGTCAGTTCTACTGGTTTGCATAAGCCTCTCATACTAAGAGCAGAGAGTGAGACCATTTGGAATAGCACAATTTATAATTCCCAAGTATCTCAAAATACCTACCCACAATCTGAAGGTTGTCCTTATTCTGAGCCAGGGAGAACTGAGATAATTTAGATCACAGACTCTGCCTGCTTTAGTAAACCTGACTTCTAGGCTACAGAAGAGAGAGAGAGAAAAACAAAACAAAACAAAACAAAACAAAACACCCCATGACTGGGAATTACTGCAAGGGGGAAGAAGTCTAAAATAACATGGAATTGAATATACTTCCCTTCCCCTCTTCTTCCAACTCCTAACTATCTGGCTCTTCTCCTAAATTAGGGGGCTCTGGAGTGAGAGGTCAGCTGAGTATGAAAGAGAGCTTAAGGGGCGCCTGGGTGGCGCAGTCATTAAGCATCTGCCTTCGGCTCAGGGAGTGATCCCAGGGTTCTGGGATCGAACCCCACATCAGGCTCTTCCACTGGGAGCCTGCTTCTTCCTCTCCCACTCCCCCTGCTGGTGCTCCCTCTCTGGCTGGCTGTCTCTGTCAAATAAATAAATAAAATCTTTAAAAAAAAAAAAAAAGAAAGAAAAGAAAGAGGGCTTAAGAATTGGGAAAGGCCCAGTAGAAAGATCTGGGGCTGGGTTTTCTTCCCTAAGGGAGAAACTAAAGGAGAGACAGAAAAATAAATAAATAAATAAATGCCTAGAGACTGGTATTGAAGAACTCTGGGAGATGTATCTGAACATGAGAGATGCTAGGAAGGGTTTGATCTACACTTTCCTCCTGCTCTCTCTGCCTCTGAGTGACCCTGATGCTTCTCTGCATGCCCCTCCCAGGTAGTAACCTGCCCCTCCTCTTGGAGGGTTAAATAACAAACTATGTTTTTCGTGGTCACCATCTCCTGATCTGTTGGCCTCATCATACCCGAATAATAATAACAGTTACATTTTAAAACAGAGCCAATATTACTCCAATAACCAAACTGGACAAAGATACCACAAGAAATGAAAACTACAGACCAATATCTATTATGAATAAGGATGTAAAACTCTTCAACAAAATACTAGCAAACTGAATCCAGCAACACATAAAAAGAACTTACACACCATGACTAAATGGGAGTTAGTCCAAGAATGCAAAGTTGGTTTAAACACTCAAAAATCAATTACTTTACTACACCATATGAATAGAATTAAAAAAAAAAAAACATGGAATCGTCTTAATAGATGCAGGAAAAGCACTTAATAAAATCCAGCACCCTTTTAAAATAAAATCATTCAGCAAACCAGGAATAAAAAAAAAAAATCCCCCTGCCTGATAAAGAATATCTATAAAAAACCAACAGTTAACACCATACCTAATGGTGAAAAATAAACTATTCTTAGGGCAACATCCAATACAGTTGAAAAATACATATACACTATGACCTATAAATCCCATCCATGGGCATCTTATCCCACAGAAACATACACTATATGATATGGATATGTAGCACTTCAGCATAGTTCCCCAAAGACAAAGTGAAAGCACATCAAATGTGGAATGGTTGAATAAACCATGAGATAGTCACAGCACATAATACTAGACAACCAGAAAAGCAGGACAAACAAAGCAGTTGACTTAAAGTGGTTTTAGTGAAGTTTTTCTGGATAAGAAACACAAGATGCAGAAAAATGTAAAATATATCATTTTATAAATAAATGACAAATCCTATTTTGCACATATATATTTATATGTATATGAATACTGATATGTGAATGGATATGGCTATGCATATACCTAACATATGTGTGTCATTGAGATTAGAGAAAAATATGGAAGAATATATACTAGACTATTCATATGGATTATTGGGAGTGGAGTAGGAATAGCTGGGGAAAGAGAAAGAAAAACAAGCAAAAAATAAAACAAAAGATTACCTTTCAAGTTTGGAAGGTTTGCTCTACTCTTCTCAGAAGTAAATCCCTGGTAGGTTGTTTTCATTGAATTATCTGGGACACAATTTATTGTTGCAGCCACACTTATTAAAAAGTATGCTTTAACAAAAGAAAACTTATTTAAGAGATGTTGTTGGCCAACTGTAGCTAGAATTAGAGGCAATCCTTTACTTATTAATTCATCAAGTGCCTAAAAAAATGAAACAAAGAAGAAAACAAGGCAAATCAGTAAAATACTGTTTTCAGGTAATATTAGTTTTCATCCCCTTTTGCATCCCTTATTTGTTGTTAGATGATGGAATACAGGATAGACACGAGGTACCATAAATGGCAGGTCTATCGCAAGAGATGTGGAATGTCAGAACTACCCCAGCAGTTCTAAGTGCTTCTGCCATTCCCTACCAGTTTGTGACTGTGCCTCATGAACCCAGCCCTGGCACACAATGAGTGAACCTGGTGCTGAGAGCAAGGGAGGGAACATCTCATCAAAATAAAGAACCCACAAAAGCTCATCAGCCATGCACACCCAGCTGTCCTACTTTCACATGAGTAAATTAGAGGTACTAGGACAGGAACAGGGGAAGAATGGGTAGACAAGCATGCTCCTTACCCAGCTTAGATTTGGAGCTCAATCGTTATAACTCCACCTTGTGTACACACTATCAACTCCCTGGTCCCTCTCCTGTGCATACACACTTTCTTGGCAAAACAGCCATGGTAAAATCCAACACTGGACCTTCTTGAGGTGTACACCGTACAGCTGAAGAAGGCTTGAGAAAGCTGAAGAAAAGCATGCAGTCAGGCTAAGCCATCCCACTTTAAGATCCTGACCAAATCTCAGTGCACCTGGTCATCATCCTACATTTTTCCAGTCCATTCATTCTCCCTCTCTCCTAGACAAGCATTTCATGCTCTTTGTTTCTAAATTCTGACCCTTCCTCCGCATGCTCTTCCCAGCTAATGACCTTGCTTCTTCTACTTAAAAGATAAAACTGAAGCAGTCAGAGTAGTGTCCATAGATCCTAAAGCTCCATTCTCCCACCCACCCAAGCATCTGCCCCACCACCCTGCCTCCCTTCCTGTCACTTACGCCATTGATCCTCTCCCCACTGGTCTACTCAGCCATTCTCTCCTACATCATAAATGTCCCCTTGCTGCAGACATTCTCATCAGCACATAGCCATGCTGTCTTCTCTTTCATCTTAAAAAACCAAAAACTATCTATACCTTGACTCTCTTTTCCAACTACTACCCAAATTCTCACTTCCCTTTATAGCAATGATCTAAAGAGTTGTCAATATTCCAATTTCTCTCCTTTCCTACACTGAAACCCTTTGGTCAAGGTCACCAGTGGCCTATACTTACCTTAAATCAGTGTGCAATTCTTAGTCCTCATATGCCATGTTACTTTTAATCTAAGACGTCATTATCTTATATGCCAATTAAACCATCACATGTCCTCAACTATAAAATGCATTCTAATTTCAGAGCTATTAAATGTGAAAAAAGATGCATGTTTAAGACTCAGTGAGTTATGGTGCTTGATTCATCTGTAAAATATGGTGCTATTCCTCTTTTGAGGAATTGATTAATAGCTTTCAAGTCATCACATTCTCTTGGTTTCTTCCCTAACCTGTCAGTCATTCCTTTTCTGTCTTTGCTGCTTCCTCTTCTTCTCCTATATTTTTAACACCAGAGTGTCCCAGGGCTTGGTCCTCTTCCCTCTTCCCTCTCCTTACTCCCTCCTCTTAGATGATCTCTTTTTTTTTCCCCTTAGATGATCTTAAACAGGCTCAGGTTTTAATTTCATCTAAAGGCTAATGAAATCCTGAGTTTTTCTTTCCAGCTCCAATCTCTCTTCTAAAGTCAAATCAACTTCTGACTCAAATAGTCCGCTTGGATATCTAAGAGATATCTCAAACTGAAAATGTCCAAAACTATATTCCTAGCCTCCTCACAACCACACACACACACACACACACACACACACACACACACACACACTAAAATATAAGCTCTATGAGGGCTGGGAATTTGTCTGTATTGTTCATTGACTGATGTGTTTGATTGACAGCACTGGAACAGTACCTAGCACACAGTAGGTTCAACAGATCAGCTAAAAAGATCCCTCTAAACAGGTAGATCAGGCCACGCCTCTGCTCTAAACCTTCCAGTGTTTCCTCATGCTGTTCAGAAGAAGAACCTAAGTTACAAGACCCTACAAGTCTCTTCTCCAACTGTCCCCGTTGCCTCTCTGACTGTCTCCTACCACCTTCGCATCACTCACAGGGCTCTCAGCCATGCTAAGATGCCCCTCACCAAGCTAGGTAATCCTGCCCCTAAGGCCTTTGCACTCACTGCCCTCTCTTCCAAGATGGTTCCTAAATTCCCCGATTTCCTAAACTTGCACCTTTACCTGTTCACAAATGCCACGTCAGTGAAGACTAACCTGACTACCCCACTTAAAATTATGTGCTGCTGGGTTTATTTTCTCCCTTAGCATGGTTCACCTTCTAACTTACTACATAATTTACTTAATTATAATATTTATTTATAGATCATGCTTATTATCAGTTTTTCCCACTAAAATTTAAGCTCCCTGAGGGCTTGGAGTTTGTCTGTTGCTGACTGACTGATTATATCTTTGACAGCACCAAAATAGTGTCTTACACACAATATGCTTTTATTAAATATTTGTTGAATTAACAACATTTGTTAATTAGTGATTTCAGATGTTGGGGCTGTCTATTCTAGAAGAGAGGGAAACTATTTGTCTTATGTGAATTAAAAAAGAAAAGTCTCGTTGTTTGGGAGAGTTTGAGGCAATATTGGCGTGGATAGGTCTATTGCTGTTGTCCATTCTCTATTCTCTTCTGAAGGATGAAAATCAGTACACACAGAAAACCCAGACATGGAACAGCACTAAGTCTGAGCAGACAACACACCGCATACTAGGAAAATGGCTGACGTTCTTTATCAGGGGAAGAAACTTCAGATTGGTTGGGGGTGTAAGGGGAGGGGAGAAGGTTTCTCTTCTCTTTTTTCTCCCTAGCAAACAGTGTCTTAATGAGCCTTGACAATTACACACACACACTTGAGGATCAAAAGAAGATTAATTAGTAATGCTATTTAACACTCATTTCTCTCCCTCTATACAGAAAACATAAAGTATAATCTGAAGAGTCTTAAGCAGACCAACAGTTCTGTTTTAATTAATTAGCTAATAGAAATCAGCTTTCCATTATACTGTCAGTCTCTTTTTGTTTAAAAAGAAATGATCGGGCAGACATTCTTTTTATACCCAAAAACACTCCTTAAAAAGTGCTTTTAGGATGCCCTGGAATTTATGACTGGAAAGAAATAAATATTCTTAACCATCCGAAGGTCTTGGAACACTGAAACAAAATATGAATATGTATGCATATCTTCCTAATACTGACTCTTTCATTTCAGGCAACTTGCTTATAAATCAAAACAAATTTTAAGGCCAAACAATGAATCATCTGAAGCTTAATTAAAAGTGAAGTTTGTGGAATAACATGAACAATAATGGAAAAGTAGTAAGATTACATTTAATAAAAGGTGGCTATAATGCCTATCAAAATTATGGAAGACAAAGCTAAGGCAATATTGAGAAATGTTTCTCAAAATTATTTAATAAAAATAGCTTACTTAATGAAACAGAATGCTGTTTCCTAGCATTTAAAAAAAATTAAAACTATGTGCACTTGTCTTTCTACATTGACTAACACCTGGTTGTGTGAACACCTTACCTGTCTGCAACCCCTTAACAATGGTTGCACTACCACTTGTCTGCTGTAACACTTTTAGTGGACAGACTGACAAGACTCCTAAGATTTTAAAAAAATGATTTCAAGACACTTAAACGCTGCACGACGTGGATGGAGCTAGAGAGTATTATGCTAAGGGAAAGAAGTTAGCAAAAGACAAATGCCATATGATTTCACTCATATGTGGGATTTAAGAAACAAAACAGATGAACATAGGGGGGAAAAAAGAGAAAGAGGTGAACCACAAAACAGACTCTTAACTATAGAGAACACACTGAGGGTTGCTGGAGAGGAGATGGGGTGGGGGATGGGGTAAATGGGTGACGGGGATTAAGGAGGACACTTGTGATGAGCACTGGGTGTTATATGTAAGTGATGAATCACTAAATTCTACTCCAGAAATTAATATTACACTATATGTTAACTAACTAGAATTTATATAAAAACTTGAAACAAAAAAGATATTTAAATGCTACTAGGTTATCAAAAGCTTAAATCCCAATCGTTCAAGTACTAACAAAAACAAACATGTTGAGATGGGCAGAATTGTCCTCTCTATGTAAAGAACACTGGGATGTTAGAGGAGTTTCTTATGAAAATGTCATATGAAAACCTTCCATTAGCTAGCACTACAGTGGTAAGCAAATTGCAGTGTGAAAATGTATCAAACCATTCAAACACCTTAAATTTACACAATGTTATATGTCAATTATGTCTCAATAAAAAATTTTTATTTTTATAAGTTTTTTTATTTTTAATAAAGGAAAAAAAGAAAACCACTGGCTGAGAGGCAGTCTGTGAGTAAAAGCAGTATTGAACAAGTGAGCTAATAGCAAAACACACAAATCCTTTTCTTAAGTCACCCATTCTCGTCTAGGTAAACAAAATGATTATTAAAATTAGGTACTTGACATGGCTAGATAAAGAAAACGAATACACACTTATAATTGAAAAATTTACCAGGAACAACTGATATTTGCCCAATTTGAAAACCAGATCAATTTGGTCTAGTCCTACCTCGGGCCTCAGCATTTGGAGATAAAACCCCATTATTAGAAACAGAAGAGCATATTACATAGGAGATTTTAAAAAACAAGGGTTACACCCACCAAATAGATTGAAATGACTCAAAATTATCTTTCCTAAATATCCAACATTTATAAAATATTGTTATCCTTACCTGCATATTTTCTTTACTGGTAAGAGGTTTTCCTGAGTCAAATGATTGAAACATCTGTCAATATACAAAACATAAACATTAGAAACAAAAATACTATTTTTATATGAAACTGTTAATGTGTTCTAAAAGTATTTTAAATATAATTTTTATTGTAAAAGTAATAGATGCTCTAGTCAGAAAGCAAGTATAGAATAAAGAAGAAAGTAAAAACTACACATAAGTCAACTTTTTTAGGTTGTCAATGTGAATATTTTG
This sequence comes from Ursus maritimus, assembly GCF_017311325.1. NCBI lineage: Eukaryota > Metazoa > Chordata > Mammalia > Carnivora > Ursidae > Ursus > Ursus maritimus. The sequence continues at coordinate 33,311,247 of NW_024424564.1, read as the reverse complement.
ATGTCTTTACTACCAATTTCTTTTTGATGTACTCTAAATTTTTATATGTATGTATCTGTATTCCTCTTCATTAAACATTATATCTAATCATTTTTCCATGCCATTAAGTCATTTGTAAACCTCAGTTTTATAGCTAGGTAATGTTCTATCCCTATGAATGAAGCATGATAACTTAACTCCTTTCCTTTTGTTAAACATCGAGGGGGAATAATTCCCACTCTCAACTCCCCAGTCAGCCCTAGTTTAAATAACACAGGTGGCTATTTTATCTGTATTTCTGATTATCCTCTTTAGATAGATTCCTGGGAGCAGAATTCCTGGTTACAAGAGTATTAGCACTGAGTATTAGCACTTAGAAGAATCTTTGCCAGTTTGAGGTAAAATCATATTATTCTTCAGAGTAACTCTTTTTGTGGTTCTTTTCCTTTGTTGTGAAAGACCTGTTATATGTTTGGTTTTAAATACAATGTTAAACTGGGGATGTACTGTATGGTGACTAACATAATATAATAAAAAATCATTAAAAAATAAAATAAAATAAAATAAATAAATACAATGTTACATTAGGAAACATTCCATTTGTTTGCCATAGGAGATGTATCGTCATATAGGGTGCATTCCTTTTCGTACAGAAGGCCCTTTTTCGAAGATGTCAATACTGATGCCCCACCCATAACCCCTCAGTCACCTGGAAGTCACCAGCAGCTTCTGTGGATAGGTTATTCACATATGGACGGTATCCTACTTCAAGTACATGTATGTCTTTGCTTGAGGGCATTCTGTGGCCACAGAGTGTTCAAGAGAGGCTGGAAGTGCAGGGAGCAACCCATTCCAATAAGCACAAGATTGTTCTCCCTGGTCTCTCTGAGGGCCTCGTTGCCCACGCAGGGACCTCATTAATACTGAGATGGTTCTCCTCCCTCCCTATCTGACTTTCCCACACACTCACCATTCTCCTTGGAATCACCTCTCAAATATACTACTTGCTCCCAATTCCTTGCCTTAGGAGCTGAGGGATTTGAGGGACCCCTAAACCAAGACATTATATATAGCTCTTACTGGAATAAAGTGTTGCTAAGTGTTAAAACTTTTTCTCCTTTTTTGATGATATTCTGTATCCTCCCTAATCCATTGAAAAGCAAATAACTGAATCCAGGGGAAGACCTTTGGTGATACAATTGGAAGAGAGTTGATGATGGGACTTTAGATTAAGTGATAAGAGCAAAATCCCAACACAAGTATCATGTTAAAAGATAGAGTTTCTTTAAAAGCCTGTGAAAAGTCCAATAGTAATCTGTAAGACTTTTTCAGTTACTTCTTTACAACTAAAATCTAATTAATCCTTTCTTTAAACAACTAGCCCCCAGCCTAATGACATTGGCACCTATTTTAATTATAAACCCTGAACGCATTTCCTCTTTTAATTACACTTTTTAAATTCCCATTTGAAGCTGAAAAGCTTCAAATTAACTTTGAGAATACAAAATTTAAAGTCACAATCTAATGAAAGACAATTCACCCACACTTTTCTCTTATGAAAACTGGTTAATAAAAATGAAGTTTGGAATTTACCTGTAAAAATTAGTTTCAGACTGTTTGCTTTGGTGAAAGCAATGAACATTAAACACTCTCTTGTAAAAAAAACAAAACAAAACCACAAAAAAACAAAAACAAACAAACAAAAAAAAAACTTGAAACCAAAAAACAACTTTCTCTTGTTTCTCATTCTACCCAACTGGTTTCTCTTTCCTTCTCACTTTCCTGGACTCTACATGTGGATGACCCTAAGTTTCAGTCCTCTGACTTCTGTTTTTCTCTCTCTGCTCCAGCTGATTTCATCCAGTCCCATGATTTTAAATCTCTATGCTAATCCTCCCAAATTTACTAGGATCCATCTCCACCAGGGAGACCACTTTTGACTCCTTCCACCACTAGTACCCCAACGATTGTCATGTCTCACTCAGATTATTTGCAAAGACCTTCAAACTGGTCTCCCTATTTATACCCATGTTCATCCACAGTCTATTCTCCAAACAGCAAGCAAAGTGGTCCTTTGAAAAGTAATTCCTATCCTATCACTCCTCTACTCAAAACGCTAAGGTTTCCCATCTTATTTAGAGTAAACACCAGCTCCTCACCAAGCTCCATGAGGTCCTATGACTGTAGTTCCTGAGTCCCACCATTTGCTCCTCCTCTCTATTTTGCCAGCCTCACTTGGCCTCCTTGGTTTTCCTCAACCACATTTTTCAGGCATTCCCCTCAGGGCCTTTCCCCTTGCACTTCCTCCTAGCTGGAAAGTTGTTCCCTCAAAACTACCTCATTAGAGAGACTTCCCAAAATACCTTTTTTTTTTTTAAAGATTTTATTTATGTATTTGACGGAGAGAGAGAGAGACAGCCAGCGAGAGGGAAAACAAGGGAGTGGGACAGGAAGAAGCAGGCTCCCAGCAGAGCAGGGAGCCTGATGCAAGGCTCGATCCCAGGACTCTGGGATCACGCCCTGAGCCAAAGGCAGATGCTTAACGACTGAGCCACCCAGGCACCCCCTCCCCAAAATACTTTGAATAAAACCCACTGCCCTGATCACTCTCTGTCCCCTCAGCTCAGCTTGACTGTCCTTCATAGTACATCATCATCTGACATATATTTATGTGCTTAATATGTTTATTGTTTGTCTTCTTCACTGGACTCCCTTTTTGGGAGTAACATGTTCCCAAAAAGGCAATAACTCCATTTATCTTTTTACTGGTCTATCCCCATGGCTAAAATAGGGCCTGTATTCAGTAAGCACTCAATAAAATATTTAAATGAGTTAAATATAATTTTAACAACATAATGCAAATCATTTATAATAGGGAAAGGCTGTTGGCTGAGAAGCAAGCAAGAAAATACTGTTAATTTAATCCAGGTAAGAAGATGAGTTAGTTCATGCCAAAAAAAAAAAAAAAAAAAGAGCAAAAAACCAATTGACTCTTTTCTCTCTAGATAGATATAGAAAGAGATAGAGATAGGGATGTATACACACACACACACACACACACACACACACACACACACACAGATGTATCTTATTGCCTACTGAATGTCCCTCTTAGGCTTATCTCTAGATAACCTCACACTTACCCCAGAACAAATTATAATGCTGTAGCAGTCATACTGAGAAATAAGCAGTGACATTTTAGGCCAGTACACTGAAGTAATGAATGCATTGTATGTATATTTAATGTCAGCTTATACAAGTAATTTTCAAGACTGATAGCCTGTTCCCCAGCTTCTTCTAGGTCTTCCAAATTTGAATCCCACAGTATGTACTGTGTCTGTCAGTCTCACTCCTCACGCACACCATCTTCCCCAGGAAACTGACTTGTTACCTCCTATTTCCTTTATTGCTGGATCACAAGGGTCCAAGTGACAGCAAGATCACTCAGTGATTCTCATGAAATCCAAAAGAGGAAAATAAGAGCTCACTACGATTTAAATATAAATGCCAGTATTCATTTTCAAGGATGTTTCAATGATCTAATTTACAAATACAATTTGAACAATGCATGTTTAACACTCTGGTATAAAGTATATAAATCAAAATATCCAAATAAAACATGAGAAGAGACTGTTTTGACTAACAACATTAACCAGAAATTAGAAGATTAAATGCCAAAGCTTAAGAGGTAGTGGCTGACGTGTCCACTGAGACCGCCTGTAACATGGAGACAGAATTCCATTATAAAAATCGACTCCCATGCCATACTCCCCCACAGGACACCCTTCTCTTCCAGAAGAATGAAACCTTGTAAAAGCCTACTGTTAGCTATCACCAGGCTTAACAAAGAGGTTACAGTACCAGAGACTAGTAAATACACTTCTGTGGAAGCATTCCCTAAATTTGAGGAATGTAGCTTTCAAAAGGTAAAGAAATGGCTTTGAATCAGAGCAGCAGATTTACCTTCACTTTTCCAGGAGCCTTACAGCCAGAGGGTATCGAGGAAGGCATGTTTTTTCCATAAAATATCTGGGATATCTCATAAAAGGCTTCAGAAAAAAATCCTAAATCTGTAAGGACCTGTATCTTTAAAGGAAAGAAAAAAATGAGATTTTAAATTAAGTAATTTGTTTTACTTACAAAGTAAAAATTTTAGAGAAAAATCATCAACTTTCTGAGATCCAAAATTTCTGCTTAATGTAATTGGTAATGCCTTCCAAATTAATGCTTGGTAAACATAGTGGATGGAGATGTATGTGTTTGTGCGTAAGCTAGTTAGTGTACATGTGCAATCGACCAAGAAGCTAATGAACAACAGCAGGCAAATGTTCAAAACAATGGACATTTGTCAGATGTGGCTTACTTCATCAGAGCAAACACAAAAATAGGACAGGAAGAGAAGAGTTAAAAAAATAATTGAATTTATTTTTTGTTCCCATGGTGAACTGTAGTTTAAAAGAAAAACAAAACAAAAACACTCCTGATGTTCTCTAACACTCTGAGGAAAGTCAAAGAAACCAGGAGATGAACTCTATAATGTATCAACATGGAGACAACTATTCGTTTTGTCATCCATAATTAATGCACACTGTCAGTTTTAAAGACATACCCTTAAAGTTAATCAGTTGGTAACTATAAATTGTACATGGCTTATTTTGAATATTATCCAGCAGGACTTTCAATCAGGAAATTATGGGAAGAAAAGTTCCTGAACAAAAGTCATTCATTTGTTCAACGTGTTTATTGCGTACTTCCTATGCATCAAACCCTCTTGGATGTTACATTCCTTCCAGATGTGTATTGAGCTAATTTAAGTGATACATGAAGATATACACAGTATTATAAGGGATAGAGGGTACTGACAAAACTGCTACTTTCAGAGCTCCAGTCAAGAAGGACTTCTCTGAGAAGACATTCCAGAGAAAACTGGGGAATGACATGAAGGAGAGGCATATGAAAATCTGCTGAGAGGTCTCAAGTACAAAGGTCATGTGGTGGCAGAAACAGCCAGCAGGGTCTTGGAGTGCTCAAGGAAGAGCCTGTGTGGCAAGAGTTTAGGGAGATTGGGGGCAGAGGGTTAGGAGGCAGGTATGAATGGTGGCCCGTAGACCAGACTGGGAACTTGGAATTTTATTCTGTGTGTAAGAAGTTATTGGAGAGTTTTCAACAGGGCAGGACCCTACCCTGACTTATGTTTTGAAGACTCCAGTGACTGTTGAGAATACAGAAGGGTAAATTGTACAAACAGGGAATAAAATACAAAATGGATAAACATCATATATATACACATACATACACTTATTATCTCTTTTCCTTTAAGCACTACCATAAGAATATTAAGAGTATCTAAACTTTAAAGAAATTAAAAAAAAAGTAAGTTAGGGAGAAATAGGATATGACAATAGAATGAAAATAAAGCATAATAGGTTAGGAGAATATTTTCAATGGAAAAGAGAAAACTGTTTGTCTACTGAGTTGCACGCTTTGGTTCTTGCCTAAAATACCTGGGCTCTAGTCTCCCCAGTGCCATATAATATCCAAGTAGGCATTAGGGAGTCATAGGAGCTCTTTTAGACTTCTAGATGAACATTTTCTCATTATCCCTTGGAGGAAATGCCATGTGAGGTTTGTCCTCTTTGATTTTGGTTGTGAGACGCCTGTACACGAACTACCTATAACCTCTAAGGCTACCTCTGTGTCGGTTTGTCATACTAATCTGGCCATTTGAAAAAGCAATGGTGATAACAGTGAACACGTATTTTCAGAAATGACCAACAGTGTGAACATAAGCCAGATGGAAAAAAGAACTACCCTTAAATCAACCCTTCACTTGCACAAATACAGAACCATCAGTACCCTTCCCAGGAATGCTGGATATGTTGAGACTAATAAATCTTTCAAGATGTTGGCAGTTCTAAAGTGAAGCCAGACCTGCTGATCATAAAGAGGTCTTAAAGCTTTCCCTGAAAGACACTAGTGCACAACAGAAACTTAACAGCGTGATCTATTGCTGTTTGACTTGTCAGAAAGCATTGTTTGCTGTTCCTGACTATGACTTTTCTCTCTTCCCACTCACTGACCCCAGTTTACTTCAGAAAGATCAAGCAAACTCTACTCAAACAGGCTGTCATTTCTTCCTCTGGGTGATGCATCAGTTGCCCTTTTTCATTGCTTCTGCCAAAACCCTGGTCGGGTGTTTCTGTTATACTATTGCCAATAAGATGCCACTTCTGACTGCTCCTGACACTGTTGCCACGATACATTTGATCGTGTCCTTCTTCTGACCAAGATTCTGCCCTTCATCCCACCTCTCAACCCAAGGCTATAGACTAGAGTCCACAGTTCTTCACTGGCTTTTAAGCTACCTTAGTACGAAAAGTTGCCAAGTGCTAACAATCCAATAAAACACGGTCATTTAATCAAAAACTTTGTTCCAGATTATATCTTTCGGTGCCTCTCTGGATCTCCTTCTGACATGTTACTAATGGTCATTGCAAACCCTTCCATGCTTCTCCTGCCTCTAAATGACAGACCAGAATAAAACAGCTACCCAATTCTGATTCCATAATCTCCTCATTTCTCTCACTGCTCAGCCTCCACATTATGCCTTAGCTTGGAATTCAGGATGGGGCCTCACTGCTCATGGACATCGTGGACCACAACATGGTCAAAACCTCCTCTCAAAACCTCCTCTCTGGCTTCGCTGAACCACCCCTGACCCCCTAACAGGTCCATACTGTCTGATCTCTATATGCTTCACACTATTGCCTGCCAAGAATATTCCTTTCTTCCTCTCTCCCTCTCAGTTAGTGCTGCTTTCTTCACTAGATCTTACCTCCTAGTAAAACCAAGACCCAAAGCTATTTTCCCTCTTTCAAACTCCAGGAGACAGTGCTCATCACACTCATTTGGAAATGATCAAGTGGCAGATGTACGTGTTATTGTCTTGTGTGTATGTCCTGTCTCTCTTCTCTTATATTCACTTCCTTATAAGCAAGGACCATGGGTTACGTTTCTTTGATTAGAGTTACGAACATGATGCTTTTACATAGGAGATAACAAATGTCGTTTCAGAGGTAAAGCAATAAATATTTACCAAGTATCTTCTAGGTGAGTTTCCATTAAACACTAAGGAAAGTGTGGACAGTAGGCATTTGATAAATGTCTATAGATTTTAAATGCAATTCAACAATTAATTACTGAGTATCAATACATGAATGTATTACTCAAGATACAATAGGGAATTAAAAGATGAATAAGATTCAGGCCCTAACCTCAGGAATTTTGCAATCCTGAACAGGGCACTGTTTTTAAAAAAGAGAGAGAAAAGTTATATGCAGCTTTTTTTAAAAAGTGTTATTGGAAATCAAAAGCAGGAGAACTCCTAAAAAGTTCAGTAAGTCAGAAAGAGTGATACAGAAATTTCATGGCTGATAAAAAATTATTTATTCTTGAGTTAAAATTTATCCTCTTAATAGTTAGCACCAGAATTCCTCCTAGGGAAGGTATTGTCTTTATTTAGAAATAGAATGTTATAGACTCTTCGGGTCTGAAATCATAGGCCCAAGGGCAGGGTCCAGATGGAGAGAGGAGTTTCAAAGGGAAATTTAATTTTCCCTCATAAGAAAATATGAAATATTTGGGGGGAAAGTGTATAGGGTATTTCTAAAAAAGGATAAGAAGAGTTAAGCCAGTGGTGTGAGGGAGCCACTTACTCATAATTGCAGGAGGAGCTTGCGCATAACTTGTCCCAATTTCACATTCAGTAATGCCTGGTTGGTAGGCTGAAGTCAGCTATAGTGGGAATATTTGCACCATGGAAACTGAAAGTGCTACAAATCAGGGCTTTTTTTTAGAGTGAGGTGTGAAACACTTACCAGCACACAGCTGATTAAGCCATGGGATGGGAGGCAAAAGCATAAGATGTTGGCTAAGAAATATTTTAAACCCAGAGATGCCAAATATTCTATTTTAAATTGTTTGCTTTGCCTCAACTTACATTTTCCTGTGTTCCAAATTTTCACTAAATCCAGTATGAAGATAAAGGTCTTGGGTGAATGTGTTGTGCATGTTTATGTGTAAGTGAGAGTGTGTGTGTGTGTGTGTGTGTGTGTGTGTGGAATGTGGCCGAGGACTGAATTCCATATTCAAGATGAGGAGGCGCAGAGCAGGGAGCAAATCCGCTGGATGTTGAGATGATCCATGTGCAAAACGAATTCAACAGAAGTGAGTGACTGTGACCACTGCTAACAAGGAAAAGGGCAGAGAAACTGAGGTGCTCGAGGTTCCTACCCCACATGGGGTTCAAGCCACCTGCACATGGATCTTAAAGGCAGAGAGCCCCACCTGACTTCTAGGTTACAGAATTAGTTATAACCTAGCACCTGTGTGTTTTGTCACTGCAATTGCCTGTACAATGAAAACTTCTCACATATAATGATATACATAAAGATTCTTAGCAAAAAGTTCACAGAAACTTCAGGAAACAGACTCGTTAGTTTCCACCAGGAAACCAATATTCCAGAAGCAGTGATTTCCAGGCTGACTGATGTTGGGCGAGCCTTGTTCCTACATGTAGCTGTTCCTCACTTTACTGTGGCCCAAGCATAAAACGAGCTAACAATTCAAACAAGCTCTCTCTCATACTTTATTATAATAATGGGCATTTTTTTAAAACATCAGCAAAATACCATATTATTATCAGCTTATTATTATGGGTATTAGAACCGAATTAACTTATGACAGTATCTTTACAGTTCAAGAATATCAAACATCTTAAAAGTTTGTCACATACCTTGAGGATCCTTGCTTCTAGATTTCTGACCAGATCTTGGCAAATTCCAGAAACAAAATATTGGTACAATGCAAGGAGAGGCAGAACCTACCAATGGTAAAAACACTTTTTTTCATTTAAAGCATGTTTATCAAGTGAATAACTTAATAATAAAATGTAGCCAAATATTAACATGGGAGATGTTACATAGAACAGCAATTGATTCTGCCATGCTATGAGGCGAAGTGAGATGATCTGCCCAGCAGACACTTCATGTACTGTGTGGTGACTAACATAATATAATAAAAAAAATATTATTTAAAAATAAATAAATAAATAAGTAACATGCTTGGTTAGGTCTATCGAGAAAAAAAAGGGTTAAATTAAAAGCAGTGCCTTTGGAAAAAAAAAATAATTTTATGAGAACGTAAAAGTGCTATCAGGGAGACTTAAAGATGCCACCTGGTACCCAAAACCTGTTTCAAATCTCTTTAAGCATGCAAAAGTGAAAATCCAATCATCTTCCTTGAAAAGAATTAATTTAACATATATGTATGAATCACTGAGGCCTGTAGAAACATTCTAGCAAATGAGCTATCAAATAACTGCGAAATCTAAAGCAAAGGAACTCCCATCCATGTCACCTACTCACTCATGGCAGCTGCTATTTGTCTGGAATATCTCTATCAGCAGAAGAATATTTATAACATGCCCATTATGTGTCAGGCACTGTTAAATGACAACAAAATCTAACAAGTCCTTGCTTTCACAGAGCATATATTCTATTGATTACCCAAGCTTACTCTTCATATAATATTTTTATTTTCCTAGAATTAACCCCAAAGTTCAACTCCTCTTGACATCTCATGGATACGGGTGAAGGCTTCAACTACCCATATTTTGGTTGATCCAACCACTATCCAGCCAGAGTCAGGTGTTGAGGGGATAGGTGTTTGCCTAGACTTCTGAACAGCTTCTGATCTCAACTGAAAACCAAGCTTGGTTCCTACAATTGGGCCTTTCCCTGTTAAAGGGAGATAGAGCACGGAGGAGTATTGGGATCCCCATTATTTAGCAAACTATTTCCCGTGATCCCACAGCAATGGGTCTCCTAGCAAGTTCTGTATGTGACAGCAGTCTCCTTACCCACTGGGCTTCTTCTGGAGGGTAGTGTAACACAAAATAGAAACTGTTTACATCTTGCAAGTTCAGTTAAGGAACCTCTAATTGTCAGTCAACTGGCAGCTGCTAACAGCAACAGCTTTTTAAATGGTTTAGAACTGGTCTTAAATGATTTCAAACATAATACATTTTTCTACAATTATGCATTACAAACATAACACAATATCTTTTTCTACAATTAATGCAGCACAAAGCAATAAGAGTTGGCTATTACCTTTGAGATTGTTTCTTTTCTTTAGTGAGAAATAAAAACGTACCACTTTATTGCTGCCAATTGCTCAATTATTCAGAAAAATGTTCTCAATTTCTTAAGCTTCAGAGAAAAAAAGTCTCATTTCTTTTCCAATACAGTGATATGTATTATATATGAATATGACTAGGCAGCTAAAGGTTACCCAGGGGATAGAACTATTTTCTAAATCCAGAAATGAATCCCCTTAACAATGAGAGGAGCACCATTTTGTTATCTTTTTCTAATAAAAAAATTTCTTGCCAAATATGCCAAGTGTTAAAAGCATTTATCAATCTCTTCACTTTAACACATGGCTTTATAATTTAACAACTCATATCAGGGGACAATAAATCTTTTCAATATAAGGAGAGAGAATGAATTAGAACAAGAGAATAGTAAACAATATGCAAGGGGGAAAAAGAAAGTAGGTATGAAAATTATGGAAGAAAAGGAAAGAACCAAAAAAAGAAAGAATAGGTATTAAGAAGCAAACATGGTGGGGGAGAGACACAAATGTAGAGGAAATAGCATATAGGAAGAAAAGAGGAAAAACAAAATAAAGGAGAAAAATATAAAATGACCAATAGGTAGAACATACTGATTTATTTTTTAAATGTAACCAACTTCAAATTTATGATATATACTGCGATTTATTTCCCCAAAGGAAGAGAATTGTATGAGGTTTTGAATATCTTTGGATATTAAGAAGTATTTGTCTTTTATTTCACAGTTTGAATCTGTTGTTCACAGGGAGAAGACAAGAGACACAAAGATCAATTTATCTCAACAAAGAAATACTCTCATAGTTTGGGTACTGATATGACCTGCATGACTTAATGCAGTGAGTTACATGTGTACTAGATTCCTCTCTTTGAGACCAGTGAAATATTCAATTTCTCCAACTGTCTTAAGAAGGAAGAAAAAAGATAAAGTAATAGAGCAAAAAGAGAACAAAATCAAACAGACATTGACTTTGCATCCAAAATGCAGTGCAAATAATGATGTCAAAGAAGGAATATTAATTAATATATTTTATTTTGCAGTATAGGTAAGAATCCTGAATCTAGCGTTTAAGAGTTAAACAAGACCAGCCAAGAGAACATTAGCAAAATTTGAAAGGTTTAAGGTATAAGGCAAAAATACCACAGCGAATTAAGATTTGTTTATTTTACAAATGACTTACTGTTAGATTTTGCTTAGCATAGTGCAGTTCACGTATAACATAATACAGACTTGCAACTACAGAGCAAATGTCAGCCCTGTATCTGTCTGAGAAGAGCTCGATGCCTGGGAGAAGCTGAGTGATTTCATACTGAGCATAGCAATGTTCAGCTTTGGGGTGTGGAAGTGTGGTTCTAAGCAAACCCTGAAAATGAAAACAGATGAAATGAAGAGCTATAAGTTGCATTTGCAACACCAAAACAAAAAGATAAGTATACATATTACTTCCTAAAGTGCTTAGCATATGCCTAGCACATTGTACCTTGTAATAAATGGTACTTATCATTAATATTATCATTATAGTTCCAAATGCTTCTATCACTCAATATGGGCCTTTTAAAATCCATGGTAGTTGTATACTTACTATCTGCAGAAGAAATTATCATTATATTATCATTTGTTGGGGTTAATTTTGTGTTGGACACTATTGGTAAATTCTTTATAAACACTACCTCATTTAATCCTCATTTAACCTACCCCTAGAGGGAAGGATTATTACCTCACAAATAATATAATTGAGGCTTAAACAATTAACTTATATGAGGTCACACAGCTAATGGTGGCAGAAAGAAGATTCAAAGTCACATCTATTTAAATAAAAAAAAAAATCTATGCTCTTCCCACTATACCAACCTATAAGTAGAGGAGATAACAAATGATTTCAGAAGTCTAAATCAAGCAGAGTTAATTCTGAATTTTTAATTGAATTAAGTAAAAAGATGAGTTGTTTAATTTTGCCAATATTTCTTAGGTAATTTATATGACCAACATCGTATTCGATGTTGGGAAATAAGATTGATACACAAAATCAAATTTTACATTTAGGAGTTTTTCTGATCTTATCCTAAATAATTAACATTAACTAATGACATGCATTACAAAATTATTTTAATGTATATATCAGAAAAGAATTTTAATCAGATTGCTCATTAAAGTTATAAGGTACCTACTCTAAAATACTATGCAGTTGTTCAAATTTTTAATTTTACAAATCTGCTTTAAAATCATTAAAAAAATTAAGCTTTTAAAATAAATCCTACCAGGTTTTATTTAAGGTGCAGTATTACTAAAACATTATGCCCAAAGTAAGCAAAAATTTAGTTGTTTTTTTTTTAGGATTTTATTTATTTATTTGACAGAGATAGAGACAGCCAGCGAGAGAGGGAACACAAGCAGGGGGAGTGGGAGAGGAAGAAGCAGGCTCCTAGCAGAGGAGCCTGATGTGGGGCTCGATCCCAGGACTCCGGGATCATACCCTGAGCCGAAGGCAGACGCTTAATGACTGCGCCACCCAGGCACCCCGCAAAAATTTAGTTTTTTTAAAATTGCTTATTTTCTAAAACATTAACAGCATTATCTTCAAGAACAAGCAGTATCAGACAGTAAAGTATGCAATATAAGGAGTCAGTATCAGATTATCATTCCCTTTGCACTCTTGCCTCTTCTATCTCCTCTCTTTAAAGCACAGGCAAGATGTGCATGGAACATAAGAAAAGTGAAAAGTCTGGCCTTCATCCAGAAAAGGCTTTCCAGAGAGCTTATCTATCCAGATTTCATAAGCTTTCAGACACCTCTGATACAGAGAACACGGGTGTCCACCCTTTAAGGTAAACAGAACCTTTAGTAGGTTGCAAAGGCCCCTGGCTACATCCCTGTATCTCAAAATGTCTTGTATTTCAGATAAAAGCTCTTTTCTTCTTCAGTGAAGTTAAACCAAAATTCTAAGAGCTGCCAACACTCTACTTCTGTAGTCTTAAGCTTATTTCTTGCTTTCATTATATGGTGTACTTCACATTGTGCAATCGAGCAAAACTTTATTTAGAGATAAGGTAATCGAAGGCCACCATGTGGAGTCAAACAGACTGGCTTCGCAGCTCATTAGCAACACAGTCTTACTAATGATGAGAGACTCAGTTTCCTTATCTGCAAAACTCCTTCCAGAGTCTAAAGAAGAAAGAGAGTCTGCTGAATAATCAAGGGGAAAATGCTACCTTCAGCTAGTGAAGGAAAGATGGACTCATGATATCTCATCAAAGTCCGTGCTCTTTTCCTACCTGTGAGTTTTCTGACTATGATAAACCACCACACTTTTTTTTTTTCTGACTGAATGGTGACTACTGTCAGAAGATGTACATAGGGGCGCCTGGGTGGCACAGCGGTTAAGCGTCTGCCTTCAGCTCAGGGCGTGATCCTGGCGTTATGGGATCGAGCCCCACATCAGGCTCTTCTGCTATGAGCCTGCTTCTTTCTCTCCCACTCCCCCTGCTTGTGTTCCCTCTCTCGCTGGCTGTCTCTATCTCTGTCGAATAAATAAATAAAATCTTAAAAAAAAAAAAAAAGATATACATAAAGTGTTACCTGAAAGAGTAATGCAGACAAAATGCAACAGTTGGTTCTCTTGTCAACCTCTGAGATCATAATAAATCTAAATAAGTACAACAAAAAGAAATGGATTCATGGACAATTTTCCAATAATAATGTTATATAAATACATCTCCAATACTCATAGATTTTCCAAAATTAAAATAGACTTTGTGATTCTAAAAGTGTTACACACTTATATAAGATCTAGAACACAGAAAAAAACAGAAAAAACAAAATGAAATATCACTATTAAGACTAGCACCTAGTCTCTCATGGGATAGGCTGGTGATGGGTATTAAGAAGGGCACGTATTGCATGGTGCACTGGGTGTTACACTCAAATAATGAATCATGGAGCATTACATCAAAACCTAATGATGTACTGCATGTGCATGGTGACTAACGTAACATAATAAAAAATTATTATTAAAAAAAAAAAGACTACCACCTAAACATGATTACTAGTAACATTTTGGCTAATTTCCTTCTAGAATTTTTTCCATATATAGAAAAATCTAAATTTTCTCTATAGATCAAGATACCATGCATATTTTTGCCCACCACACCCTATAGATAAACTAATGGAAAGGTGAAAGAAAACTATACCTCTACTCCTTCCACACTTTTTAAATTTCTCACATTAGTCAAGTCTTTAAGCTATCTGTCAGTGCTAACTATGTATAAGACACTGTGACATTGATCTATGTATTGTTTTTGTGCCAGTACCCTATGTCTTGCTGATGACAGCTTTGTAATAGAACTTGAAGTCCAGAATGGTGATGCCACCAGTTTTGGTTTTCTTTTTCAACATTCTTTTGCCTATTTGGGGTCTTTTCTGGTTCCATACAAATTTTAGGATCATTTGTTTCAACTCTGTGAAAAAAAGTTGATGATATTTTGATAGCGATTGCATTGAATATATAGATTGCTCTAGATAGCATAGACATTTTAACAATATTTGTTTTTCCAATTCATCAGCACGGAATGTTCTTTCTATTTCTTTGTGTCTTCCTCAATTTCTCTCATGAGTGTTCTATAGTTCTCCGAGTGCAGATTTTATACCTCTTTGGTTAGGTTTATTCCTAGGTATCTTATGTTTTTGGACCAATTGTAAATGGGATTGACTTCTTAATTTCTCTTTCTGTCTCATTGTTAGTGTATAGAAATGCAACTGATTTCTGTACATTGATTTTTATATTCTGCCACTTTGCTGAATTGCTGTATGAGTTCTACTAATTTGGGGATGGAGTCTTTTCAGTTTTCCACATAAAGTATGTCATCTGTGAAGAGAGAGTTTGACTTCTTCATTGCCAATTTGAATGCCTTTTATTTATTTTTGTTGTCTGATTGCTGAGGCTAGGACTATTAGTACTGTGTTGAACAACAGTGGTGAAAGCAGACATCCCTGTTGTGTTCCTGACCTTAGGGGAAAAGCTCTCAGTTTTCCCCATTGAGAATGATATTTGCTGTGGGCTTTTCGTATATGGCTTTTATATTGAGGTATGTTCCCTCTATCCCTACAATGTGAAGAGTTTTAATCAAGAAAGGATGCTGAATTTTGTCAAATGCTTTTTCTGCATTAATTGAGAGGATCATATGGCTCTTGTCCTTTCTTTTATTAATGTAGTATATCACATTGATTGATCTACAGATGTTGAAACACCCTTGCAGCCCAGGAATAAATCCCACTTGGTCATGGTGAATAATCCTTTTAATGTATTGTTGGATTCTATTGGCTAGTATCTTGGTGAGAATTTTGGCATCCATGTTCATGAGGGATATTGGTCTGTAACCCTCCTTTTTGGTGTCTCTTTGCCTGGTTTTGGAATCAAGGTAATGCTGGCCTCATAGAATAAGCTAGAAGTTCTCCTTCTATTTCTATTTTTTGAAACTGCTTCAGAAGAATAGCTATTAGTTCTTCTTTCATTGCTTGGTAGAATTCCCCTGGGAAGCATCTGGCCCTGGACTCTTGTTTGTTGGGAGATTTTTGATTACTGCTTCAATTTCCTTGCTGGTTATAGATCTGTTCAGGTTTTCTACTGCTTCCTGTTTCAGTTTTGGTAGTTTATATGTTTCTAGGGATGCATCCATTTCTTCCAGATTGCCTAATTTGTTGGCATATAGTTGCTCATAATATGTTCTTATAATTGTTTGTATTTCTTCAGTGTTGGTTGTGATCTCTCCTCTTTCATTCATGATTTTATTTATTTGGGTCCTTTCTCTTTTCTTTTTGATAAGTCTGGACAGGGGTTTATCAATCTTATCAATTCTTTCAAAGAACCAACTCCTAGTTTCGTTGATCTGTTTTAATGTTCTTTTGGCTACTATTTCATTGATTTCTGCTCTAATCTTTATTACTTCTCTTCTACTGTTGGGTTTAGGCTTTATTTGCTGTTTGTTCTCCAGCTCCCTTAGGTGTAAGGTTAGGTTGTGTATTTGAGACCTTTTTGTTTCTTGAGAAAGGCTTGTATTGCTATATACTTCCCTCTTAGGACAGACACATAGATCAATGGAACAGAATAGAGAACCCAGGAATGGACTTTCAACTCTGATCAACTAATCTTCGACAAAACAGGAAAGAATATCCAGTGGAAAAAAGACAGACTCTTCAACAAATGGCATTGGGAAAATTGGACAGCCACATGCAAAAGAATGAAAATGGACCATTTTCTCACACCATACACAAAAATAGACTCAAAATGGATGAAAGACCTAAATGTGTAACAAGAATCCATCAAAATCGTAGAGGAAAACACAGGCAGCAACCTCTGTGACCTCAGCCACAGGAACCTCTTGCTAGACACATTTTCAAAGGCAAGGGAAACAAAGGCAATAATGAACTTTTGGGATTTCATCAAGATAAAAAGCTTCTGCACAGCAAAGGAAACAGTCGACAAAACCAAAAGACAACCGAGGGAATGGGAGAAGATACTGGCAAATGTCTCATCAGATAAAGGGCTCTTTTCCAAAATTTATAAAGAACTTATCAAACTCAATACCCAAAGAACAAATAATCCAATCGAGAAATGGGCAGAAGACATGAACAGATATTTCTCCAAAGAAGACATCCAAATAGCCAACAGACACATGAAAAAATGCTCCACACTTCACTTGGCATCAGGGAAATACAAATCAAAACCACAATGAGATACCACCTTACACTGATCAGAATGGCTAAAATTAACAAGTCAGGAAATGACAGATGTTGGCAAAGACGTGGAGAAAGGGGAACCCTCTTATACTGTTGGTGGAAATGCAAGCTCTAGAGCCACTCTCGAAAACAGTATGGAAGTTCCTCAAAAAGTTAAAAATAGAGCTACCCTCTGACCCAGCAATTGCACTACTAGGTATTTACTCCAAAGATATAAATGTAGTGATCCAAAGGGACACCTGCACCCCAGTGTTTATAGCAGCAATGTCCATAATAGCCAAAGTATGGAAAGAGCTGAGATGTTGATGAGCAGATGAATGGATAAAGAAGAGTGGTATACACACACACCACACACACACACACACACACACACACACACACACTGGAATACTACTCAGCCAACAAAAAAATGAAATCTTGCCGTTTGCAATGATGTGGATGGAACTAGAGGGTATTATGCTAAGCGAAATAAGTCAATCAAAGAAAGGCAATTATCATATGATCTCACTCATATGTGAAATTTAAGAAACAGAACAGAGGATCATAGGGGAAGAGAGGAAAAACAAAACAAGACAAAATCAGAGAGGGAAACAAACCATAAGTGATTCTTAATCTTAGGAAACAAACTGAGGGTTGCTGGAGGGGAGGGGGGTGATGACGTAACTGGGTGATGGACATTAAGGAAGGCACGTGATGTAATGAGCACTGAGTATTATATAAGACTGATGAATCACTGACCTCTACATCTGAAACTAATAATACATTATATGTTAATTAATTGAATTTAAATTTAAAAAAAATTTTTAATATAAAAAGTTTAAAAAACAATAAATTTTTAAAAAGAAAAGAAAAAAAGACACTGTGACAGACTTTCACATATATTATGTGTGGTAGGCTGAATAATGCTCCCAAACCCCTGCCAAAGATACCCATATCCTAATACCCCAAACCTATGAATATGTTGCTTTACATGGCAAAAAAAGGACTGCAGATGTGATTAAAATTAAGGTTAGGTTCAATGTAATCACAATGGTCTCAGAGAAAGGCAGGCGAGTCAGTAAGAGAAGGAGAGATGAACACAGAAGCAGAGGAGAGTGAAAGAGGAAGATAATAGGCTGTCGATTCCAAAGACAGAGCACGGAACCATGAGCTGAGGAGTGTAGGAGGCCTCCAGAAGCTGGAAAACACCAGGAAAAAGATTCTTCCCTAGAGCCTTCAGAGGACAGCACAACCCTGCCAAGGCACTGATTTTAGGACTTCTGACCCCCAAAACTGTAACATAATAAACCTGTGTTGTTTTAAGCCACAAATTTTGTGGTGATTTATTACAGAACAGGAAACTAGTCGGTATACGTTATGACCTAAATTATGCCCCCCCAATTCATACATTGGAGTCCTAACCCCCAATAACCTCAGAATGTGACTAAGATAGGGCCTTTAAAGAGGTAATTAGATTATAATGAGGTTACTAAGGTGGGCCCTAATTCAATATGTCCTTGTAAGAAGAGGAGATTAGGACACAGACATGCACGGAGGGAAGACCAGCAAGAAGACAGCCATCTACAAGCAGAGAGGCCTCTGCTCTGTAGAAACCAAACCTGCCAACATCCTGATCTAAGAATTCAAGCCTCCAGAACTGTGAGACAATAAATTCCCTACAAACAAATCATTTGTTATGGCAACCGTAGCAAACTAATAAAGTATGTCATGTAATTCTCGCCACCACAGTTTACAGATGAGAACAATGAGGCTCAGAGAGAATGAGCAGTGAGCCAAGGGTCCCAGAGTTAGTAGGAGATCCTTGAATTGGGCCCAGGTTGGCCCGCCTTCACACCGTTATTCTTGATCCCATACCAACCCTTCACTCACTCACTCGTTCATTCCACAAGCAGTAATTAAATGCCAACTCCACGCCAGACACTCGGGACACACTGGTGAACAAGCCAAGATCTGTGCCTGTATGAGGCCCACATTCCGGGGGTGGGGATGAGGGCCATAGATAGAGAGAGGAGGGAGAGGAGACGGCCATAGACAACAAACATCACAAATATGTAAACTGTATAGCTTTGTACAATATGGACATAGCTGTCCAAGAATCCCGTGTGTCTCAGGCATGGCGCCCTACATGGCACAGTGGGTACCGCACAAAGGGAAGCTCACTACATTGCCACACTCACTGTGCTATCTTGGCTGCTATGACCGCTCCTTGCAAACATCCCCAAATGCCAACTTTTGACAGAAACTCCTCACTATAATCTTTGGAACCTGGAGGTGAGCTGTTGGTGGCATTGGTGAGTGAGGTACCAAACTCTTTCCACGTATACAGCACATCTTCTTTTTTGAATATGTCATCAAGAGCTTGACACCAACATCTAAAAGCAGCCCTAAAAGAGAAACAGAGCATCAAGCAGCAAGTTTTTCAAGATCTATATTATTCAATCCATCTTCCAAAAGAGGAAGCAAATGCATTGAAGAAGCATTTTAATTAAAATGTTAGAGAATGAAGCTATACCATTTACTGCTCATAACTGTTTCGCTCAGGTAGCCTTTGGTGAATAAAATGTAGCAATGGAATATTATCGAAGAACTAAAATTTATGAAGAACATTTTTTTTTTCATAATACTTAAAAATGCTTTCCAACAAACAACAAAAAAAGTTTTCCCTTGTTCCACTGACTCCTAAAAAATCTACCTTTTCTTTTCGGCAAAGACGAGAAGGCTTCCGAGTTCATGCAATGCCTGAACTTTAAGACTTCTTTGATGGCTGACTTGGAGAACATCTGTATTTTAATCAAGTAGAAGAAGAAATGTCAGTCCCTAGAAAATATCTTCCTCATATTCTCAAGGATATTTAAACTGCGTCATTCCTCAACTGTGTAGATAAGCAAACTGCAAGCTAACACTGCCTTCGCAGGTCTCCTGATACATATACAGAAAGAGAGCAAATGGCATTCTACCTGAACATAGCGGAGGAAGAGGTTGGATCTAAGCGATAGGAAACATGGAGAGAGCGGAATAAGAGTCAGGCAGGGGGAGGTGGTGTCGAAGAGAAATTCAGAAGAGGCGTGCTAGGGAGAAAGGGTGGGGTATATATGGACATGATGTGGGTGGCTGGCCTGTGGTTTTCTTGGGAGTGTGAAGGAGAGAGTGATAGGATTATGGAGGTGTCTGAATGCCTGGTGGAGAAATGTGGACATTATTCCATAGCAGATGGGAAGCCTCGAAGCGTTTGTTTTTAAGCAGGGAGGGGGCAAGATCACAGCTTATCAGATTTCTCCTTTACCAAATGCAAAAAAAGCACATCTTTAATAGCATCTGAATTTTGCGGGGAGGGGGGGTTCTGATAAATGCATAAATTCAGAGATGTCTAGCAAAAACAAACCAAACAAAACCTAACCAACAAGGCAGTGGTTTTTAATGAGGGCACTCCTGACTCCTACAGGGTATTTTAGAAATCTGAGGAGGGTTTTGTTAGTTGTCACAATGGGGCATCCTCTGGCATTTTGTCGGTGAAGACCAGAGACACTGGACAGCCTGTAACACACAGAAGCTTCTCCCACAGTGAAGAAAAAGGTGAGAAACCTGTTTATAATTGTCTGAATCTAACCTCTAATTTCATTTTACATGAAGGACATTTTTGCATGTTTTCAAAATTCTCTGAATTTTCCAGAAAAGCAAACACTCACTATAGTCCTTTACTCTGTACTGCACCTAGATTTATTTGCCATTTTAGAAAAACATTGTCACTAAAATTAACAGTGCTGATAGTACTTGCGGCACCAATGCATTAAAGCTGTTTCCATCTGCATTTGTAGCCATAATGTTCATGGTGATTCGACACACAGGATATGAGCATCTGATTGCTTCACTAGACTTTCTAGTGCTTGAGCAGTTAAATGCCACAACCACAAATAGATTGTTTTATTATAAAAAATATTATTTATCCTTAATTTTATATTTAGAGCTTCATATTTATTGTATTAAATAACATGTATAGAGAGACTGTATTAAATATACATTTTATTTCAGGGAGTAAAGGGGGGAATTATTAAATGTCCGTTATAAAAAAGGGGGATGTTGGGTCTACAACATGGATTGAGTATATACTGCTGAATTTGTAGAAAAGCCAACTCAAAAAAGACAAGAAAAGTGGGATCAGCTAGGGCAGAGCAAAAGAACACAGCCGTGGCCACATTCCAACAAGTGGTTCACAGATTCATTCAAAGGAGGATGAGCAGAAGACGGGCCTAGAACCTCACCATGCTGACAGCCCAGGCTGGGAGAGTGGAGAATGGGAGAGGCTGGAAGAATCTTGTCCCAACCCTGCCCTGGCACTGCCTATAAGATTCTATGTTCAAGCTATTTCATCTGGCTTTTTAAGGTGGCATTTCCGGCCCAAAGGCAATCTCAACATTAATGTGCGAGATCCTCCTGAAAATGAATATATAATGAATGAATCTTACCAATAGTTTCATAATAAGAGGAAATTACGAGTCCCAGTTGCGAATAGGGAAGTTTACTTTTCTCCACTGAACTGAAAACTCTGAAGTGTTCCTGAGAGAGACTGGGGGGTGTTGGCATATGCATCTCTTCTGTCCCCAGGCAAAATTCCACCTTTCCAGTACTAAATTTCGAATTGTTTATTCCTCCTTTATCTCCTAAATTCATGGGGAAAAAAAGAAATTTATTTATTTATTTACTTTTTTTAGAGAGAGAGCGCGCACGAGAACAAGTGGAGGAGGGGTGGGGGGGCAGAGGGAGAGAGAGAATCTTGAGCAGGCTCTGCAACCAATGTGGAGCCTCATGCAGGTTCTCTCTCTCAACCCTGAGATCATGACCTGAGCCAAAATCAACAGTTGGACGCTTAACCGCCTGAGTTTAGCCACCCAGGCACCCCAAAAAAGATATTTAAAAAGGACATAGAAGGGGAGGTGATGAGGAGGGGAAAGGTAGAAGAAATGCGTGAGGAGAAAAAAGAACAACTCTGTGTATAGCTGACATTTCTTTGCAGTTTGAGGGACATTGTTTCCTTAAATTTAGTATCTAACATCATTTCTGAGGAGCTCAGGTATGTGTGGATGGGCTCTATACCCATTATTTCATAAAGAACACTTCAGAGGGGCAGTGTGCCAGAAACTAATGTTGAGATAATGCCTTGCTTCTCGTGAGGATTGCTGGAAGTTACATGGTTTGGGTTTGCCTTTTTTTAAGGGCTTCCAACAGTCAGATGTTAGTCTGCCTCTGGGGCAGAGACCTCTGGGATAGAAGCAACACATAGTTAGTTCTGACCTAAGGGGGGAAAGTGGGAAAGAATCGGTCTCTTTATAAGATCAGAGAACACACAAGAAAAAAAGGAAAACTATTCTACGGGAAGTAGTCAAAAGCTGCAGAGGAAGAGAAGCTAATGTGGAGTTTGAAGTCTGCAGCCCAAGGACTGGGGATAAACTGCTGAGAATATTTTAATACCAGGTGAGATTCAGGGTGAACCAGTATAATCCATTCTTAGGAATTATATTTGCTTTTTTTATTCATGCCCTTACCCATTATTAATATATGCCATAACTGAAAGAAGTTTAAACATAATATAGAGAGCTAATTTAATATGAGTCTATAGACAATACAACAAAATCTGTGGGTACAAGGCATACCAAGAGCTTTTTTGGGGTGAGTAGGGGCAGCAACAACAGCAAATACATACATACATATATACATACATAAATAAAACTTCTGTCAGTGATTGTGAAAAACAAGATTTGTTCAAATTTCTGAAAGATCAGTTCAGTGAGTAGTAGCATCTTAGGTTTACATTTAAATCTATTTTTCATAACTTTAAAATATTTTAAGTTTCTTAATTTAAGTTTATTCTTTAAGCTTATTTTTATTATTCCAATAAATTTGAATAGAAAGGATCATAAACATATATTAGGATTTTAAACAAATTTTTAATAACCCAAACATACATAACTCAAGATTTTTCCCCACCTAAATTTGAGTATATTCTTCCTCTCTGGGGTTATCACTTAACCACTCAGAGCCCTGCTTTGATTGAGTTCACAAATCAGTAAATGTTGTGAAGGAAGAAAACAAATAAATGTGATGTAACCAATGATAGTGCATATCTTGTTTTCACCTAAAAGAAATCTCTAAGACCAAAATCTATGACATTAATAAGAAATCTTGTTGATGCTTAAATTAAAATGCATCTGTTTCCTTGACACTGATGAACTGGGGTTTTGGTAATAGGTTCTAGTTTAGTCAGTATGAATCAAGTCATCTACTTGAGAAAAAATTTTTAAAAAGACTATAGCACCATACTTGCAAAGAGATAGGTGAGAACGTAGATGTACAGAACCAAAAAATTAACAAATACTGTTTTTGTATCTACTCAAGGGAGTATGCTCATTTCACAGAAAGCATCAAAGCAGATGAATGACACAGTCTTTGGTTGGAATGACGTGTGTGAGAGAGAAGACGTGATCCACTAGACAAGAAGAAGAAAGTGAAGGGCAGGAGGGAGTGGGCATGTCAGTGGGGAAAGAAGGGACCTATGGCAGAATATGGTAGATCCACAGGGTAGTGTCCCCCCATAAATAAAGAGCAAGGGATACAGAGCAAGGATTTTACCTTGTGTCTGGGCAAGGAGTAATGAAAGCAATTTTCTGCTGTGTCGGATTGATCTGTTATGATATTTGGATTTTTCCAGGGTCTCTCTAAAACATCTCAAAGTATCCGTCACATCTACGGGCACACAGACGAGCTCTTTGGCGTGACTATATTCTGAAAAGAAAGAGAAGCGTAACGAGGGATGAAATGCTGCAGCAAGCCAACTAGTAGCAAAAGACTCTCTAATTCAGAGAATTTCTTGGTCCCAAACTAAAGCTGCTAAATTCAAAGCCCCCAAGTTTGCAGCAGGTGTTTCAACGTTCAGATCAAATTTCTGTGGTATATTTGAAAGTTCTTAAAAAAAAAAAAAAAAACTTAGAAAACTTTTGATTCCTATGAAATGCAAATAACTTTAGATCTTGCCAATTTTCCTTATGAAGCCTCCTACTTTTTCTTTTGCTGATCATAAAAGATGAAATAATCTACTCCTTTTTAGCAGCCTCTTCAAAGCAGAGGTGCCTTGGGAAAGAGACGAAAGGAGGAAACAAAGAAGCCTGGGTGGGTAAGTGCTCTCTTAAAAGAAGGCAAAGACAGGTTTCTAATATTGGAGGATGCAGAGGAAAGGAAGATGAGGCCATAAAAGGGAGTGGAACTAAAAACAGTCCTGAAAAATGAGCGGAAAGAGGAGATGTTGGCAGAGGTTGGCCGCGAGGTCCCTGGAGAGGAAGTAGCAGTCCCTGTAACCAGGCTGCAGATTTTCGGCCACACACCATGAAACAGTGTACAAGACAGAACGAATACAAGCTTCAGATAATAAAGATAAAATAACATAGGAATTTATTCCTTCAACAAGTTGAACAGGTGAATGGCCCCTGTAAAATCTGAAGCTTTGAGACTAGTATAGCAACTTGTGAGTGCCTTTCCCAGATAGCTGGCCAGAGGGCATCAAATCTTGGGTAACTGGCAGTGACCCAGATTTGAGGCTTGCTAATTTGAGTACAGAGACCTTTGAGAATAGGACATAAATAAGCCTAAGAAAAGTTAATGAGAGAAGAAGACTGGGGTCCTCTTGAGCCCAGGCAGGTCCTGTTAGAGTTAGTGGCAGAGTTACTTTCTATGGCCATAGAGACATCTTTCAATCTACTGCAATGCAGATTGAAATGTCTAGAAATCTTGGAGGCTCTAGTCAGACCAGGTACATGGTATGTTGAGAGAAGCACTTGTCCCCCCAGCAAGTTCACTCTTGACACACTTGCCTTATCACACATTTAAGAGAATCAAATAGTTAGGTGACAGAAGCTCTTATAAACTCCCCAGGAGCTCTCTTCTTCCCACCAATTTCACTGTCTTGTCCACTTTGTCCTACGCCCGCCCTCTTGCTCTCTTAATTCCCCTCTACCCATGCACAGTCCTGCATGATCCAGACAGGGAGAAAAGACATGCCCCGACTCCTCCCACCCCCACCCTTATGCACAATGCCCTAAAGATGGTAAGACTTCTGCACTGTTTTTGTTTTTCCTACAAGAATTCATGAGCTTGTCTTTTATCTTTTTCTCCTTAGTGAGATCAGGGAAAGAAGTGAAGAAAGCAAAGGAAAAGGCAGAAGGTGGAAGCCCTCACATATTAATATTTTGAGACAGTTACCTTCTCTAAGCCTTAGTTTTCAAACTCTGTTAAAATTGGGATGATAATATTTACCTCCGAGGGTTATTGTTTTAACCTGCGTGTAAAGTGTCCAGCATAGTGAAGCAACCAATAGATGGAGGCTATACACTGGCTGTTAGTCATGTGTTTTTAAAATATATATTGAGCACTTACTAGTATTAGGTGCTGTGCTAGGCACTGAAGAGATATAAGTGAACAAAACAGACACACTCCTTGCTCTCATAGAGCTTTCATTCTGGAATAAAAATCCACAAAGGCATGATTGTATTTGGAGGCAATCAAAAGGACAGAAGAGACAGGAGATGCTTGCAGTCTTTAAAATGTGTGGTCTGAATAAAATCACCCTGCTACTTTTTATCAAATATCCACTTATAAATCATTCCTCCTTGTATTTTTCCTAAACTATATTTTACTTTGGTTTTTTTTTTTTTTTCCTTTTTTCAAGCCTTATAAAACCTTTTTTCTTGTAGTCTAACTAGGACTCTACTGGTGATTTTGTGACTACCTACACAAGGTAACTAGTGAAAGCAATGAAGAAGTATCATTAGCTTCAGAGGCCTGGCCTTACTTCTGTCTCAAGGGGAGCTCCTCTCTGAAAACTTTCATGAATAATTCAAGAAGCTATTTCAAAGGCACTAAAAACCTCAATAGTTAGAAATAGGTCAGAAGAAGAAGGTGAAGGAGGAGGAGGAGGAAGAAGAGGAGGGTGGGGAAGAAAGAGAAGGAAGGAGAAAGAGGAGAAAAGGAAGAAAAGAAGGAGGAAGGAGAAAAATAAAGAAAAGAATTACTGTGTCTCTTATTGTACAAATGCACTCATTAAAACTGAATGCCAGGGCACCTGGGTGGCTCAGTTGGTTGAGCCTCTGACTCTTGATTTCAGCTCAGGTCATGATCTCATGCTCGTGGGATCAAACCCTACATAGGACACTAAGCGCAGCAGGGAGTCTGCTTGAGGATTCTCTCTCCCTCTCCCTCTGCCCCTTCCCCTCACACTCCCTCCCTCACTCTCTCTCTCTCTCTCTCTCTAAAATAAATAAATAAATCTTAAAAAACAAAACAACTGAAGTACCAATGACTCCTGAGAGATGGGTCCACCAAGGAAGAATCCCAGGGAATACTATAAAATTTGGGCTGCTTTCTATACAATTGGTCATACCAATCCAAAAGTCCAGAGTCAGTAACAAAACACACTTGCCAAAGGTTGAAATTCCAACATATCTGAAGTCTGAAGAACCCTATCAGAGATAACTTAAATACCAATAAGGTCAAAACTAAAGAAACAGATCCTAGACAGAATGCAAAAACAGCTACGATAAAAGGCATATTCATAGTTATCTCCCCTGTGAAGTTTAACATGCAGGCAAGTTACTCATCCATATAAAAAATAATCTATAAAGTGAGGTATTCTCACTTCTCCACATCCTACAGAGACTATACCAAAGTACATATGCATTATTAAATAGAGGGAGAATAGAATGCTGTTAAATAATGAGAACACCAAATGTTCATAGGCACTGGAGCATTACAATATCTGTTCTGAAGAATTAAATGTATCAAGCATTACCGCCCAATGCTCTTATGCCAAAAGAAAATCTATGATGTTCTAAAGCAGCAATCTGGTGTGGAAACCAGCAAAAGTACACATGGTCTTTCCAAGGTACTGCAAACATGTCATGATGACATACCTAAGACCCATCATGCTTGTAAACATGTTAATGATCTGAGTTCAGGACACTAAAAAAATTCACCCTCCTAAAAATTTGTCAAATAAGCCCCAAAGCGTGAGCCAAAATATGCTCCTAGTCACAGAGGTCCTAGAGTCTTATAAAGAGCTGTAAGTTGGATGCCAAGATTTTAATGATAATGGCTCAATGTAAAACTTACAAGTAATATACAGGGTCATCTAAAAACTACCATACTATCACAGTAAGTCAGAATAAAGTATCTGTCTCTCATGACCACTGATGTATAGCAAAATTTTTCTGAGTGCTATCAGTTTACAGGAGAGACTAACCTGAAAGAGGACAAATGGTGAACAGGTCAAGTAGTTTGGTGGAGCACTTACAGTCTAAGCAATCAGACAGACTAGGATTTGAACCAAGGTCCTCCTACTTACTAGTAACATTTAATTTTCTCATCTGTAATGTAAGCATAACATCTACCCCCTAGAAGTGTAAAAATTTAAAAAGCTAATGGTTACAATCGGCTCAATATAGTGCGTGGCCCAATTCATTATTACTGCCACTACAATATTTTTTAGATTTTATCCATTCAAATATTTCTGCTGTAGTCATTGCTCAAACTGACTATAGCTCCACCACCATTGAGAATCAACCCAAATCATCACAGTAACCTGATCCGACCTACCTCCCTTTCTGTCCCACCACCTGCCATCTTGCCTTTCCAAATGTAGCTTTAACAACAAGAAGGCAAAGTATATATTGCATCCTCCACTTATAAGACGTACTGGTCACACATGCTAGGCATATTTTTCTTATCCCTTTAGGTGCTAGTCATCATTTTTGATAATAAGCTTTTTTGACACATTTTCTCACATTTGTTGCCCATTGTTTTTAGGATGGAAGGGATAATATAAATCACATTCTGAACTGTAGATCCCAAATCGAGAGATCTCCAGAGGTTCGACAGATGTGATCAAGAAAAAAAGAACATAACCAGGATTAATCACACTCTGATTGGAACTCCATTGTTTAATGAATATGAGGGAATAATTTGATTTATCATTGGTGGTAAAACTCACAATTTCAAGGTCACCAACTCCCTCAACTGGAGCCTCTATGCTGCTCTGAAGCCCTTCTATCTCCTTTCTATTTCCCTCGGGGGCCAGGCCACTCTTTCACATTCCTCCTGAAATCTCCTACCCTAGCAACCTTGGCTATGCTCTCAACCCCTTGCTTTGTTAAGAAAATCTTCAGGACCCAATGAGAATACCTTCAACTTCTGTCCTTACCACCTATAAACTTCCTGTATATGGGCCAATTCTCTCCTTCCCTTCTGCCCTAGCCTCTCAGTATGGCTCCTCTAGAGAGTGAATTCATGTTCTCCTTTTTGCCTTGGAAACAATCATGGAAACTTACATCAAGATGGAGATTCCATCAACCTATGATGAGCAGCAGGTCAGTACTCAACTCATCAAACACAGTAGCGTGAGCAAAAAAATGGACTTGCCCTTGTGTGAAAGCAATGAGATTTGGGGGTTGTTTATTACTACTGTATAGCTGAATGACACAGCTTCCAAAGTGAGGCCATCCTCAGGTCTACACTCCATAAAACTCTCCCAGAGTGACCTTATACAAGCCCCGGATTTCAACCACCACCAATATATTGATGATGAAAATATAAATCTCTGCTGAATGCCTGACCAGTCTATCTAACCATATATTGAATAGTTTTACTCAGTTATCATCCTGGCACCTCGAACTCAGTACTTCCAAAGTAACTTTCTCTGACCTGTTCCTCCCTTCAGTTTTCCTGTAGAGTGAAGACATCATATCCATCTAGCCACCCAGGCCAGAAACCAAGGCATCTTGGGTTCCTCCCATCCTCATCTAACCAGTATAGAACACAGTCCTGGGGATTTCCTCGGCCCTTCTCTCATATCTGTCTACTCCTGTATTCTCCTTGCCTAAGTCCAGAGCTTCACCACCTCTTTAATGCACAAGTTAGGAGTAGCTGCTCTTCTGCTTCCATGTGCTATGCTTTCAATTGATTCCCCACGCTGCTGCCTAAGGTTCTTTCAAGAGTGCAAATACAATCATTTCACTGACCTTCTTTAAATCCTTATAACTAGCTCCCTTCAGCCCTCCAGATAGACCTGCATCTCTTTATCCTGCCTTCTAAGGCCCTCCTGCCAACCTTTCTAACCTCAGCTTTGCCTTTTCCTTTTTTCTTTAGCCCCGCCAAATTACACAGTCTCTCCACAGCGATGCTGTTTACTACTACTGCTTACAGTGGAAAACAGGAGGGGTAATCATAATATGACAGCTCTTGTCACTCTATACCTTAGTGTCTGGTTTATTTATCAGTCTCTTTCAATGGGTTGTAAATTCCAGGATAACAAATCTTTAATCTCAATAAATCTTTGTCTCTTTGTAGTCTCAGTACCCAGTACAGCACTTAACACACAGTAGACATTCAGTAAATGTTTGCGGAATGACTGAATGGCTGCCTAACTGTCTCAATAAAGGAATAGATGATTACATACCTACACACATACATAACATAAAATCAACAGATAAATCAGTGAAAGAATCCTAACATGGCAAAGGGAAGATTTGCATTCCTTTCCTGTACCAGAATCAGAGGCACAGGACAAGTGCAATTGAGAGAAAGCATTATCCTCCATTTTCATCTTATTCTATAGCTGCAATCCTATAAGCTACACTGCCAAAATATTCCAAGAGGGCTTCTCAGCTGGAAGCAAAGGAGCCATGATGTCCTCTTGTCTTCTCCTGTGCTCTAGTGTAAAGACCTACAACATAACCATGATAGAGCCAATAGGAGAAAAATCTACATTGGTTATGGGAATGAGAGTTATTATGAGAGTCAAGACAGAGCTTCAAAGAGAATAGCAACAGGTCAATTTGAAGAGTTCCCAAGTGAAATAAAAACGGGAAAATGTACAAAAGTCTTTTTCCATGCTTCTTTTTCAAATAATTTTCCTTTCTCTTTTTCTTTCCCTTCTTTAATTTACATATTAAACTAATAAACACATGTTTTAATTCCCCTTATCTGACATTTATAGCAACATAAGATGGTAAATATCAAATGGGTTCTTTTCAGTCCAATAAGCCTGCAAAAGAGATTTCGCAAACATTTTAATTATGGAAGAGCTCACATGCAGAACACAACAGCAAACTTTGCTTTAAAAAAGCTCCCAGCTAAAATGGTTCCAACCTGAATAGATAAACTTTTTCAGGACATCTGTGCAGTTTTCTGTATCTGTCACTTCACTGGTTGAAGGATTAATCTTGAGCTGCTTCCCAATGAAATTTCGGCAGGTTATCTTAAAAAGGAAAAAGGAAAACAAAATATTATTTGGTCAGGCATTTATGGCTAAAAATTGGGCTTACGTAAAATGTTTATCTTACTTTTCACTTGTCAAAAAGAAGAAATACAAAGCGATGCTACAATAAAAGCTAGCAAAGTAGCGCTCGATCACGACAACTTTCAGGGAAAAAAAGCAGCCACATGACTTTTTATATTTCTTTTGTTCAGCACAGCTGGAGGAGCATTAGGCAAATTATGTAGAGCAATTAGAATATGATTTTCTGATATTCTATAAATCCACTAGTCTAAATATATCTTCTATTATGCAAGTTGAAACATATCTAAAATATAGGCTGCTTTTCCAGTGGCTGATTTTTCCACCGTACTCATAATGAATGCAATTTAAACTTCCCTAGTGAAGTTTTTCAGAACTAACTTCCTCTGTAGTATTTTAAAAATTTATTTTCCAACAGATACTTAAGTCCTAAAATTATAAAATACCTGAAATCAGAAAAATTTTAGATAAAAGGAAATTCTTTTTAAAGGTACAAGAACTGAGACACCTGGGTGGCTCAGTCAGTTAGGCATCCAACTCTTGATTTCGTCCTGGGTCACGATCTCAGGGTTGTGAGATCAAGCCCTGCATCAGGCTCCACACTGAGCATGGAGCCTGCTTTGGATTCTCTCTCTCCCTCTCCCTCTGCCCCTCCCCTGCTAGTGGGTGAACCTGCTTTCTCCCTCTCTCTCTCTAAAAAAAAAAAAAAAAAAAAAGGTCTAAGAACCTTTGTTTCTCATTCCTATTCCTTAAACTAACCTATTTCTCAAAATACAGACCTCTCTGAATCTCAGTCCGATGTAGATGCTGCTTCTTTATTGTCCCTTGTAGGTATTTGTACAATGAGATGTAAACAGTCTAATAAAATGTAAATTCCTTCCCGCAGCCTAATAAGGCCCTATTTTACCTAGTCCTTCCCACCTCCCAGCTTCATTAAATAAATCTTAATTGAATACTTATTATGTGTCAGTCACTACTCCAAGCTCAAGGATAATACAGTGACAAAGCAAACAGAAGTTCCTATTCTTATGGAACTTATTCTAGAGGAAGTAGTAATATAATGAAGAAAATAGAGAAGTACATTATAGAGTATATTAAAGAGTTATAAATACTATAGAGAGAAATAGAGCAAACAGGTACATAATTTTATATAGGATAGTGGGAACAGTCCTCACACAGAAAGTGACATTTAGCAAAGACTAGAAAAAAGATGAGAAAAAAATCAGTGTGGATATTTGGGGGAGAAGCGACCCAAGCAGGGGAGCAGCAAATGGGAGGATCCCAAGGCAGGAAGTGTTAAAGAACAGAGCAGCTGAAACCTGCAAGGGAGTACTGAGAGTTGAGTCACTGGAGATCACAAGGGAATGTGTGGGGCATTAAGGCCATGATAAGGATGTTCACCTTATCTCTGAATCAGATGGGAAGCTGCTATAGGGTTTAAAGAGGGGGAATGACATGATCTGACTTAGGTTTTTAAAGGGTCATTCTACCCGCTGCATTAAGAATAGACTATAGGCTGGAGGCACGGATTCAGGGAGGCTGGAAGCAAGATGATTAATTAGGAAGTCATTGCATGAACCCAAGCAAATATAGCAGGGGCTTGGATCAGAGTAGGAGTGGTGGAGGTAGTGATAAGTGGTCAGGTTCTGAATACATTTTGAAGGTAGATTTGATAACCAATTTGAAGTGGGGTAATGAAAGTAAGAAAGGAGTCTGGGAGGTCTCTAAGGTATCTGGCCCGAGCAACTAGGAGAACAGTGTTGTCATCAATTGAAGTGGGGAAGACTTGTCAGAACAGGTTTGTTTGAAATATACTAAATTTCAGAAGTGTATTAGACATCTAAGAGATCATGTTGATTAGGCAGCATGATGGATTTTGATGGGTCAACTTGGTTAGGCTAAACTATGAGTATAAAAGGGAGGGAAGTATCCATTTTGTAGCATATACACACTTCATCTCAGCTATTCAAACACTAATCTAGCTGCTACTATGAAGGGATTTCACAGATACTAATTAAAGTCCCTAATAAATTTCCTTTAAACTAAAGAGATTATCTTCAGTGGGCCTGACCTAAGCAAGTGAGTCCTTGATGTGCTGGAGGTCTCCAGACTCCAAACAGCATCCAGGTCTACTCACTGGATCATCCCTCACTGACTGCCTAAGGATAACAGCTTCTGGCCACACCTGTGAGTTTCCTTCCTGCCCATGATCTTGACTAACCACCTTATAATTTTGGACTTGTCTGGCCAGCCCCCACAATCACATAAGCCAATTCCTTGTAATAAATCTTGATAGAGGGGCGCCTGGGTGGCACAGCGGTTAAGCGCCTGCCTTCGGCTCAGGGCGTGATCCTGGCGTTATGGGATTGAGCCCCACATCAGGCTCCTCCGCTATGAGCCTGCTTCTTCCTCTCCCATTCCCCCTGCTTGTGTTCCCTCTCTCGCTGGCTGTCTCTCTCTAATAAATAAATAAAATATTTTTTTTAAATAATAAATAAATAAATAAATCTTGATAGATATATGACAGATAGAAAAATAGATAGACAGATAGGTAATAGATCTTACTGGTTCTGCTTCCCTAATTGAACCCTGACTGATACAGGGAATTACATGTCAACACAGAATTCAGGAGAAAGGTCTAGACTGGAGCTGTAATTTCAAAAGTCATTATCATAAAGACAGTACTTAGAGCCACAGACTGAATAAGCTCACCAAGGGAGAGGATGTGGATAAAGACAGGAGGACAAGAACAAAGTAACATTAAGACATTGGGGAGAAGAGGAAGAAGCAAAGCCCCCGTTCTCACCCTCTCCCCTGTCTGTGACATTCCAGCCACTCAGACCTTCTTCCTGTCCCACTTCACGGCTTTTGCCCTTGTTCTTCCCTTGGGCTGGAAGGCCCTCTCTTATGTATGGCTGGCCATTTTTCAACAGAAGTTACCGTTTCCAAGAGGGATTCCAAATTTCCACCTCCCACGCCACTTATCTCTAACGCATGGACCCATTTTATTCTCTTCAGAGAGCTCATAATGATCATAAATCTGTTCATGTATCTGTTTACATGTTATTATCTGGCCCTACCTCTACCCCTCTAAAATTAAACTCCACAAAGCAAGAACTCAGACTGTATTCTCATTGTGTTAGAATATGCAGGACGCAAGAATATGCAAGGGCTGTAAGGAACCTCTGTGAGAAGAAAAAGGAGCCCTCACTGTGTGGCCGCCAACACCACAAGCACACAGAGTGGTGTGGGAGGTGGGACTAGATTTCAGTCTTCACATACACTGGGGGCCCTGGGCTAGGATGCAAACTATATAACTGCATGCCATGGCTCTGATATTAGATAGTTGATACACATTTATTAAATAAATAAAGGAAGGAATTTACTTCCCTTTCCTCTACCTAACTCATAGCTGCACCATGACTTTCATGGTCCTTACACACTTTCACTTTCATGGGCCCACACCTCCATAAAAACTATTAAAAATTATATCGTATGATTAAGTTGGCATAAATATAAAATATAGTAATAGTAAAAATGAAAACATTTTCTTCAACCTAAAAGTTACTTTTTTCTTCACATTAAAAAAAATTAACACATTTAGTGGGCCTCTAAAAGTTCTGTGGCCCTAGACAATGTCCTCACTGTGCCTAATGAATATACCGGCTCTGGCCTGAATGCAAGTTTCCTATGTACAAGGACTTAATTTTTGTTTACCCTGTACCTGGAAAATATTGGCACATAGCAGGCTCTCAATAACATTTGTTGATTTGAATGATAAATGCCTAAGTCAAAATAATATTTATCCGATCCCTAAATCTTTGTATTTTATATGTGCACTCATCAAAAATCACAACTACCTGAATAATAGAGCCAAACTCACCTTCTCTTTGTATTCAGCCTCATATCTTGCACAAGGTTGTTGGGTAATATCTGGGCCATTGAACTTGGATATTCTTAGAAGAAGCTGACGCTGCGCATATACCAGGAGTGGTGTCACTTGCTCTGTGAATCTCTCACTGGAGAGCGGTAGAAATACATTAAAAAGCAGACGTTAAAATGCATTTTTTTAAATGAAAGCTTATCACTCTTAATTGTCCTTACGGCAATACTTACTGTGAAATTGTATTGAATTGGATAGCAAGTGATACCAGTGTTTCCCATTTTTCCACTTGATATAAAAGTTCCAGAGATTTCAACACAAAGTTATGGATCCATTTCAAATCAACCACATTTACATCATCTAAAATATGCTCAAAATCAAGGCTAGAACCACCATTATCATTTTTAATATTTCCGTAGCAGCTTGGAACGCTGAACTCCCCTTTTTCTTCAATAACCTGCAAGTAGCATATGGGGAAAAAATGTATGTATTTTCAGATTTTACCTCACATTTTTTTTTCTGAAAACTGAATGTGATAGAAAATATAACAGAAAAAGAACTGAAGATTAAAAAATTTAAATGTTTTTATTATGCAAATCAAAGCTTGAGCATTGCTATTTAACAGAACTTTCTATGATGATGGAAATGTACTATGTCTGTGTTGCTTGATATAGTAGCCACCAAGCATGTGTGGATACTGGAGCTATTGAAATATGACCATTGCAACTGGATTTTTAATTTCATTTAATTTTAATTAATTTAAACTTAACTTTAAATAGCCACATATGGCTAGTCATTACCATATTAGGACAGACTGAGGTCCACACTTACTGGTCCACAGTCACTACCTATGTAAGTAAGGATATTAAACAAATAAGATAAAGTTTTGAAGAATAGGTTTTAGTATATACAAATTATTAAGTTTCCATAATACATTGGTTACATTCATCAGTTTGTGGCATAATAGTCCAATTCCCTGATGCAAAGGTCAAACCTATAGAGGAGGAAATCTTCTGGAAAACCCTGGTTTTGCCTAAGTTAGAGGTACTATGTAACTAATGTATTCATTTCCCAGGAGTCCCTGATGCATTTGTGTATATCCTTAGAAATTCTTAAGGCAAACAAAACCCCTTAGATCCACCTATAAGCCAGGTTGCAGCCAAGAAATAGTTGGTAACTTAAGACCAGCCCCTCTTAAGCTGGTTTTACTATTAAGGGTAATCCACGCATAGGGAAGGGAAGGTACCAACAGAAGTAGAGGACAAACACCTCTAACAAGATTCATGGTCCTTGAGGTTGGAAGAGACCTAGGGAGTCATTTGGCTGTGCAATGTAATATGAATGCCTCAAGTCAGTCTTGTGTAGCTGTGAATAACAGGTGTGCCATAAGTGACTTCTGTGAATTTGCCTCCTTAGCACAGTCACTGGCACATGAGACATACTCAATACAGGGTAGTTTCCATTTTATTGATGTTAGGAGCTCCATCCCTCTACCCACTGATTCTACAATAAGACTTTCAGCAGCACAGAGCTGCATAAGGGGTTATCTCCATTTCTTTGACCTCAGGGTTCCAGGTGGAGGCACTCTTGGCCTTTACTCAATCCTCTTGGTCAGTGTAGAAGAAATCAAGCCTGCCTCACTCAACTCTTCCCAGGTGACTGCTCTGTCAGAGCCTGCCTGCCTATAAGATGACATGTTCTTTCTTCAGACATGGGTAAATATCCTGGGTCCAACTGAAATAACTTTCCTGAGCCATCCCTGAGGAAGAGGGATATCTGCTATCACTTATTCATGCCTATGCCTACATGGTAAGTTTACCTCTGGGTTGAAGGATAGGGACCCTCTGTGGTTACTATACCTTCCAATATAGCTTTCATCAACAACAAAGCTGATATTTTATCTCCAACCATCAAGAGAGAAGGAAAAAAGTATTACCTATTTACTTCCTAATTTTGGCAACATTACCCAACAATTTTGAGAAATAAACAGCACTGGCATTTGGGGATGAAAATAACATATGGAAAGTGAAGTTTCTGGCATGGTCAAGACCAGTCTTTATGTTCTGAAGATTAAGTATGGGTCATGTGTAATTAAAAAAAAAAACTTTTTATTAAAGAAAATTTCTAACTCTTACAAAAGCAGAGAAAATAATATACTGAGGCCCTATGTACCCACAACCAGCTTCAACCAATTATCGACTTTTGGGACTTACTTGGTTTCATCTGTACATATACCTACTTCCCCCAGTATTTTGAATTACATCCCCAAAATTATATTAATTGATCTATAAATACTTCATCACGTGTCTCTAAAAAGACAAGAATTATTTTTACAGAAACATAACCACAATAATATAATCCCACCTAACAGAAGAAATTAGCAAAAAATCCTTCAAAACATTATTGAATAATCAGTGTTCACATTTCCTTTATACCTTATAAATTTCTGAGTGCATTAGTTTGAAATGGGATCAAACTAAGGTCCAAACACTGCAATTATTTATGTCTCTTAAGTCTTTTTTAATCTATAGGTTTCATCTCCTCTTTTTTTACTTCAATTTTTTGTTGAAGAAACCAGGTTGTTTGTCTTGTAGTTTCCATAGTTGGAATTTCTATAGATGCATGCCCATAGTTTCATTCTAAATGTTTCTCTGTCCCCTGGATCTTCTGTAAATTGTTGGTTAGACTTAAATGCTTGCTCTGCTTCCAGTTTGATTTTTTTCCAACAAGTATACTTCACTGGTGCTGTTCATCCCCCCATTGATTCATAAAGAATTGCAAAATCCTGATTTTCTAATTTCAACATTCTTTCTTCATTAACCTGAAAATTCTATAAAGAAAAATTTCTCTTCCTTGACTGTTAACTATTTGGCTATCCTCAAGTATAGTTCACATAGAAAAGGTAATCAGCTTTTTTTTCCCCCCACCAAGGAGTCCTATTTCTTTTAGTGGGAAATGATTTTTAAAGAACACATCTGGGGGCTAAGAGTTGTCATTTCTTTTTTGAGTCCTTTGAATTGCTTTGACACCTTTGTAAAATATTGACCATATGTATGAGTCTATTTTAAGATTCTCTATTCCATTGATATGTTTCTCTTTATGCCAATATCATACTCTTCTAATTACTACAGCATTAATAAACCTAGAAATCAGGTAGGGAGTTCTCCAAATTTGTTTTTTTTTTTAAAGATTTTCTTGGCCATTCACATTTCTTTGCATTTGCTTGTAAGTTTTAAAATGAACCATCAATTTACACTGAAAAAAAATGTCTGTTAGAATTTTCATTAGAATTTCACTGA
This sequence comes from Ursus maritimus, assembly GCF_017311325.1. Taxonomy (NCBI): domain Eukaryota; kingdom Metazoa; phylum Chordata; class Mammalia; order Carnivora; family Ursidae; genus Ursus; species Ursus maritimus. The sequence continues at coordinate 33,273,831 of NW_024424564.1, read as the reverse complement.
ATCAATAGAACAAATTGGAAATAAATGATATCTTAGCAATATTAAGTCTTTTGATTCATAAACATGCTATATCTCCATGTCTATTTAGATCTTCTTTAATTTTTTTCTGCAATGCATTATAATTTTCAGTGCAAAAATCTGGCATAGATTTCCTTAGATATAGTCCTAGAAATTTGATATTATGAATGGTACTTTTAAATTTTCATTTCCCAGTTGTTTTCTGTTGGTACAAAGAAATTTAATTTACTTTTTATATTGACTTTATGTGCTATTTTGTTTATTAGTTCTACTCGTTGCTTTATAGAGTTCTAAATAGTTAGAATTTTCTATGTAAAAACTCATAGTATTCCCTTCCCATCCACATGTCTTTTGTATCTGCCTTATTGCACTTGTCAGGATCTCTGGCATGATATTGAGCAAAAGTGTTATGAGCAGACATCCTTGCTTTGTTACCAATCTTAGAAGGAAGCTCACAATATATCATCATTAAGTATGATGTTAACAGTAGATACTACTTTTTATCAGGTATTCCTAGTTTGCTGAGAGTCTTTAACATCAATGACATCGTTTTTCTTTTGCTTCCAATTGTATTAGTCTCTTTTTATTCTTTTAATAATCTCTTCCAGAGTTAACTACTTCTGTTTGTAGCTGATGAAATGTATAATGATCCACTTCACATTTGGTACTCTATGAATATGGTCTTTTCCTTTACTTCAACTTAGAATTAAAACTTGTAATTCTTGTTGTTGTTTTTTAATATACCAGTCCCAGAAGTAGTTTCCCTGTAGAAGTTATCTGGAGACAGTCTTATGCTTTCTATTTGTGGTCTACAACCAGGCTCTATCTTCTCCAGAACACTATAAAACAGATTAGTTTAAATACATATTAAAGCAAGAGGTATTCTCTCAAATAAGTTTAAATGTATTTTATTTTTAGGCAACCTACATGATATGGTTTTTTCTTTGAAAAAAAAGAAATGACTCCACTCCAAATAAATCAACATTAAAATAAATGAAGAGATCATGATGACATCACCCAATTGTCGAAGTCCTGGTGTTGTGTGAATGTGTGAAAAGCAGCAGCCAGTTAATGATGACGGGTGATAGATCTAAAGTAATTGCCATTCTGTTAATATTTTTTCATTTATAAACCATCCTCAAAGAAAGTCATATCTTGGGTCACACCATCCTCACGGCAGTTCACCATCTGGATTCATGTTTTCACCAATAAAGAACTGGTAGTTTTGAATTCACAAAGATGTGCTTGATTTGTCTGCAGCCTCTGTTTTAAAAGGTTTACCCTTTCTGGTCCCTGTTCCTTAAGTTTGCCTTAGACTGATTTCCTATAATCTACGATGTACTTCTTGTAGGCTTCATTTGTGAAGCTTGTTTTCTGTAAGTAATGGTTCCCGACAATATCAACATCAATGATTACTATGCTTTCAGCACCTTCGCCTTGGTGGCGTTCTGCGAAGTACATTTCCATCAATGGTACCTTCTGTCCTATTATTTTCTCCTTCACCTCCAGGCGCAGCTCATTTGCAACCTCCTAAATCTTGTAGATGTCAGAGAACATCTCATCATGGCTGGTGAGGTCCAGGTACATAATCATGATGGTAGCCAGAGAAAGAGAACAGCAGCCCTGGCTTAGCAGGAATCCAGTGCAGCTAGAGCAGCACTCAAGGGGAGGGAGAGCAGGTGGAAAAAGCAATATCAAATTTTGTAAATGCTTTGCTGTCTCTATTTCAATGGTCATATAATTTGTCTCTTTTATCCTGTTAATATGGTGAATTACCTTGATTGATCTTTGTTTTTTTTAAGATTTTTATTTTTTTTATTTGAGACAGCTCACATGAACAGGGGGAGGAGCAGATGGGGAGGGAAAAGATGAGGGAAAGAATCTCAAGCAAACTACACACTGTGTGTGGAGCCCAACATCATGCTTGATCTCACCACCCTGAGATCACGACCTGAGACAAAACCAAAGGTTGGACGCTTAACCAACTGAGCCACCCAGGCACTGCCTGATTGATCTTTAAATGTTACCCTTACATTTCTGGGATAAACCCACTTGATTATCATTTGTATAATTGTAGATATTATAGACCTCATTTGCATATTTCCTATATTGCTGGGATTTATCTAATATTTCATTAAGGCGTTTTGTGTCTATGTTCATCAGGGATATTTGTTCATACTTTTGTTTTTGACATATTTGTCAGGGTTGAGCTGGCTTCGCTTCTAAAAAATGTTTGTATATGATTTATTATTTTGTCCTTATATGTTTGCTCAAATTCTGCAGGGAAATATTCTGGGTCTGAAGTTTTCTTTATCTCAAAGTTCCTAATTATAAATTCATTTTCTTAAATATATTTAGGACAATTCATTTTTTCTATTGCTTCTTGTGTCAGATTTAAGCTGTGCTTTGTGATAAACATGTCCGCGTCATTTAAAGTTATCAAATTCATTAGTAAAAATTAATCATAATATTCTCTTATTTTTCTTTTAATATCTACAGGATCCGTAGTTATATCTCTCTTTCATCACTGTCAGTTATTTATGCTATTCTTTCTTTTGTTCTTCATCAGTATTCCTAGGATTCTGCCGATTTTAATAATCTTTTCAAATGATTAACTTTATTAATTTTGTTTTGTTTTATATCTAAGTTATTTCTGCTCTTATTCTTTCATTTATTTTCTTTGTTCTTTTTACTTACTTTGGATTCAATTTGTTCTTTTTTGAGCTCGTATAGGTGGACACTTAGATAACTGATGTTGTATCTTTCTTCTTTTCTATTAAACATTTAAAACTATTAAGTTCCTCTACGCACTGGTTTATTTGCATTCCACAAATGTTGATATGTTGTCATCAGTTTGAAATATTTTAAAATTTCTCTTGTGTTTTCTTCTTTGATCCATGGATTATTTAGAACTATATTGTTTAACTTCCAGATATTTGGAGATTTTTCTGCCTAATTTTTATTCATAAATTTTATCTGTGAATTTGTTTATTAAATTTATAAGGTAGGTGTCACAGAACATACCCTTCAAGATTTCAGTCTTTTAAATTTTATTATGACTTATTTTTTGACCCTGCATATGATCCATCTTGGTGAGCACACCATATGCACTTGTGCTGTTTCTAACCCTCTTACGTGCACTGCACTTCAATTCTGACACTAACTACCTATCCAGAATTAAGGTCAGACTCCAAGAGTTTAAAGACTTAGTCCTCCACAAGACTGCCCTTACTTCAGACATCAGCCATAAATCTCAGGTCACCTGCACTTCTGACTGAACAGCTATAAATTTAGGGGTTTCCATAACCCCCTCAGATTCAATAATTGGCTGGCATTCACTTAAAACACTATACTTAGGATAACAGTTTTATTATAAAGGATACAACTCAGGGACAGCCAAATGAAAGAGGTACAGAGTCTGGAATGATCCTGGATAAGGGGATTCCATGCCCTCTCCCCATGGAGTCAAACCACAACCACCACCCAACACATCAATGCTTTCACCATTCTGGAAACTCTTCATGCTTTGGGTGTCCAGAGTATAATTTGAATCTCTCTTATTAGGAGCATACACATTTATGATTAGTATGTCTTCCTGATTAATTGAGCCTCTTCTCAATATGAAAAGTCTCTATCTGTCAAAATACTCCCTGATTTAAAGGTTATTTTACCTAATATTAATAAAGTCTCACCAGTTTTTTTATGCTTCCTGTATTCATGGTATATCCCTTTCCACTGATTTATTTTCAGTCGGTTTCTTTATATTCAGAATACTTCTCACATGGCCAAATATTACACGTCTTTCTTTCTATCCAACAATCTCTTCCTTTTGATTAGGGTGTTTAAGCCACTTATATTTAATATAGTAATTGATATGATTTGAGTAGATTTATTATTTGCTATTTGCTTTCTCTTTTGTTGATATGTTTCTGTTCCTCTGTTTCTTTTTTTCTGCCTTCTTTAATGCATTGACCACTATTTAGTTTCCACTTCACTGCAATGGCTTTTTAGCTATATCTCTTTTTTGGTATTACTCTAAAGATTATTAAATGCATCCTTAACTTACCACATTCTACTTAGAGTTAATAGTGTACCATTTTATATATACATAAGGCATAAAAAACTTATTACTCTGTCTTTTGTGCTACTGTATTTTCACATATTTTATATCTGGAAATGTTATAAATTCCATGACTCAATGTGCTTATGAGTTTATTAATTTTTAACGTGTTTAGGTTATATCATGTTTGCAGTTTTTCAATTTTATTTTCATATTTTAAACCATAGTGTGGTAGATTTTAAATGGCTGCAAAGTCTACCAGATCTGGAATAACAGAACAAGGACAGATAAAGCAGTGAAGTAAAGAGTGACTGACAAGCAATACGATCTCTCTTCGGGTCTGCTTCTCTGTCAAAAAACTGCCACAAGAATTAAATGCATTAGAGTTAGTTTATACAGAAGCTGGAGCTCAGTGAATGTTACCTTCTGTTTCCTTTAAAAAGTTGAATTTTCAGGCTAAGATATTTACAATTAACATCAATGTGAGCTGCGTATTGTGAACCAAATAATAATAATGAACCAAATGAAATATAGACAAACCAAGTAAGAACTGAAGGAAAATATTAATTTCTATTTATCCCAAGGTGCATGGTAAAAAGTATTTATTAATTGGATGCAGTAAAAATAATTACCCAAATGCCCTTACCTTAATAGAATTGATATTTTGTAGTTGTATTAACATGTCAATAAGTAATTCTGCTCCCAAATAGAATGGCAAAACACAGGTACAGAGGAATCCATCCTGGCTAATAGGAAATGTTTTATACATATCCACGGCTTGTTTAAGAAGTATCTGCAGCTCCTGAGTAAAATTCCAAAGGGCCCGACAGCAGTTCTGAAGCAGAGTCCAATAGCCACCACGATGAGCAAGAACCTAAGACAAACACAACTTTCAGAAGAACCCCAAAGTTTCAAAAGTTAGAGATCTCCGAACAACTTCATCTTTCTGCAAAAATTATGTCAATAATAAAAAATAACTAATACCATTTATTATGTGCCACTTATATCATTATCTCAGTTAATTCTAACAATAGCTCCTATGAAATAAGTGTGCACTAGTATTCTACTTAATTTACAGATAAGGAAACACAGGCATGGAGCTAACTTGCCCAGGGTCATGATCTACTGAGTGGTTAGCTAAGATTTGCACACCAGCAGCCTGACTCCAATATTTCCATTGTTCTAGGTTCTGGGAATGTGGCAATGAGCAAGGGTAACCAGGTCTGCCCTCATGCTGCTTCAATTTATTAGGAAAGACTGACACTAGATAAGTAGACAAACGAAAATATAGTTTCAGGGAATAGTAAGTATTGTAAAGAAAAATAATGCAGAAATGGGTGAGAATCTGACAAGCATGAGAGAATATTCCCTTTTAGATGGGGGTGGTCAGGAAAAAGTCCTCTCTGAGGAGGTGACATGAGCAGAGACTTGAATGTTGAGTTGAACAAGTCATGTGAAGGTGGGGGAGAGAGTGTTGGGAGGAGGACAGCATTTGAAACTGAGGGAACAGCAACTGCAAAGGATGGAGGATGAACTTGATGGACGAGAAAGGAACAACCTCAGTGCTTTCAAGATCACACAGAGGTTGGGGTGCCTGGGTGGCTCAGTTGGTTAAACGTCTGCCTTTGCCTCAGGCCATGATCCCTGGGGCCTGGGATCAAGCCCCATGTTGGGCTCCTTGCTCAGTGGGGAACCTGCTTCTCCCCTACCTGCCACCCCCCCTGCTTGTGCTTGCTCTCCCCCTCTCTCTCTCTGTCAAATAAATAAATAAAATCTTAAAAAAAAAAAAAAAAGGCTCGCACAGAGGAGAGTGGACTGAATGAGAGCAAGATGAACTGAGTTCCAAGAAGCGAGCAGGATCCAGACCTTCCAGGGCCCTGAAGCTGGTGGAAAGGATAGATGTAGCGCTCATGGTCAAGGGTCACATTTTTTAGGAAATCACCCTGTCCACAGAGAAAATGGGAACTCAAGTGTTCTAGAAAGGATAGATTGCCTCTCAACTCTTGAGAGGTTTGAAGTATATGCCATTCCTGCAATGAGAAAAAGGAAACTAATTTCTTTGTAGCTAATGATTCTAAGTTTAATAATGTATCATATAATGTTTAAGGAACAAAAAAAGAGAACAGCATTTGAGAGACACAATTGGCTTGTAGAAGCAGGGGGTCAGGGGCCAGGAGCAGGACTTTCCTGTGGCTCAGAAAGAGTGTTCCCTGTGCTAGAGGGAATAAAGGGGTCTATGTACTCCAGGCAGGAGCAAGACTCCAGAGAGGAAACACTGGTGTCACCACCATAGAAGGCAATGTCCCAAATGTGGCAAGAAAGTGGCAGAGGGGTGTCTGAATATTCACAGAGATTGTGTAGACCAGGACAAAGGCCACCTCAGCTCCTCACCAATGGATGACTGATGACTAAAGCAAGTTACCCCTTTCCCTGACAACCTCACAATGTGTAAATCTTCAGCACTATGGCAGGCAAACCTCAAAAATGACTGATGTGAAACAAAGCCAATTTAGTTTCAAGGTTGAAACTAAAATTATGGATAGTAAGTAAATAAATACATCTTACATGCCCAAACTAATGGCCTGAGATTTATGTCTATTAATTTAGCAAATTAGAAGGACCACCTTACCATTGCTCTCCTGCAATATAAAAAGATTTTCATAAAATGATCCAATAGACCCAAATTTGCTGCTCGATCCTTTTCTTTAGCACTAAGACCTGACTGAGAGTCTGAGTCATAAACTGTTTGTGTCTTGGATACATTTTCATCACTCATTCTGGAATTAATAAATGTGGAAAATTCTTCAGCATCTACAGTACAAAAATAAAGTATACCATTATTGAAGACAGAAAGTTCCAGAAGACATAGGTGACAATCATCAAATGAGTAATTAAGATAAGAAACACTACATAAATTTGGAGGAAGGACGGGATTATTATGGACACAATGAACCAAGGAAAGTTTCTAGAGAAGGAGGCATCTAGATTAGGTGTTAAAAAGTGAACATGGGTTAGCTATGCAGAAAGACTATGGAGAACATCATTCTGGGCAAGGGTGATGGCCAAAGGAACAATGCAGAGGCAGGAATGTTATGTTTTCTGAGGGACCAATCACAGAATCCCACTTAATTTCCTAATCTCCCCCTAAATAGTCCATTCCCAGGACACATACGCTAGAAGGTGAGTAGCATTGCCTGGAGTTAGGCAGTGCAGCAACCATGCCCATTCACTATCCTGTTGGTGTGGTATTAAAAACACAGATTTTTCCTACCACAAACCTTCTCTTAGAACTTTGCATTTAATAATAAGTCTCAATAGCACAGTATTCTATTGGTGATTCCATGAGAGGTCTTAGGCAGCTAGTTAAAAAAAAACAAACAAACAAACTCAAGAAGATATAAATTATTATCTACATACAAAACCTGGACTCTGTGTCTAGGGAATTTAATTTCAAATACTTCAGTATTCATAGAATAACATGAAGGCACCAGTTAAATCTAATCTACACCCTAGAAGAAATCAGAAAGCATGTCAAGTACCTCAAATATGAATGAACACTCCTGGGCCAGTTACCCAGCATATGAAGTATCCTGATCAGCAATAAGTTACATAGCACTTAAAACACCATTACTAAAAATCTATGTAAAAGGGTTTGTAATAGCATGAAGATATTAGAAATAAATATTTGTGAAATGAGTGGTATTCAAGATAGGTGAGTGCTTAGGAGTAGTGTCGTCATTTGTAGCACCCAGATTGAGAGCCCTATTCATTGCATTTCTACACCTTTCAGAGTGAGTCTCCTGTCACCTGAGCAGATGACAATATTGGCTGGTGCTGCCATTCAAATGAATATTATTGCATTCACCTTGGAGTAAGCTTCCATGGAAGGTGTTAGTTGGAGATCCTAAGGCAAGAGTAGACTCCCCTGAGTACAAAATCGGTACTATTAAACAGCTATATGACTGTTTTCATGCCGATTGCATTAGTATGTGTGGTGGAATTTGTTCTGAAACTTACTTCCGTTAAAATATAACACCTATCTTGACAACAGGAGGCTATCAATATTTTAAAAAGAACATTAGGGGTGCCTGGGTGGCTTAGTCGGTTAAGTGTCTGACTCTTGATTTCAGTCTAGGTCATGATCTCAAGGTTGTGAGATCGAGGCCCATGTCGGGCTCCACACTGGGCATGGAGTTGCTTAAGATTCTCTCTTCCTCTCCCTCTGCCCCTCCCTACCACTCTCTCCCTTTCTAAAAAATATAAATAAATAAATAGATAGATAGATAAATAAATAAATAAATAAATAAATAAATAAAAACATTATATTTGGCAAATAGCCAAACTGGTTTAGGTTAGAACACAACATATATATTTCCAAATACATATCATAAAAATACAGAAAATTTTTAAAAACTGAGAAAATAAGAATCTCCTACAAAATACCACAACTCAATTAAATTCCTGGATCATTGGAAAATGCTATGCGTACCTCTGTGTGTCTGTGGAGTGTGTGTGTGTGTGTGTGTGTGTGTGTGTTCACGTGTGTTGCATCAGTGAATAAAAATATAGAGGCAATTTGATAGTGTATATATCATAATGTTTTATTTTACCTGATGGTAAATTGGCCTTTCTCTTTTTAGCTGTATGAAGGAAATCAAGTATCACTTTATAGTTTTCTAGAGTCAATTTCGCTGTTGGTAATACTGCTCCTGAATTATATAGTGAGAACATATTAGGATCACATGATCGGAAACTGCAGGGGGGAAAATATCATTAAAAAAACAATATAAACAAAATTGAATTGAATCTGTGAAATACAATCTACTTGAATTTTTAAAATATTTGTGAGTTATTGCTTCCAAATTTTGGCACTTAACCAAAGCCAAACAATTTCCCATTAAATTTAAAAATTATACAATGTAACTTTGCTCTTAGGAATTTTAACATCAATATCTATTTCCCTGAAAGGGCCCTTGAAAATGGGAATGACGATCTATACTGATTCTAAGGGCTTTGAAACAATAATTTATGTCAATTTAACCTGATTCAAACACAACAAAATGAAGATGCCTACTATATAAAGCAATGTGTTCACAATCAATGTTATTTCTTTTATAAAATAAGGTCTAAGCAGTAAATAATCCTCCACCAAAAATAAATAAATAAATAAATGCAAAAATACATACATACATAAATACTGAGTATGTTTTAACGGTTTTAGTAAAATTGAATTTAGCACCAAGTTACCCTGATACAAATTTGGTCATTGTCTAATTGCTGTGCTATGAAGTAATCACATCTGAATGGTCATGTATGATTGGAATTTCAAAGAATTCTTCTCAGTGTCCAGAGGAAAGTTGGGAAGCCCATCTGATCTGAACCATTCTCCTCTCATGGCCTCATGAATGGGTTACTTGGCCAAAAGCCTTCCCTGTTGGTCAGGCAATCTAACTACTTGTTAAATGTAAATCTGATCTAGCCTACTTAGGAAAGGGAACTATCGAGATGTTTTAATGAAGATTCAATCTGGTAATGATTTTAACCAAAATTCTAAAGAAACAGAAACTGGGGCCAAGTTCACCATGGGTTTCACCTGCATATTTTATCATTGGATTATTGAAATAAATACCTTTTTAATTCATATGGCTGTCACAGTCTCTCCTTCCTCCAACCCATTTGATATGTTCTTGCCAGAGAAATTTTTTATCATTGCCCTGCTCAAAAACCTTTAATAATCCCCACCGTATATAAATTAAAGTTCAGATTTAGTAGTTAAGACCCTCCATCATCTGGTACTTGTCTATTTTTTAAATTTATTTCACACCATTCCTTTCCATTTACCCTAAATTCTGGTCACACCATTTGGGGTTTCCTACCTGGGCTCTGACTCATGTGCTTCCAACCACATCGAATACCTCTTTCCCCATCTGCACATTTCTATATCTTGCCTATCCATCAAGAACCAGGCCAAGTGGCCCCTCCCCACAAAATCTTTCCTGTGAGTTTCAGTCAGAGGAAAGCCTTTTTCCCAGGAACAAAGAAGACTTTGTGTGTATACTTCACCTTATACCATTATTTACAATTGTTCTTTAACACTTGTGATTCACCCTGCCAGACTCTAACTTATATGTCCTGCTCATCTTTTCAGGCCCACTGTGTCTACCTCGGTACCTTGTAACTAACAGGTGCTCCGTTGTGTTTTTTCTTAATGAAAGACTCTACTCACCTTTTTAATGATTACATAGTATTTCATATTATGTACTTATCTTCTATTTTATCTCCCATAACACTTTAGCCAAAGACACTCAAGAGCTCAAAAGTGTCTTCTGAATTAAATGATATAAAGTGTACACTGTATGAGAAAATATGATCTGTGTTTATAGAGGCTTAAAATATACCTCAAAATGAAACAGCTTTGTCTATACCTAATAGCTACAGTTATTACACAATTAATATTGAATTTCTCTTGAAATGACACTATCTCCTTTACAGAAAGCTATATTAATAAACATATTCAAGATACATGCAGATTAGTACTTCCTAAGTGCTTATATCCAGCATTCGTTTGGAAAGATTCTGAGACAAGAAATTGAGTAATATACCAATGATCAGTAAAGAGAGAAGCACTCTGTAAACCTCTTTAAGTTATTATCAACACTGGAGCCCTGAACATAACAAATAAAATCCATGCTCATGCTAAAAAAGTATCATTCACAGCTAATATTCTATACCTGACCACTGGATGTGAAGGGCCAAATTTCATCTTCATACGTTCCCCTAGCTTCGTTAAAAGCAGGTTGAAGTGTGCACTTGCCAGATAGAGGTTCATCTGGGCTCTCCAGGGCATCTCCTCAAGAAATATTTGATGGAACCTCTTCCTTTTCACAAAATTTAATATTATAGGATTCAAGTTGTCCACCAGGCATCGAAAGGCAAGTTTTCTAACATCAGTTCTCTTATTTCTGCCAAGGAGAAACAAATTTTGAAATTACACAAGCTTCCAGATATTTAATAAAGAAGAATGATTCCAATTTGTATAAAATACACCAAGAAGTCACTTGACTGCCCTTATGCAAATGTTTCTGGTTTATTTATCATTTCCTTAGTGCTAAGAATGTGAAATAGTGCCATAGAGAAGCCATGAGGATAGACAGTAAGGACAAAGACATTACGTATTGCCTTCCATTCTCTCTGATGTCTGTGTCTTAAGCTCCAACCAGACAGCTTTTCTTTTCCATAACCAAAAGATTAGACAACTGAATTATAACATAATGTTCACATTCATCCCCTAACTTCAATATTAAACAAGAAAATCATTTCTCTGTATTGTTACTTAAGAAAAAAAACAATGGAGCAAAATTTTTTCCAACATTAGTTACAGCAGAAATAAAACATCAATCAACTATAAATGAAATAACTTCATAAATCCATATTCAATATGCTCTGGATAAAACTAATATTTCAAAATTTAGCTAATAGTTCATTTTTTAAGTGTAGCATTTATTCAATTTGTTTAAAATTATTCCTATCAAAATCTCAAAGTCATCCAACTATTTTTATAGTTGCATAATTGTTTACATGGCATGATTTGATTTCTTCAAAGTACTTCTTTTTTTTTTTTAATGTCGACAGTGCTACTGCCCCATTGGTCTGCGCCATTCTATCTGATTTATATTGGAGAAAGGAAAAAAATCTCAATTGGTAAGTAAGAGTATCTTGCTCGCTTTAATAGATAACGTGTCTGAATCTGACATGACATACACACACATGAAAAAGAAAGGAAGGTGGATGGAAGGTCAAGTCTCCTCAAAAGGTCCAGAAGAGTTTGACAAGACTAGCCACGTCATCTCTGCACTGAAGGTAAGAGTGTCCAGGGAGAGCAGTGACAGAGGATAGCCTTCCTCCATGCATCTTGTCAAGGTAGTAACAGACTCCAGGGAGCTTGGAAGGGAGTGAGAGCCAGTCCGGAGGGTAGACAATGTTTCTTCTTTTACTACCTGAGTAGTTCTTAATGTGCAGCATACTCCATGAGCAGCTCTGTGTCTCTATGAGCCACAGATGTGAGTGGATCCAGTAGCCAGAGAGGAAGCTCAGGAGGGAGTCAGCATAAATAAATGCTCAGTGATACGGAACCATAAGAAGAAGATGGAAACCTGAATTAGGAAAATATTAAAGAATCCAGACACTATCATCTGTATATTCAAGCTTGAATAAATAAGTGAATATATTGACATTAATGGAAACAGGATTCTTACCATTATAAAAAAAATTACAATTAGGGAAANNNAAAAACACTGGAAAGTATCTTGTGGTATGGAACTGAAACTGGACGTGTCAGTATGACCTTACAGTTTTAGATAGATACATAGATCTGTTTAGGTGGACATAGATATTTCCTAGTTTTGTCTGTTGAAAAGGCCTAGAAGCAAAGATACAGCAGTAGCCTCCAGAACGTAGATTCTAAATACCACTTCCACTAAAAGGAATCAGCTGGTTCCAGGACTGGGACAGGGAAGGTACAAGATGAACACGTTGTGGTAAATAAGAAGCTCAAAAAAACGATGGGGACACGCCAAAAAGACCAAAGAGCTAGGCTGAAGGGCTCCTGATGGCCAAATCTGGAGCAATTTGAGACTCAAAATAAATAATAATGTTAATTTAATAAAGGATATCCACAAAAACAAACCTACCACAAATATAATTCTTAATGATAAAATGTTGAAAGCTTGAAAGCTTTTCCTCCAAAATGGGAATCAAACAAAGATACCCACTAGTATCATTTCTTTCAGCACTGAAATAGTGGGCTTAGCAAGAATAAAAAGCAAGAAAAAGGCAGTGGGGGAAAGGGAGTATAAGGATTGAAAATAAAGAAGTAAAACAGCTGTCAATCATAGACAATACAATTGTATATTTATAAAATCCAAAATGACCTACAGATAAGGTATTAGAATTAATCAGTGAATTTATTAAGCCCGTGGAAGACAAATATACAAAAAATAATTCTATTTTTACATACCAGCAATAAACAATTAAAAATAAAATTCTAAAAAGATATTTCTAGCAGCTTAAAAAATATCTAGGAAATAACCAAAGCAAAGATGTATAAGACCTACTCACAGAAAATAGAAATTATAAGGATAACTTTAAAGTATATAGAACTAAATGAGAATAAAAACACTACCATATACTAAAAATTATAAGGTACAGTTAAAATAGTGATAAGAAGGAAACATGTTAGCCTTCAGTGTTTTCTGATTCAGAACAATCCCAACCAAATTTCCAACAAGTTTTTTGTATTTTTAAATTACCAACAAAATTTCTATTTTTCTCCATGAATTACTTCTATATGTCTATTTAAGACTTCCCAATGTATAAGATCTTTTTGATTCTATCTTTTCAAAAATCAGTCTACTGTAATCAATTATAGTAAAACGTGGTTTGTATGAGTCCAATGTTTGAAATTTCTTAAGATTGGCCTTATAGTCAAAACTATAAATGTTCTACGTATGCTTTAAAAAATAAATGCTTTTTTTTTTAAAAAAAATCCTCTAAAAAATAGGCATTTTCTAGTTGTTGGCAATTCATGACCTTTTTTCTCCTGAATTTAGAATCAGCTTGTCCATCAAGATAATCCCAAAATCAAATGAGGTAAGCATCCTACAACTGTATATACTCTTAGTGAAATATCTGTTCATGTTTCTTTATCACTTTTTTTATAATTTTATTTTAAGTGTCTTTTGCTCATTTTCTAATTGGACTGTTTGTTTTTATTATTCTTTTGAATTTTGAGAGGTCTTTATATATTCCAGATATGAGGTCTTTCTTGGATATGTGGTTTGCAAATACTTCCCAGTATGTAGCTTATCTTTTCATCCTTTTCATAGGGTCTTTCACAGAGCAAAAGTTTTAAATTTTGATGAAGCCTGAGGTTGTATGGTAAGCATATGTTTAATTTTATAAGAAATCCCACAGTCTTTTCCAGAGTGGCTGTATCTTTTTACATTCCCACCAGCATTGTATGCATGACCCAGCATTTAGTGTTATCACTATTTTTTATTTTAGCCATTAAAATAGCTTTTAGTGATACCTTGCGGCTTTAATTTGCATTTCTCTAATGGCTAATAATACTGAACATCTTTTTATGTGTTTATTTGCCACCTGTATATAAGCAAAACTTTCAATATCTCTTCACAATATGACAATCCACACAGAAAACCTGTATCTATAAATAAATTATCAAGCCTGTAGAAGATTGAATTGTTTAGAAATCACTTAAGTTCCTATACAAGCGAATAGAAGCATTCAAAAATGTAATTTTAAAATACGATTTACATTAATACCTTCTTTGATGAGGCTAATGAAAGATGTATAACATCTTTACAGAATGTATCATAAAAATTTATTGAAAGACATAAGTATGTGGTCTGTATACTAATAGAAAGAATCAATACTGGGGGGGGGGGAACTTCCCAAACCAATCTATATAGTCAATTATATGTCTATTAAAATCATGAGTTTTTTGTGTTACTTGACAAGCCATTTCAAACTACTCTGTGGAAGAATATTGAAGACTTTTGTGAACATGGTGGAGAGACTTGTTCTATCAGACAACAAGAATCAATTTAATGCTAGAATAAGTATGATGGTGTGATACTGATCCACAAAAAGATAAACAGACTAGGACAGAAAAGAGAACTCAAAACTATATATATGAAAACTTGCTAAGTCGGGGTGCCTGGGTGGCTCAGTAGTTAAGCATCTGCCTTCAGCTCAGGGCGTGATCCCAGAGTCCTGGGATCAAGCCCCACATCAGGCTCCCTGCTCTGCTGGGAGCCTGCTTCTCCCTCTCTCACTCCCCCTGCTTGTGTTCCCTCTCTCATTGGCTGTCTCTATTTCTGTCAAATAAATAAATAAATCTTTAAAAAAAGAAAAAAGAAAAGAAAAAAGAAAACTTGCTAAGTGACAAAAGTGACAGTGGTGACAGAATAGACTACTTGATAAATGGCTAATAATGGCTACTTGATAAATGGGGCTAGCCAGTTGGGCACCTATAATAAAACTACAAAAGATGGGTAAGGGGACTCTTCCTCTCATGAGTCACAGAAATAAAATACAGTTAGATGAAACTCCAAATCTGGGGCACCTGGGTGGCTCAGTCAGTTAAGCGTCTGCCTTCAGCTCAGCTCATGATCCCAGGGTCCTGGAATCGAGCCCCGCGTCAGGCTCCCTGCTCAGTGGAGAGCCTGCTTCTCCCTCTCCCTTTGCCCCTCCCCCCGCTTGTGTGTTCTCTCATTCTGTGTGTGTGTGTGTGTGTGTGTGTGTCTCTCAAATAAATAAAATCTTAAAAAGAAAAAGAAATTCCTAAATGTGAAAATCTAAAATATAAATTCACACTATCTCGTTCAAAAACAGCAAAGAGAAATGGTGATATATTTTGCTCCATTAACAATTATAACTTTTGATTTAACAAAGAAAACCTTTAAAATGTAAATAGATGAGCCACAAACTGGGAAAAGCAGTAGTATCCAAACTTCTAAAAATAAATGAGAAAACAACAAAAGTTTTTAAGTGTACAAAGGATCTAAACAAGCAGTGCCGAGAACAGAAAAATCCTAGGGTCTAATAAAAACATGAAAAGATGCCTAACCTCATTAGTAAGCAAAGAAATAAAAATTAAAATAATAATGACATAAAATTTCATAACTCAACAGTCCACAAAAATTCAAAAATTTAATAATAATATCAAGTGTTGGTAAAGATGTTGAAAAATGGAAACTTGACACACCACTGATGAAAATCTAAGGGCAACTTAGCAATAACTAGTAATATGAAAAATCTTCATATCTTGGGAACTATACTCCTCAATCAATGAGAGATGAAGAACACAATAAATGAGATTAGAAACAGGTTTGACATAATGAACAGCGGTTTGGAAAAAAAAGGAGGAATGAATTAGTGACCCAGAAGACAAAATAATCGAAAATAATGAAGTTGAACAAAAGAGAGAAAGAAGAATTATGCAACATAACAATAGACCTAGGGAACTCAGTGACTCCGCTAAATGTAATAACATTCATATTATAGAAGTCTCAGAAGAAGAGAGAGAAAAGCAGGCAGAAGATTTATTTCAAGAAATAATAGCAAAAAACTTCCCTAATCTGAGGAAAGAAACAGATCCATGAGGCACAGAGAACACCCATCAAAATCAACAAAAGCATGCCAACACCAAGACACATTGTAATTAAATTTGCAAAATATAGTAATAAAGGAAAAACCTTAAAAGCAGCAAGATAAAAGAAGTCCTCAACTTACACAGGAAAACCCATAAGGCTACCTGGAAACTTCTCAAAAGAAACTTGGCAAGCCAAAAGGGAGTGACATCATATATTCAAAGTGCTGAATGAGAAAAATTTGCAGCCAAGAATACTGTATCCAGCAAGGCTATCATTCAGAATAGAAGGAGAGATAAAGAGTTTCCCAGACAAACAAAAACTAAAGGAGTTCATGACCACTAAACCAGCCCTGCAAGAAATACTAAAGGGGACTGTTTTGAGTGGAAAGGAGGGACCAAAAGTGACAGATAAGATAGGATCAGAGAAAATCTCCAGAAATGACAAAACAAGTAATAAGATGGCAATAACTACATACCTATCAATGATTATTCTGAATGTAAATGGACTAAACAAGACCCATCTATATGCTGGCCATAAAAGACTCATTTTAGACCTAAAGACACCTGCAGATTGAAAGTGAGGGGGTGAGGAACATTTATCATGTAGTTGGGTGTCACAAGAAAGTCAGAGTAGCAATACTTACTTCAGACAAACTAGACTTTCTGTTCTTGTTGTTTTTATCCTTCTTTGGTATTTAGGGCAGTACTGGCCTCATGAAAAGATTTTGAATGTGTTTCCTCTATTCCATTATTTGCAAGATTTTGATAAAGATTGCCATTAATTATTTTTCTTAAATGCTTGTTAGAATTCACCAATGAAACCAGGTGATCTTGAGCTTTTCTGTCCTGGGAGATTTTTGATTCCTAATTCAGCTTTCATTCTTGTTATTGGTCTAAGAAGATGTCCTACTTCAAGATTCATGATTCAATCTTTGTAACTTGCTTGTTTTTAGGAATTATCTGGGGTTTTTTTCTAAGTTATTTGATTCATTAGTATATAACTGTATCTAGTAATCTGTTATCATACTATGTATTTTTGTGGTTATCTGTTCTATTTTGTTCTCTTCCATTTCTCATTTTGGTTGTTGAGGCTTCTTTTTTTTTTTTCTTAGTTAATGTAGTTAGAGCATTGCCAATTTTGTTTATTTTATTTTTATTTTTTTGGAAAAACTGGTCGTTACTTTCAATGTTATATTCTTGCTTATTCTGGTCTCTATTTTATTTATGTCTGATTTTTCTTTGTTATTTCCTTCCTCTACTAAATTTCAGCTAAATTTCTTCTTTTTCTAGTTCCTTGTGGTATAATGTTGTTTATCTGAACTTGTTTTCTTAGTACAAACATTTATAGCATAAAAAACTCATAATTTAAATGAAGAAAATAAAGGAATAATCAAACAGATAGTAGGCAAATGCAAAGTGAGAGTGGTTCTATTAATATGTACATGTTGCTCTTAAATTCCAAATCACTAAACAGATAAAGATATTTATGTATATAATGAAGATAAGATATATAAAGGATATATAAGAATCATAAGTTCATACTCATAAAAATAGAAGCTAAATGTTTTACCATGATAAGTTATGGTTTCAGTTTTTTTGAACAAGAACATAAGGACCACCAATAATGAAAAGTAATTTATGAACTGGTCTCTTAACCACCCTATCTAAACTTTTCCTGCCACCACTTCCACCCAAGGCCAGTTATTCTACAGCATATCATCCTGTTCACTTATTTTATAAAATGTATCAAAATTTTACACTGTCTTGTTTATTTGTGTGTTTACTTACTTATTGCACTCCTGTCATTAGTATGTAAGTTTCCCAAGGGCAGTGATGTTATCTATCTAGTCCACCATTATATCTCTAGTTCCTAAAATAATGCCAACCACATAGTAACATTTACTGAATTAATTAATCATTTAATACCTTTCATGTTCCACCATTTCAGAAATAGATGGATTTTTGGAAAAAAATTCTCTTAGAGTTTCCTTTCTTTTACTTCTTTTTCTTGGCAACAGTTCCACAGTCTTAATATGAGAGATGAAAAAAATGTTATAAATTAAATCGAAACTCTGAACACAATGCTATAATTTATTCATACTCTAATGCTTATCTCTTGACATTGAAATACAGTGATTTCTTTATACCCCCAATTAAAATTACTATCAAAAGAAACAAAAAATATATGATTATAAAAATATCCATGTAACAAATTAAGAATTATAATGTACTGGGACAGCTGGGTGGCTCAGTCAGTTAAGTGTCCAACTCTCGATTTTAGCTCAGATCATGATCTCAAGGTTGTGAGATCAAGCCCCAAATCAGGCTCCATGTGGAGCCCGATTAAGATTCTCTCTCCCTCTCCCTCTGCCCCTCCTCCCCCTCACTTATACACACATGCCCATGCTTTTTCTCTCCCTCCAAAAAAAAAAAAAGAATTATAATGTACTATATAATAAAATTGTTTGTTGGTATTTCCTTCTGTTTCATATTATAATGCAGCCAATCATCTTTAGATACATGAATCTCTTATTTCATTAACTTAAAATTCAAAACTCATAAGAAGCTTACTCTTCCAATCTCCATTACTGCAGCTTTGAACTTCTTCAAAGGTTTGGTTGTCTTTTTGCACAAAACATTATCCTTATATTTCATTTTTCTTATTCTAAGTAGGGACTCATTCCTCCTAATACAAAAAAGATAAAGTCAGTTAAAAGGATCCATAAGAATTTGCAACCCTATATCAAAGCAATAAATCTTTAATGAATGTTGTCACTGAAATTATACGAGAAGAATATCCAAAATTGTTTGTGTCTCATGCATAAATTAGATTGTGATATTCCTGATCACCAAGGAATAGCTGGCCTCTTGAAAGAGTAAAATGTAAATCATAGCATAAAATGTGAGCTGACATGTGACATAGGAAAAATAGAATTGGACTGAAAATAAAACAACATGAACATGTCCCTTTAAAACTGAAAAGATAATTATGTAAGAGTGACCCTGGACAAGCTATCTTGCTTGCCACAGATTTCAGTCTCTTTGGTTCCATCATGTCCAGGCTCCTAGACACTATCACCTTCTGGATACCAACAGGTGCTAAGTATTTTATATGACTACAAAAACTTTTCCCTTCCCCCAATCACTTGTTGAAGTTCTTAATCTCATTTTTTCAATCTGCATGGACCCCTATGGCAATTCTTCAAATACTGTGAAGTCTCTTATTATCCCTCCTTCAACTGATACTTATCATTTATTTTCCATGTAATTTATATATTTTCTAAAATTTCTATTTCTTTGAGTAAGTACTTGCTAATTCCAGCAAAACCCTGCTATCTTTGGGATGCCTGGGTGGCTCAGTCAGTTAAGTGGCTAGGAGCCTGGACATGTCGGGTAAGCACCCAACTCTCAGTTTGGGCTCAGGTCATGATCTCAAGGTCCTGGGATTGAGCCCCAAGTCAGCGCAGAGTCTGCTTGTCCTTCTCCCCCTCTGTTCCTCCCTCCACTCGCACTCTCTCTCTCAAGTAAATAAATAAAACCTTAAAAAAGAAAAAAAAAGGAAAGAAAACCAACCGTGCTATCACATGATAAGTGGGGTCCAAAACTTAAATTGAATAAAATGTAGGGTCATATAAATTCAAGGCAAATAGTGAATGGGTGAGTCTAGATAGCTAGTTACACGGTTTGGGGTTCCAAATTCATCTTAAAACTCACACAGGCAGTTGGCCACTTGCTTCAATTTTAATGAAGATGATCCTGGATCCTGTGGTTGGTTGGGACTCCAGACCAGTTGCAGCAGTTCCAAGGGTCTCCCAGCTAACTGACACTCATTTTGGTAAATGTTTAGTCTGCCTGAACTAAGAAGCTTAGACCAGTGACCACTGGGAGGTGGGTATCCACCCTCTGCAACTTGCATTTTGAAACTGGTTACCAGCCATTTTCTAAGCAGGTTGTTCTCCTCCCTACCTCCTGACTCTCCCATCCCCCAGAATGCTTGAGTTTGTTGCTGTTACTGTAGAAAGAGATAGGAAGGAGAGGAGGTCACAGATAAATACTCGCCATCCTCCTATCTTCTCAACATCCACCTCCATGCTCTGAAGAATCTCACCCCCTGAATCAATTAAACTCCTCCACTTCTCAACCTCTTCACGGAATGCTTCCTCCTAGCTTTTTATTTTGTTTATGGCATGTTATGAAAAATGGTATTTTAAAATTTTCATGTAGTCAATGCTATCGATCTTTGATTTCATGGCTTATTCATTGTTTTGATTACTTATGTTACTACCTGTTTCTAACATGAAACATCGAATCCCAATAGCTGTCTGCCTATTATTTCACAAACAGAACTATGTTATACTTTATTTGATAATACAAATCTCTGTTTTGCTCTTTTTCCTTTTTCAAATATTTGTCATTATTCTACACCATTCCATAAAGCTAATATGATTGGAGTTACATTAAACCAAAAAATTAATTCAAAAATAATAGAAATTACAGTAGTCCATCTGCCCATCAAGTAATGCACTATGTCTCCATTTATTCAAGTCATTTTTAAAAATATCTCTTAGTAAAAATGTTTGGTCTTCTTTTATTAGCCTAAGTCCCCTCACAAATCCTGATAAAGTTAATCCTGTGCTTCACAGAAATGGGATCATTTTTCCATTATACTTTCCAGTTGATATAGGAAAGCTATTGGTTTTGTAGCTAGCTATCCCATGGAATTCTATTATTATTTCTGATAGTTATCAGTTAATTAGCTTAAGTTTAAAAAAACTATTATTTGCAAATACCAATCATTTTATCTCCTTTTCAGAGTATTTCACTGAGGAATTCGTTTGACAAACATTTTTGAGACCCTATTATGTGATGATCACATGAATTCTAATCCTAATTTCTATTTCTTATTTTAACGCACTGGCAAGAATTTTCAGAACAATATTAAATGATAGAGGGAATAATAAGTTTCCTTATTATAAAGCTTATTTTAAAAGAAAATATTCTTCTGATCCTAGTTTGCCAAGAATGGTTGTTGAATTTCACCACATGACTTTTTAGCATCTACTCCAGGCTCCTTTGACTACTAGTAATAATTACATTTACAGATTTCCTACTATATTTATATTGATAATAAGATCTACATTTTCTTTTTTTTTTTAAGATTTTATTTATTTATTTGACAGCAAGAGAGGGAACACAAGCAGGGGGAGTGGGAGAGGAAGAAGCAGGCTCCCAGCGGAGGAGCCTGATGTGGGGCTCGATCCCAGAACGCCAGGATCACGCCCTGAGCCAAAGGCAGATGCTTAACAACTGAGCCACCCGGGGCACCCCAAGATCTACATTTTCAACACTGAATTTATAACGTATTTTAAGAATTTTTGTTTCTATATATACTGCTAAGACTGATTTATAATTTTTTTCATTCTTTTTATAAACCTGTTATCAGAGACTCCTGTGATAAATTTACTAGGAAACTTTATACCCATGTGCTGAAGTAGCTTTATGTAAAGTAAAACTTATTTGTTCCTTTAAAATATAAAAGAACTAGCCTAAAAAAAAATCTGAGCCATTCAAATTCTTTTTAATACTTCAATTTTTATAATTTAAATTTTTCCAGATTATCATCACTTTAAATTAGAAATTTCAAATTTATTCATATTAAATCATATATGCTATTATCTAATGTTTGTTTAACTACTTCCAAATTTAGAATTATTACTTCTTTGGAGTACTTGTATTTCACTTTTTCTTATTATGCTGGTTGGAAATTCACCTAATTTATTAATATCTTCAAAAAACTAGCTCTACCAGTTATCAATTAAATGATTTTTTTTTTTAAGAGAGGGAGAGAGAGCAAGAAAGAGCGGGGTGGGGGTGCAGAGGGAGAGGAAGACAAAGAATCTCAAGCAAGCTCCCCACCCAGCATGGAACCATACAGGGGTTCAGTCTTACAACCCTGAAATCATGACCTGAGCTGAAGTCAAGAATCCAACACTAAACCAACTGAGCCACCCAGGTGTGCCTTCAATTAAATGATTTTAAAACCAACTTATAATTGTTTAATTTCAACTTGTATTTTTATTTTCTTTCTTCTGTTTTCTTAGATCTATTTTATTTTCTAATTGCTTGAGTTCAATAAAAATTCATTTGATTTTATTTTTCTTATTTAGTAATAGAGGCTTCTATTAAGGATTTCTAATTGCTGTTTTGAGCACATTTGATACTAGGGTTTCTCATCATCATTACTTTCAAAAGTCTCTATACTTTTGGTTAGATTTCTTTTTTGATCCAATAGTTATATATATGGCAGTAATGTATTTTGTTGTAAAATTTCAGTTTTATTATACTGTCAGAGAATGTGACCTTTACAAATTTTAGTCTAGGTTATCTGCTGAGCCCTATTTTGCAGCTTAAATATTACTTTTTTTAAAATTTAATGAGTGCTTTAAAGGGTATTTAGTCTCAATTGGCTATATATATTAAATTAATCTTATTAATTATATATATTTTCTGTGTCCTTTTTATTCTTTTTAAAGTAGCATGTTAAACTCTCTCAATATTATAATATTTTGTCAAATAAGTTATTTCAACAGTTATTTCCATATACATGGATTTTTTGTTATGTAAAACATGCAAATTCATAAAATATCTTCATTGTGATTTATAAGCATTATTGGTAGAATCATCCACTTTGAATATGAAAAGGTAGAATTGAAAATAAGTAACAAAGAGATTGTTCTTTAAATGTTACCAGGACAACTGATAAACTGGGGAACCCAAAGTTTAATCTAAATCCCCATACCAAAATAAATTCTATATGGATTAAAACATTAAATATAAATCATGAAATCATAAAATTGGAAGAGAATACAGCTGCACATTTGCCTGTTGCAGAATATTTTCTTTGTGCAAAAATATGTTAAGCATATGAACATAAAAAGAAGACAGATATTACTATCAAGGTAGATATCAAGGTTTTCCATCTGCTCCTCCTCTATATTCCCTGACTTGGAGAAGAACATCCTAAAACATCTGCTCAGCCTTGAAAATTGAAATCATTACCTTTGTTTTGAACTCAGTCATACTACTCAATTTCCAACGTTGAGTCTTTTGTTATACCACTGGTCAATGCTTCTAAGCCACTCATTCTGCTTTCCTTGAAGAATATCTATTATTCTTAGGTTGGACCTCCACAGTCAGCCCTCCAAATCTCACTGCACACCAAAAGTGTCTTCTGCTTCTCTTTGGTATTAAGAATGTGATTTACAGCTTCCAAACTTCTAATTTCGGCTACAGTCTTTTTAATTTAATAGCACTCTCTGACTAATTCTCTGAATATTATAACCTGTTTCATTTGATAAAAGCAATTTTCTCCTTTATCATCTGAGAATATGAAGTACATATATTCCAAGCTTTTGTTCTAATAAATGAAGTGCCCGTTTTAGGAAGAATGTTTTTCTATAGGTTTTTATGAGAATGTTTCTCTTTCGCTGCCATTTTTTAAACAGACCTCATGTTATTAATGTTTCTTTTTACTAAAATGAGAGATAAGTCTATGCCCAATGGTGAAAGAAAAGTCCCATTGTTGGAAGAAAATGTTTGTTCATTTACATACACAGACACAAATCCTCACTGTCTTGTTGGTGGCTGTTTACCCCACCCTAGGTGTATACCCCACTCTCTTTTTCATCCATCATATGTATCTTAAAGTCACAATGTTACCTATCTTTTAAAGTTGTAAATATTAATAAAATATATATTACAAATACCTTTTCAAGAAGTCACAAACAGGATTTGTTATCTCCACCATAAGATGAAATTTTTCATCATTCATACATTTTAGCATAACTTGTGTAAAGAATTCTAGGAATCTAGGTCTCTGCTTAAATTTCATAACTGTGAAAACAAAGAAGTGTAGCAGTAAATGTGGCAAGAACTCCTGTTTTTCTAAGATCAAATAGTCCTTTATAGTCTATATTTTATTTATTTTTCCAAATATCTCAGTGTTGAGAAAGAGTTCATAAAAGTTACCTCTAATATATTACAAGTTAGGGGGAAAAACTGCTGATATTATCAGAATTACTAGTTACCCTAATTTTTTTTTACTCTGAGTTAAACAGTAATGTTATTTCTTCGTAGCTGAACTTAAAGATCACTCACATTTTTCAATTTCCTAGTTTTCATAAGTTTCATAATAATATCATTTACTACTAAAATAAGTCACCATTCAAGGTTCTGTATTTCCAGATTTTAAATCACATTACTTGACAGTCAATATTCTGCATTATTCTGAAAGGATAAGAACCCAGAACCTTCTGCCTAGAAAGGTGAAAGCTTTCAGATAACAGAACCCGCAGAATAAATGATCTTCAATAGAAAATTGAGTGAACAACATATAAACATTTAGATTACCTACCTTCTTTCACAGCACCTTTGACTGACCAGTTTAAAACAATAGGGTAAAGAAATATAGGGTCCTCGGCTCCTGACAGTTCAGTTGTAACATCTAAGGTTTAAAAAATTAGTAAGTTGTAGGTTCCATCTAACATGAATAACCAAAAATGAAAATTCTTTGGAAGGAACAAAAAACAGGAAAATGCTCATGTATTCATTTTAAATTATGTGCCTTCAAAATGTCAACTATATCATTATATTTTGGAGTTAAAAAAATCCAGTGATCTCAATTATTTTCCTTTCCTTTTCCCCCCTAAAAGCCAAGGAGTCCACCACCAAATAGGTGAAGAGTTTCCAGGGCATCAGTCTCTTGTTTTCAATAGCTGTCGTATATCAGTGAACCCCAGACTCTGAAACCTACCAATTACGTTAACTTCATCCTTACAAAATTACCTTTAAAAGAAAGGAAAGTATAGAATAATGAACAGCACAGCCACTGGAGCCAGGCCGCCTGGGTTCAAATTCTAACACTGAAACTTTTTAGTTACGAGACCTTGGGAAGTTACTCAAAATCTCTGTGCCTCAGTTTCTTTAGCTTTAAGATGAGGATAATAGTACCTTCCTCATATGGTTCTTATATAAGGTTATATGTATGTGTAAACATTTAACATAATTTCTGGCACATGGAAAGCACAGTATAAAACTATTATTTCTATTATTGTTCTGTTATTAAATCTTTTGTTTGGCTAATAACATTACATTGTGCTTCTTAGTAAAATGTTTTTTATTGATAATATGAAAATAATTCACATTCCTAAAACACTTTACATTTTGGGGCTCCTGGGTGGCTCAGTCAGTTAAGCATCTGCCTTCAACTCAAGTCATGATCTCAGGGTCCTGGGATTGAGCCCTGCATCAGGCTCCCTGTTCAGTGGGGAGTCTGCTTCTCCCTCTGCCCCCGTCCTTGCTCATGTGTTCACTCTCTCTCTCTCCCCCTTATGAATAAATAAAATCTTTAAACAAATAAATCAGGTCACCTGGGTGGCTCAGTCGGTTAAGCATCTGCCCTCGGGTCAGGTCATGATCCCAAAGTCCCGGGATCGAGTCCCACATTGGGCTCCCTGCTCAGTGGGGAGCCTAGTTCTCTGCCCCTCCCCTGGCTTCTGTTCTCTCTCTCTCTCACCCTCTCTCTCTCAAATAAATAAAATCTTTAAATTAAATCTTTAAAAAAAAAATCAATAGAAAAGAATTATAGTTTTATAACAAGACAATCACACCTTTCCCAAAGCTAGGTTTACTGGTTATGTGAATAATAGAGCATTGGCTTCAATTCATAAATTCAACTTGAAGCAGACTCGGAACATCCTGAGAGAGAGAGAGAGAGAGAGAGATCCAGATTAGGGAATTCTGAACCCAGATATAACTGAGGCACACAATAAGAAAAGTGAAGTAGGGACACCGAATTCTACGAGTGGAGTCAGCTCCAAAAAGGCTAAGTGACCAAAAGTGGAACCTCCGACTTGAGAAAAATTTAGAGAAAAAGGGTACTTTCTTGTTCTTCTAGAATATTTGAAGTACCTGCTTTTAAAAAGTGTGATAATATTTATCACCACGAGAAACTAAATCAATTTCTTAAGCAGACTTCCAAACCGCAAACTCCAAAATTTCAATCATTGTGTTAACATTGGTCCATTATGAAATTACTATTTGGCACAATGACCCAAAATTAAACTACTCTTTCACTTGAGTAGACCGTGATTCAAATCACTCACACATTAACACCCTCCACGCTATCCTTTTATTTCTCAGTTACGTTTTTGCCTTTAGAGTAGGGACTCTCAATTTTGTGCCCTCCTCTCCAATATATGTGCTTCCGAGGTGATTGTGGCAACTGGGGGGATGGGGTCGGTGCATCTGTAGGAAGAGGCCAGGGATGCCGCTCAACACCCCAGGGTGCCCCACAGTGAAGAATCAGCAGCCCAGATTGGCAATAGTGCCGAGGTTGAGAAACCCTGCTTTAGAATCAGAAGATTCAGGCTCAAAAACAAGCCAGCCATGTAATCCTAAATAAATCACTTAATCTTTATGAACCACATGGGCTGGGGGGAGGGGGAGGCAGCGGTTAACAATCCGTTATTAACAGAGTATTGTTAGGATTAATGGCATAATGTAAAAGCACCTTAAAGGATTTACCAAATGCTAATCTCATCTTAATCCTTTTAACAAAATATTTTCTGATTTTAAAAAACATAACACTAAACAGAAGTATCTAGAAAGGAAAAAAATGACTACATTGCTTTGTCAGTTTGAGTAGGTGTGTCTCCAACAAGGCCAGCTGTTCATTTATTTTTTCAGGTAATAATATCTGCTGTGGCTTCTTAGGCTTGGAAGACTTCTTGGAAGAACCCTAAAAGCATTGGGGTCAGAATGTCAGAATGTACCTCAACATGTTTCAACAATTGTCACTTTCAAGTAGTAATCTTTAAATTATTATTTCATACTTTCATGCTTGGTAGACAAAACTATGATTTACATGGCCAAGTGATATAAATTAATAATAGTAATAGTCATTTCATTCTAACTAAAAGACAAACATAATACTCAGTGTTTTATACAGGTTGCGCAAAATATTTCTTCTCTTCCCTTCTCCCTTCCTTCCAATAACTTCCACCCCCCTAACTAGCACCACCCCCTTCAACCAACATACACACTCTTCTGAAAGCAGCTAAGGGTCAAACTCTAAAAAATCCTCAAAAGAAAATTCCCAGCCTGCCCTCAGAAATGTATTCCTTTTTCCTTCTTCCTTTTTTCTTTCTTTTTCCCTGAGGAGCTTCTTTACAACTAAGCTAATTGCCTTTGCTGCTTTGCCTTTCAATGAAACATAACAAGATCGGCAATTAGTGGATTAAGCATTGGCAGGTCTGTGCGCAGGCTCCCC
This sequence comes from Ursus maritimus, assembly GCF_017311325.1. NCBI lineage: Eukaryota > Metazoa > Chordata > Mammalia > Carnivora > Ursidae > Ursus > Ursus maritimus. The sequence goes on along the minus strand of NW_024424564.1, from coordinate 33,246,252 downwards.
ACCATGTTTTCAACAGTCTGAGCCTGAGAACTGAACGTGTTAAAGTCTCCTGTTCTCCAAAGAAACAAAAAACAAAAGAACAAAAAAAACCCTCCCAAGCCCCTACAGGCTTCAAGGGACCTTGAGTGGCTATAAGGAGTTCTGACTCCTAGAAATTCGGTATTAGCTTCTCAGTCCCTACAGTCTTACAAACAAGTAGCACGACCTTCGACCTTCCGCTGGGCTTGAGGCGCCATGGAAAGAGGCAAGAAGTCCTGTCCTACAATGATGTGAAGAAACAGGGTTCTGAGTCAAGGCCTGGGTGACATAAACAGCCCGGCTGATGGACTCTGAGAGTGAACACCACTTGGTGGAAAAAGGCCTCAAATTGCATCCAGCTTAATCAAAATTCTCTCTAGACAAAATAACCACCACACCAAAAAAAAGGATTATGGCTAAAAAAGTATATCCAGTAAAACAGTGGTGATTTCTGAAGCTTTTTTGTGGCAAGCAAACACTTACATATAATTCAGCATACAAAAGAGACAGAAATGGGGCTATTCCAATGGAAACAGAGTCCAGGAGTGATAGTCTCTACCCCCACCCCAGTCAGTGAAGGGGCTTCAAGTGATTCTGAGTGCTCCTCAGAAACCCAATAAACTAAGCAACATTTCACAATTTGATCCACAAAACACATAACCACATGGTCTTAAGAAAAGGCAATAAAACAGGTTCTATAAGACCCGTGCTTGGGAGGCAGATATTAAAAAGCAGTCTCAGACATTAGCAGTCTCATAAAGAAGACAATTGAGGTGTCACAATGAGTTTAGGAAAAATCCACTGCGAACAAAGTAAAAAGCTCTGACATGTATTTACTACATTCGATAACCCACCCAGAATAATAAAACCTTCAGTTTGGAAGAGACTTTAGAGGGCTCTTAGTTCCAGGCTCAGCTGGGTGTAGGAAGCTCTCTATCAGTGCCTGACTAATGATCAGTACTGGTGAGAGGGGGCTCTTCAGTATTCTAGCAGGAATCCCTTTAAGTAAGGAAGGGCTTCATTACATAGTACTTCTTGTTTATATAAATATGACAAATTTAAAATTGATCAATTTTCTAACATATTTGCTAACACTACATGACCCTTTTAAAAGACTCAAATAGGTATGTGTTTTAAGATGACAAACAAAAATCAATTACCTCCTCCTGTATTTCTTCTTGGTCAGACACACCAAATAGAGATCTGCACCCTGATGTGATGTCCAACATCTTTTTTCCATAATTTATAATCATTACTGCCAGGTCATATTCTTTCCATGAACGCAGAATCTAATTTAAAATATTTATTAATTATCCATGTTGGAAACATTTGTCTATTTTCAAGTGTCATCAACCATCTTTCATAAATTCAGAAGTCCCATTAAGGTTTTGAGTCTAGAATTCCCATGATTTCCTTAAGGAAACTGGAAGAGTATGTTTTGTTAGAAAGCTGAAATGAGCAAATACTTCCTCTCCTTTCAACTTTGCTTTCTGACATACTTGGGTCCAAGGCTTGGAGAGAACTAGAGAGAACTGGGCAACCTTTTCACCACTTTTTAATACGCCAGTAGAAAATGATAAGTGATAAAGAATTTCTCCAATCAACAGAAAAATAGAGAACCATTCTACTTAACACACCAAATGGTGAACAGAAACAAAAGACCATGCCAGATGTTTAGCATAATTTTTAAACAGTGCAAAAATAATGAAACATTTAAGATGACGTGTCTCAGAAGTGGCACTTTATTTGGAATTCTGGCAACTTTTAGAAAAAATACTGCTGCTTAAAGAAGAAAGATCGAGCCATCTGAAAAGACTACCAATGTTTTAAACAGAACAGAGAAAAGAAACAGAGCCATTAGACTAATTGGGCTTTCCATGTCATAACAGAAAATCCATACAAAAATGTGTTTATAAAAAATGAACACCTAAAATCTGGAACTCGAGGTGAGGCCAGGGCTCTGGGGCTATTGGTCAGGCTGGAAGAAGCTTCTGAAAGGGCAATTCTCAGCATAACAGTTTGGGACAGAACCAGCTCCAATATCAAAATCCTGACATCAATATACACTTTACTTTTTAGGAATGTCCAGAACACTTTCGGGGTCATTTCTACAATAACATTACTTGGACCTCAGTATGATTCTTTAAGTTGGCCGGGGAGGGGGGTGGGTAATGGAGTTGTGGATGGCAGGTGAAGCCCTGCAGGGCCAGCCCCAAGCTGCTGTGTGCTATGGGAGAAAAATCACATGAAGCTGAGAGAGGAGGCATGTGGATTTGAGGACTTAAACATGCACTAGGCCCCAAATGCTGGTCTTTTGTTCCAAGTCAGGAGTCTCTCCCATCTTCCACAGGGTCTGTTATGAAACCTCCCACTCTTCTCAATCTCTGAAACCCACCCTTACTCCCCACCTCCTCTGTCTTTCTCTCTCTCTCTCTCTCTCTTTCTCGGCAAATGACCTTGCTTCCTTTTCACAGAGGAAATGTAGGGAAACTAGCTTATCTCCTACCTACACACTCACCTGTGATTACAACCATCCAACCCTCCTGTTAGAGGAGAGAAGTCAATGTCCTGTCCAGACTAATCCCTCCCACATGTGCTAGGATCTCATTGTCTCCTACCTTCCCGGATCTCCTCCCATATCCACATCCTTTCCTTCCTGGTTCCTCCCCATTAACGATCAAATGTGGAGTACCTGATAGCAGAACTGGTTTTTTAGTTGATTGGTTGGTTGATTTTAGCAGGAGAAGGTGTTGGCAAGCCACAAGCAACAAGCTGCCTTGAATAGAGTTTCTTTGTTCTGAAGAAATACTGCAGTAGCTGCTATCAGTTATTTAAATGTAGAGTGAATAGTTGTCCAGTACCCTGAAAGAAAGTGCAACCTGGCCTCTCTTGAAAAAGACACCCTCTCCTGGAAATACTTACTGATGGACAAGTTTGGGGAGAAAAGGCCAAACAGAGAAAGTACTCTAAAGAAAAGTAACCTTCGAAGATGTACTTTTAGCCCAGCAAACACCAATCAATTTGTGTGTAATCATAACATCAGATGGAAAAGGGTACTGGGATTGTGTGGGATGCCTGCTTTCTGTGGCTGTGCCATGAGAATGGCAGAACTAATGGCAGTAGGGATCCTCCTCAAGGTTGAGGCTGGGCATGACAAAACAGCTTTCGACTAATCAACTCTCCAATTCTTCCTCTTGACTAGTGGAAGCAGAACTGCCCCTGGATTAAGTGCACCCTTGATTCTAAGTACTTTCTTCCCTTCTCACTCTACACACTGTCCCCAGATGATATCATCTATTTCTACTATTCAGTTGAGTCCATATTTTTTTATTTTTTAATAATAATTTTTATTATGTTATGCTAGTCATCATACAGTACATCCCTAGTTTTTGATGAGTCTATATATTAATGATGGCTTTGTCTTTATATGTATTTGTCCTCTCTTGAACTCAAAACCTAGAGGTCCAATTATATAATATATACCTCTTTGGATATCCTATTAGCCCCCAAATTCAATAGATTCAAAACTTTTTATCTTTTCTCCCTTTCTCACCCAAAATTACTCCTTATCCAGAGTTCAACAAATAGCATTGTACTCACCCAGCTGCTGAGGCCAGATAGCTGGGTTGCTGCTGACTCCTCCCTCTCTCTCCTTTATCCTCACATACTTAGCAGGTTTACAGGTTCTCAATTCTATCTCATGAATAACTCCTGAATCTTTCAATTCTATGTCCCACTTTTCCACACTACAGTAGCCCCCCGATCCATGTGGGATATGTTCCAAGACCCCAGTGGATGCCTGAGACTGCAGATAGTACCAATCCCGATACACATTGTTTTTTTCTATACATGTGTGCCCATGATAAAGTTGAATTTATCAGTTAGGTGCAGTAAGAGGTTAACAACAGTAACCACTAGTAAAATAGAACAATTATAACAATATACTGTAATAAAAACTATGTGAACAGGGTAGGGTATCTCTCAAAATATCTTGTACTGTGCTCACCCTTCTCCTTGTGATGATGTGAGATGATAAAATGCCTACGTGATGAGACGAAGTGAGGGGGATGACACAGGTGTTGTGATGCAGCGTTAGGCTACTACTGACCTTCTTTTTTTTTTTTTTTTTTTTTATTCGACAGAGATAGAGACAGCCAGCGAGAGAGGGAACACAAGCAGGAGGAGTGGGAGAGGAAGAAGCAGGCTCCCAGCAGAGGAGCCCGATGCGGGGCTCGATGCCATAACGCCGGGATCACGCCCTGAGCCGAAGGCAGACGCCACCCAGGCGCCCCTACTACTGACCTTCTGACAACTCACTAGATGGAGGACCATCTACTTCCCGAATGCAGTTGACCGCAGGTAACTGAAACCTCAGGGAGCAGAACTAAGATAAGGGGGGTACTTCCATAGTTTAGTTTATCATCTCTCCCCTTCTAACTGATTCCCTGTCTCAGGTCTTATCCCACTGTATTAGCTATTGTGCCCCAGAATAATTTTTTTGCTAAAATGCAAATTTCATTATGTCATTTCCAGGTTTAAAACCCTTGAATGGCTCCTCCCTGACCTCCTGAGATGGCCATTCATCATCTGGTACCTGTTCACTACTCCACTTTTTAAGGTGATTGCAACAGATCCTTCATAATTAAAAATAAATCTGATTCTTCTTTTCCTTAACTGTAAGATTATTTCATATTTTCTCATTGACTGCTCCCTGAGGTAATGTTAATAATCTTGTTATCTGTCAAATGTTTTTTAAGATTAGCATTTAAGCCTGTTAATATAGTGTCCTGTCATAAAAATTTTTTTTTACTTATCATGTAATCCATTTATCTATCTTTTTCTGTGTACCTTTTGAATCTTATGCCCTATTGAGAAAGGTCTCCTCTGACTTCAAAGCCATACAAATATCCATCTGTCTTATTTTGTTTATGGTACGAGGTAGGGCTCTGGCTTTGTTTATTTTCAGATGAATAGTGATACCAGCACCTTTTATTAAATAAAGTATTTTAATAGATTTTCCCAATAACTCCAAATGCCACTTTTGTCATATATTCAGTTCTTTCGTAGACCTGGGGCTGGCTGGCTATTCCTGGACTCTTCTATTCCTCTGAACTATTTGCCTATTATTTTGTTAACACTATTTTTTATTGAAGTGGCCTTATAATAAATTTTATATCTATTGAGAACTTTTAAATTATTCTAATCTGTTTCAGAGAAACCCCATTGGGATTCTGATTAGAACTGTATTACATTTAAATACTATTTTTGGAAGGATTTCTATTTCTACGACAGTGAGTCTACCTATTCAGGAACTTGGAATGGCTTGCCATAAGTTCAGATCTTATTTTGTGCCGTTCGGTAAGATTTCAGTTCTTTTATTCAGGTCTTTTAGTACTTTGTTAGATTAAATGTTTTATTTTTTTTCTCCAAGTTTTTATTTAAATTCCAGTTAGTTAATATACAATGTAATATTAGTTTCAAGTGTAGAATTTAGTGATTCATCACTTACATACAACCCTCGGTGCTCATCTCAAGTGCCCTCCTTAATGCCTATCACCTATTTCACCCATCCCCCTGCCCACCTCCTTTCCAGCAAACCTTCCGTTTGTTCTTTATAATTAATGGTCTCTTACGGTTTGCCTCTCTCTATTTTTTTCCCTTCTTTTCCCTATGTTCATCTGTTTTGTTTCTTAAATTATACATATGAATGAAATCATATGGTATTTGTCTTAAAATACTGTATATTACTAGTGGTATTTTTTCCTCTCTCCATTTCTAAATGGCTACTGCTACTATTTTTAAAAATCAGTTTGTAAGCATCTCACACACAATCACTTTATAAATTCTTTTTTTTAAATCTAGTAATTTTTTTCTAGATTCTCATGAGTTTTTGAGATGTGTACAATTACAGATCAATTATACTTTTTTAATATTGTAAAATTATTCCATATCCTTCTCTATTACATAAGACAGAATCTACAAATAATGAATCACACTATTAAGAGTCAGCATCTCCAGTACCTGATTTTTAAGGAATCAGTCTCAGAAAATTACCATTTAGTGTATTTGCTGTAAAATTTGGTAAATGTCTTTATCATTGTTCAATAGACTCCCTCCATTCCTAACTTACATATAATTTTTTTCGGAAAGGTTGCTAAGTGTTATCAAATGCCTCTGTAGCATTTTTCACTTAATCTAATTGTGACTTTCTTTTTTAATTTGCTCTTGTAAAAAATTAGAGTTTTGTTTTAATTCAGACTTGATCTTTAATACTTGACAATGACACTGTCCTAAGACATAAAGTGACCAGATGCCTTCCAGGAGCAGAGAAGGGTCATAAGACAAAACAGACTTGAAGAAAATTATACAATGCCTCTCTTTGTCCTGATTCATGTTTGGGGTCTTGACGTCTGCCTTTTCAGATATAAAAATGGCTACTCCTCCTTTACTTGTGTTTGTATTTTCCCAGTAACTCTGTCTATCCATTTATTTTCAACCAGAGTTTTTCACATTGTTTTGCAAGTGTTTCTTGCATTTGAATCTGACTTTTTAGCTCATCTGGCCATCTCTGTCTTCTGAGTTCATTTATACTTAGTGAAGTAATTAATATTCTTGATTGTATTCCTTCTATCTTAAATATTATCTCTTCTTCCTTCTTAGTTTTGCTGAATTAGCCATTTTTCCTCCCTGTCATTCCTCTCTTCATTTTTTCTTCCTATCAGTTTAGAAGTCTTACTGTGCTTTAAAGTTTTGCACATGGCTACACATTCCTGAGTCATCTTAAAATAAAATAACAATTTTATATTATATGTACTTTTTATACTATATGTATTTTTTTTAAACACACAATCATGCACCAAGAGTCTCTACCTGGTCTCCCCTCCTTAGACCCCAAACAAGATAAAAGTTTTAGTTCTAGGTTCCTAATAAGTTTTTTCTTTCAAAGATAACTCTTCTATTTGAAGAATTCCTACTTTGCATTTATATTACAAAATCCACATCACATTATTATTACCTATTTAATTTTAATAATACATATATTGCAAGATTCATTGCTCCCATTATTCCTCTCCTTTTTGTCTTTCCCTACCTTGGGATTTCTCTCCTGAACCAACTGTCATTTGATAGAGTATTTCCTCAAGTGTTTTCCTCAGCTAAGTACATGGGCAGAATACTTTTTAGATGCCTGCACTCCTGAAAATGTTTATTTTGCCCTGACGAAGGGATGATATCTTTCCCAGTTATTAGGTTTTAGACCTCAGTCTTCTCCCCTCAGAAGTCTATGGATGTTGCTCCAGTATTTTAGCTTCTACTGTTGCTAATAAAAAGTTTGAAGCTAATGGATTATCTTTCCATTGCAAATAACTTGTTTTTTGGTCTCAAAACTTTGAGATTTTTCTTTATCCTTGGACTCCAAGAATCTCACCACCAAGTGTCAACAGATGAGTTCTTAAATTAATCCAGCCTAGGATTTAGGGAGACTATACTCCATTTTTTAATTTCCTACCTCCAGAACTCCTTTTATTTCATGTTAGGACTTTGGATCTACCTTCTGAATTTATCTCTAGGTAATTCCATTCTATGCTGTAAGGTATTTCTTGAGCTTCCAGACTTGACTCAAGAAATGCCATTAACCACAATCTTCATCTGTTTAATTTTTTTAATCAAAAATCAAGTATTATGGGGGGGCACCTGGGTGGTTCAGTTGGTTAAGCAACTGCCTTCAGCTCAGGTCATGATCCCAGGGTCTTGGCTTCGAGCCCCACGTCAGGCTCCCTGCTCTGCAAGGGAGCCTGCTTCTCCCTCTCCCTGCCGCTCCCCCTGCTTGTGTTCTCTCTCTCTGTGTGTCAAATAAATAAAATCTTTAAAAAAAAATCAAATATTTTTTGTTCAGTTACATAAGATCTGTTGTTTTGTTTTGATCATTTAATTGCATCACACCACCTTGAAAGTTTTCTTTCTTCTTTTGTTTTTTCAAGTCACCTCTGGTCTTTTCCAACATAGTGAGAGTAAAAAATAATTATTTTGGTGTTTGGCCTGCCCCTTGGGGTTCTGAGTCCTCTTAAGTAAGTTATTATTTTTCTCTTCCTGCTAATGGCTACCCTCCCTCCATATCTGCACAGACAAGGTTAAAGATGTGTCTCCAGCAGTGGTAAACCAGTGAGCAATGGAAAGAATATGATTTTCTGCTCCTGAGGTAAGGCCATACATAGCCAGCAATTCATGACTTTTTTGCTAAGATAGAAGGTAAAGGCCTCTCTGTTTTTAGACCTTCACTGAAGATAACTCAAGTCCCAATTAAAGTGTTAAGTCAAATCAGCCCACCCAGGCAGAATTCTTCCAGATCCCCAACCAAATCACAAAGGTCCTGTGAGGACCATACAGAACAGGTAGGCAGATATGGCCCTTCTTTGAGGAAATTTACTAGATTCAGCCAACTAAAGCCTTTGAAGAAACACACAGTGCTGGTCTTTGAGCCAAGCAATGAGGATAAATAAGCTTACCTCTCAGCCTTTGGTCTCTTTGGTTGTCTCTTGTTTCCAGGGTGAATGAGGTCCCATAAAATGCATTCTTTCCCAGTCCTTCCTCTGGCCTAAGATACACCCTCCAGGTTTTACCAACTGACCCACTCAAGCAACTCTTTTTTTTTTTTTTTTAAGATTTTATTTATTTATTCGACAGAGATAGAGACAGCCAGCGAGAGAGGGAACACAAGCAGGAGGAGTGGGAGAGGAAGAAGCAGGCTCATAGCAGATGAGCCTGATGTGGGGCTCGATCCCACAACGCCGGGATCACGCCCTGAGCCGAAGGCAGACGCCTAACCGCTGTGCCACCCAGGCGCCCCTCAAGCAACTCTTGACCTAAAATGCTCTGTGGGTACTATTTTTAAAAGTATTCTATGTAATAAAAGTAGCTTAACTTTCTAAATCATTGCTATTCCTAAATTTTATGACACCAGAAAGGAATGAGATAAATACCTTTGTTATGTAGAAGACACAACAAGCTATCATGTGCTGTACACTTTCAAAACTTGCAATATGTTTCTTTGAATGGATGATATTTGGTAATCCTTGCAAAACCACTACACACTTTATCAAGATCTAAAAAATAGAAGCACAATAGTTTCTGTTGAAAAATATCACCCTCACTCATTAGGAAATGTCCTATTCAAATCATGCAAGTTTTAAACCATCAAATTTTATTATCATCAATAATTGTCAATAAATTGCTTATCCCATATAAAAGAATGTACTCTGAAATAAAATTAATATATTCAATTTCAGATGAGTCCCTCATCTAAAGTAACTTGAAATCTAGTGTAGAGGATAAAATAAGTATACAAAGATTACAAAATAGCACATTTTAACAAGTGACATAAAAAATATAGGCAGAATATTACATATACAAGACACTAAAGGCACATCCAGGCTTAGGAGGACCTTAAAAAACCATTTGGAGAAGGATGTACCATATTAAATATAAAGTGATACCAGGTACTTGAAATAATAGCTTCCTTTCAAATTAAAACCAAGCATTCATATCCCATATCCTATAAATATTGGTGTTTACTTCCTAGTCTCCTTACCTCATATTATGTGATCCTGAATTTGATCAAGAGCTAGATAATTACGTTTACCTTTCAATACTTTGCACTGTTCTGAGCAACATTACTGTCAGAAAAGTAGGGCTGAGATTGCATCAATCTATTAGTCATCCAGATTATCAAAAGACAAATTAACATATGGATGTTGGTCTTTTGTGGGCATACTAATTGCTTCAGGCCACTATTCTAACACTATTACTATTGTCACTGTACACTCAAGAGTATTTGTAATGCTTCTTTAATTCCTCCCCATCACCACGCACCCCAACCCCACTACACCATATCCCCAAATCATGTTAGCAACCTAGTAGTTTTGTAGTTTTCTCCAGGCTCACATAATCATATGTATACATATAAATACATAAACATACATAGAGGGAGAGTTAATGTTATGTCACAAAATGGAATTCATAAACAATTGTTTGAACTGTGCATTTCTCCTTCAACCATGTCTTGTGAAAAATCCCTCCAAGTCTGCAGGTATAGTTCAAGTTCATTATTTCCAATGGCTACATAATATGATTTAGTGTGGAATAACCATCATTTATTCAGCCATTTCCAGAATTTCCATGTTGCACACACTTTTAAAACGGCTGACGTTTTACAATTTGGTACACATACTGGCCATCCTCCTGCTACTGAACTTTCTCTTTGTCTCCAGCTTTTTTTGCCACCACCAAGAAGGCCATAAGAAACACCCTTGTACATGCTCAGTTGCCGATATAAGTGGCAACTTCAGTACCAGCTCTGAAATGATACCTGGTAAGGATGAAGCACCATCTTCCAAGGCAAAGTAAACATTCCAAATTAATTACAATTATGTGGTCCCCAAGAGGTAGAACAGATGAATTTGGGAACCAAGGGGTAGAACTAGGCATCTTACTAACTGGTGATTTTATTCTATGGGATAAATTACTAATAGAGGGATTGCTGTGTCAAGTATATTTGTTTTTAATTTTTAATTAACATTAGATTTAGTTTAATTAAAATTAAGATTGCTTTATCAAAATCCAAAGCCTGTATGTTCCCCATCCACATGTTCCCCATCAATGAATGAGAATGCCTGACATCATCACCAGCAAGAGCAGTTACAGTTCTTTTCAATTCTGTCAGCAATATTACGTTGTTCATTTAATGTGCATTTCTAAGGATATTCAGAGTTTGAGCATTTTTTCATGGTTCTTGGCCACTCGGATTTGCTCTCCTATAAACTGCCTATTCATATCCTGTGGCCATTTTTTTATTAAGTTATTGTCAATTTGTAAGACTTATTGTTACATATATATTTATCCTTGTCAGTAATATATATAAATATCCTTGTTAGACATTTGTTCCAAATCCATAAATTTAATACTATCTTTGTTACTGTCCCTGTTGTCACACATAGGCTGACATAAATATAGTCAATATTTCTTAACTTTCTTGCTATTTCTAAGAGTTCTCTCTTAGTTAAAACAGATTCCCACAACCCTGGATTGCACATGTAATTTTCTGTGATTTTTTTCCCCTAACTTTTTGCTTTATTTTACATTTAAGTCTTTAGTACATATGGACTTTATATATGTACAATATAGGTGTCAAACTCTATTTCCTTTCAGATGAATATCCAGGAGTTGCACCATCATTTCCTAAAAATATCCAGTCTTTTCCCACTGAATTGGAATGCCAATTCTGTCATATATTATATTCTCAAATATATTGAGGCCTATTTCTAGAATCTCCTCTGTGTTGCACTCACTTTTCCTATTCCAAACAATACAATATAATCGGAAACTTCTTTCTCAAGGCTTTTCCTCATAGCTATAACCCATTCTCTGAGCTGTAGCTAAAGGCACCCTAAGTCAGCGGGATGCTAGAGGATGACAGTGGATTATCCTGAACTTAACCAATTGAGCACCAGTTGCATCTGCTGGTCCCAATGTGGTATCCTTGCAAAAGGACATTAAAAGCTCTGCACTGCTATGGCTAATGTTCTCTTTTCTATCCTACTAGGAAGAACTATCAGAAGAAGTTCCCATTTATACTGGGAAAACAAAAGTATACACTTAGCACCTTGCCCCAGGGCCATGAAAATTCTACCAGCCTCTGACATACTTTATGAAAGGACCTGAACTCTCTGGGCATTTCTCAAAACAAAACATTGGACGATTACATCAATAACATGTTAATCGAAACTAAAGAACAAGAAATGGCAAGTACTTTAAAGACCTTGGTAAGATACACGCCCTCTGGAGGATAGAAATAAACCTTGTGAAGATTCAGGAAGCTGCCACATTAATGAACTATCTGGGGCATGCTGAGACACCCCATTCAAAGTAAGTCTGACATCTGGCTCCTCTCACTTCTAAGAAGAAAGGACAATGACAGGTAAATGCCTTTGGGTTCTGGAGAAAGCATTTTCTACACTTGAGAATACTGCTCTACAATCCATCTACAAATGACATGGAAGGCTGCCAACTATGAATCTAGATTTTGGATTCTGGAGGCAGATCTCCTAAGCAACTGAACTCCTAAATTTGGGGAATGTGGGAGAAGGAGGCATGTCAACACAATAGCGACTCCAAGGCAAATATTTATTAAGTTACTTAAGCCCTGGTTAGTTTTCTCAATGGTGAATTAAAAATTGTTATGCTAGGAATGAGTTCAGCCACATCTTTTTGGTTCTCAAAATCTGAGTTGATGATGATGATGATGAGGGCAACCATGATGACAATGAAAACTTTCTAAAAGTATCACCAGTGAAACCTCACTTCTCTCATGACTTCCCTGTGGTAGGCAGAATTCTAAAACAGTCCACAAGATTCCTCCCCCTGCTGTACAAGCCCTGTATCCCTTCTCCTTATGCGTGGGTAGGACCTGTGAATATGATGAGATCATCACTCTCATGACTACCTTATGTTATGTAACACTCCTCATGCATATTAGACAAGGCTCTCCTGCTGGTCTTGAGGAAGCAGATTGCCATGTTGTGGAAAAGACTGTGTGGCAGGGAATTGGTGGTGAGCCTTTAGGAGCTAAGGACCCCCTATCACACAAGCACAAGGAAATGAATTCTCTCAACAACCAGTGAGCTTGGAAGAAGCCCTGGAGCCTCAAGTAAGATCACAGCTCTGGCCAACACCTTGAGTTCAGCCTAATGAGACCCTGAGCAGAAGACCCAGCCAACCGGTATCCAGCCTCCTGTCCCACAGGAACCATGAGATAGTAAATGGGTATTGTTTTAAGCCGCTGAGTTTACTGTGATTTGTTAGGAAGAAGAGACAACTAATATAATCCCTTCAGCCAGGTCTCACCTACTTTTTCTCCATAAATTCCAACTCCTCCATCACCAAGAAACCAAATATTTTTTCTTGAGTCATCCACCAACTTTTTTCCCACATGATGATGGCTTTAAAAATATGTTTTTTAATAAGTATTGCTGTTTCTAACATTACACAAGCATAAAAATTGAAATGACTTTAAAAACCTAGAAAAGCAGATTGCTAATGTTTAAACAAGGACAGCAACGGGGCTGAATGTTTTCAGAGAAATACATTTTAGTCCTCAGATATAATTTACATTATTAAAATGTTTTTCAGTTAACTCATGAAATTTCATAATACCTGTCTTTGACCTATTTGTACATTACAAAAGATACATTGCTTTTTCTTTTCCAAAATGCATTGTTGAATTGCCTTTGTAAAAATACCCTTATCTAGGGGCATAAATATGCTTACCTGTATGACAGGTACCAAAACAATATTGTGGTAGATAATAGGAGCAAGAAGGCCATAACACTGAGTCACAGCTTGAAGGGCGTAACTGGAATCATTTAGGTAGTTGCTAAGTTCCAATGCCACTAGTACTCTCTCACATTCAATTAGTCTAGTAATCTGTAATGAAACAGATACTGTTACTCAAAGTGAACATCAGGTGCTTCACCAATGTGTCTCTAAGGAGAAGAAAGGGTAGAAAATGTGATTCTTGTGGCTTAACAACACGTTGGTATGTTAAAATGTTTATTTTAAATCAAGATCTAAATTCAAGAACAATTCTAACTCCCCAACAATGCTATGTATGGAAAAGACAACCTTAGACTTAAACTTCAGAATACTTTGTGAAATAATACAAATATCACTAGTAATGTAGAAAGAATCGACCTTTCTTAATTGGTAAAATAAAAACTTGGCTATATTTTAATGTTAGAAAAAACCCAATTTTTTTCAAAACATAAATTTTATAACAAATAATAATTAAAATATTATGTCTCTGTAATATTGCCCCCACTTGAATAACAAAGTCTCATTTTCTTTCTGGATTTGTGAAAAAAAATGATAAATTTTCAATAGACCAAATTAATCTTCTATTACACTTCTGTTACTCAAATAAAAATGGTAGTAAAATAGGCAGTTAGGCTTCTGTGATTAAATGCTACTTTAAAAAAATAGGGATCCTATCTAACTTTTCCTTTCCCTTTCCTGAGGGAAGATTTCACTATGTTTCTTGTCTTTTATTTTGAAAGATTTATTTACTTATTTAAAAGAGAGAGAAAGCAAGCATGCAAGTGGGGGGAGGGGCAGAGGGAGAAGGAGAGAAGCAGACTCCCCACTGAGTGTGAAGCCTAACACATGGGGCTCCATCCCAGGAACCTGAGGTCATGACCTGAGCCAAAATCAAGAGTCAGATCCTCAACCTACTGAGCCACTCAGGTGCCCCTATTTTTCTGTATATACATAAAAAATTACATACAAAGAAAACTTATGAGTGGCAACCAGAAATTTCCATACAGTAAATTTTTAGTAGAATGGTAGTCTAGCATTCTGGAATTCATTGAAGTACTTAAAGACTGCCTTTATTTACAGGCTGAGTGCAACATTGTAGGAAGAGGATAACAGTTATGACTGCTTGGGCTCTGTAAGGCTGTAAACTTGCCCTGCACAAAAGGGTCATTTCTTTTTTTTTTTTTTTCATTTTTGTATCCACAGACACTGGCATAGTCTCACATAACAATTTATTGGTTGATTAAATAAATAAATGCATGGGTAGGAAAAAGCAACTGTGAAAAACAAACACATGGGAAAAGTCTCTATGTCTCTTAAGTGAGTAAGGAAGGAAAGAGGATGAGGGAGAAAGAAGAGCAATGCTCAATCTAGAATGAAAACAAAAGCAAGGGATTGTTTTTAAAAGCAAGATGTTAAGGTTAGAAGGTTGCAGATGTACAGACAGCAATGTTTATAACCACCCTGTGAATCCATCAGTAGGAGATAAGTTACATTCCTGCCTCTATACAGGAATGCAATATTAAAATCAAAAACAATTTGGTATGAAAACAAATGCTCATTGTTCTTCATCCTGGAAAGACAGCAGTACCGAAGACAGAAATTCGAGAAAAACTAGCCAAAATGGACAAGACCACACCAGATGTCATCTCTGTATTTGGATTCAGAACCCATTTGGGTGGTGGCAAGACAACTGGCCAGAGAAAAATGGACCCAAACGTAGACTTGCAAGACACGGCCTGTGTGAGCAGAAAAAGACCTCGAGAAAACAGGGAAAGGAACACAAGAACAGAAGGAAGAAGGTCAGGGGGACTGCGAAACCAGTGCTGGTGCTGGCAGCAAGTGAGCTGGAGACTGGACAACAGAAGGAGTCAAGATTCTGCAGCGACTTCGTCTGTGGTGATTGTGCAGATTTTCCATGAGAGGATTAATAAACTAAGAACTTAAAAAAATTGTAAATTGATATGTGCCTGCATGAAAATATGTTCAAGATAAATTACAAAAAATGTTAAATAAGCAAATTATGGAATAGCAAGTAGATTGTGATGTCATTTTTGTAAAACAATAATACTTTGCCTGTGCATATTTTTAAAAATCAGAGATATAAAACAGAGTAAACAAAATCATAGTATTTTTAGGAGTAATAGGATTACAATGCATTTCACTTTATACATTATAACTTTTTAAATATTTGAAATTTATACTACTTTTGTAGAGACACAAAAGATAAATTGAAAAGAAGAAAAATACATAGGAACTTGGTCCTATGAAACCGATATGGAATATCAAATAAACCTGCACAATCATAAAATGACCTCTCAGTCCTTTCACAAAAGATCAGGACATGCAACCCCAAAAGAACATGAAC
Source organism: Ursus maritimus (assembly GCF_017311325.1). Taxonomy (NCBI): domain Eukaryota; kingdom Metazoa; phylum Chordata; class Mammalia; order Carnivora; family Ursidae; genus Ursus; species Ursus maritimus. The sequence goes on along the minus strand of NW_024424564.1, from coordinate 33,230,504 downwards.
TTGAGACGTCAAGAAACAAATAAAGGGAAATCGGCACATTTTTGATCATTTTAAAATCACTTACTTGTTGAGAGGGGAAAAGCTCATTGCCTTTAATACTATCACAGAAAAGATTTTCTTCTTTGCTTTTAATGTCACTTGTTACAAAAATATTTCTAAGAAAAAGGTATAAGAGGATTGAAGAAGTCTCTGCCAAAATATCTGAATGTAATCTGCAAAAGGAAGTAAATGATGTTACAAGTACAAATATAAAATGATTTAGCATATAAACATGCCTTTTCGGATTGATTTGTTCTTAGTATCTACACAGTGATTCCAAAACAGCAGCAAAAATTTGTGGAACAACTTCTCTTATACAGCTCTTTAAATTAAAATTAAAGACCATGTTTAACAGCAAGTTAACAACTAAGAAATTTTAGCTGCTGACATATTATATCACAGATACATAAAAATAACTATTGGTAAAGTAAAACTTTCTGGTTCTAATACACAAATTTCTTTTCTATCAACATAATGAAATCTATAGATTTTCAGAAGCTTGGAAAATAGGCCCAATATTTCAATTAACAAATTTTCTGAAAATAAGGGTCACTTACAGCAAAATCCACCACGGGTAAAGAGAAAGGGAGAAAGAAAGAGGCAGGCAGGAAAGGAAGGAGAGAGGCAGAGTCTTAATAACTCTTGGATTATTTTTAATTATCTTTTCTAAATTGCAATCAACAATGCCAAGCATTGGCAGTACTGTGAAATCTGCAGCCTTCCTTCTTTGTTTCCAATATTCCTTTCCTTGCTCTCAGCCTTCCTGGGTGACAAACTCCCTTCTAAGCTTCAGGTCCACCCTCTATCTCTAAAAAACAGAAAAGGATCGGACATCAGTAGTTCACACTTGATGATCCGTTTCACCACTGTGTTAAACGCTGAAATTATATTTGCTAGGAGAATGTTAGTTCTCCCGCTCCTGCAACTCATACTGAACTGTCTCTTCATCCATTTGATGATTGATCATCAGGCAGGCAATGCGCCCAGGCTGTTCCCTCCTCGTGGCTCCACTTCCTTCCCTAAAGAGCTCACATGCTGGTCAATCATTTCAATAGTGACCTCTCTACCACTTCAGATTCCACACCCTTTATTTTAAGCCGTAATCAGTCGGCCTGGCCTTGCACAGATGTCTCTGGCTGCTTTTTCTATCCCTGCTGCAACAGTCAATCACTTACTCACTTATTTATTCTCTTCATTTGATCTTTTTTTTTTTTTTTTCATTCAAACTAGCATTTGCCGAGCACCTACTATGTAGAAAACACTATTCTAGGCCCTGGGATATAAAGATGAGTCAAATGTGGCCCTCACCCAGAAGAACTGGGCTCTACTACAAATTCATATTCTGTGATATCAGTTTAGTCATTATTCCTTTTCAGCAATACTTTCATTTATCCCTGATGGCTCTTTGTTCACACTCCTGACAGCAAATGTTCTAAAGCCCCTGCTCTCCAATCTGTGTGCTCCTGTATCCTCCAGGCTCTACCACCATAGTGTCATTATTATGGGAAGGTGCTTGTATCCTCAGTTTCTCCCTCTCCACTGTCTCCTTTCCCTCCACCCTCAAATATGCTTTCCTTAAGCCTGCCTTCCCCCTCAGGGTTCTGCCATCCTCTTCTCTACCACCAAACTTCACATGAGTGATCTTACTTATTCCAATTCTCCACTTTCATTTGCTTCTTACCCAACTGCAAAATGTTTCTGGCCCATCACACCACAAAAATAGCTCTCTTGAACTCATCAATGGCCTCTTAATTGCCAATTCTAAAGGCTTCCTCTTAGTTTTTATCCTACCCAACCTCTCCGTAGCATCTCTTATTGAGCAACTCCCCTGCCTGACCTTGCACGCATTTAATACTGCTGACCAGTCCCTCCTGGGTGATACTTTCACTTCCCTTGGCAATGCACTTTTCCAAACTCGTCTCCTGAACTATTCCTTTTTGTAGAGTAAGTTATGAAAGTTGGACTTGCTTTCTTTCTCCTTCCTTTTCTTCTTTCCTTCCTTCCTTCCTTCCTTCCTTCCTTCCTTCCTTCCTTCCCTCCTTCCTTTCTTTCTTCTTTCTTTCTCTCTTTCTCTTTCTTTCCTTCTCTCTCTCTTTCTCTCTCTTTCTTTCTTGTAATGCAAGGGTCTGACTTAAGCTTTGATTGCCAAAGCATCCACTTCAGAGATGGCTTTCTCTAATAAATACATTGCCAGCCACCCAACTCGATAAAGAGCCAGTCCACCTCCCCCACTGAGACTCCTTTGTTTTAGAAATCTTAGTCGATTTCAATAAATGACAATTGGGGCCATTTGTTGTTGTTGTTGTTGTTGTTGTTTTCTCTTCCCTTGCTTTAAATTCCCACTCTTACATTTCAAATTCAAAAAGAGAGCCCATGAAATCCTAGGCACCCACCCTTGACCTCAATAAAAGCAGAACCCCAGGCCCATGCTGGCTCTCTCTCTCTTTACCTACAACCTTGCTGTTGGGCCCCAAGTGTGCTGTGTAATTTTCAGATCCTATAAGTAATAAATCTTTATTTTTTTCAAAATTTCCAGATGGTTATTTCTGAAGGGTATCTTGCAATCATAATAAGAATCACAAGGGGTAGTTCAGATACAACATTGGTTATTGATGGGCTCAGACCAGCACAAAACATTTTCAGCCTTTCCTTGCTTCCATCTCCCGCTTCAGCCTCTTAAATGTAAGCAATGCCCAGAGTTCAATTCCAATCTTTTCTGCTAAACAGTACCTCCTTGGGAGACAGCACTCGTCAAAATTTCAATGATGACCTCATGGACAATTTCTCAATCTGTCTCTAGCCTTGACCTCTCTCCTAAGTGTCAGCACTATTCAACTACCTACTGGGCATCTCATATCCACAAAGGCATCCTGCTGGAAAATTAAACTCAAAATATTTCCTGTCAAATTCATTATCTCTTCTAAAAACTTGTCCTACCTTTCTCATTCTCCTAGAACATATCACAGGCCTGCCTGCCAGTCAGGTAACAATGACAATTCCAGGACACTTTACTACCTCTACTCTCTTGTCCCCGTGTCGTATAAAATCTTCCAAGCTCTGCTCTTCCTCTTCTGAAATGCCTCTCAAATCCACCCTACAGAGCATCTAGCATCCCTGTACATGGTAAATGCTAAGTCTACATTTGTTTGATTGAATGGAATTACACCTTTATGTGAATAAGCATTATCAAAGCCCTGCCTCAACCAGCATGTATATTTAAGGTTATGTCTTTGAGGAATGAAGGGTTTTATCTTCTTATTAAAGACATAACAAGAAGGTGAAGGAGATTGTTGTTTTTGAACTTGTTGTTGAGACAGCTTGAAATCACAGTAATGCTCATTTCTGAGGCTATTCTTAAACTTTCTTTTTTTAAGGAAAAATGGCTATAAAGCAAAGGATGGCCTTTGGTTTTATATGGCTCCTACCAGCCTGTTTGCAGTTGCTGATGGTCTAACCCTGAGAGCCTCTTCAAGCAAAGGAAAAACCTTCTTATCCTAATAGTCCCCCTATGAGACTATAACTTTAACCCCAACCTGACCGTTGTTGTTACAAAAGTCCCCAAAGCATATTTGTGTTTTCTAGTATAACTGACAATATCTTGGTTAGTATTTGTTGTGTTTTTTTTTTCCCCATAGCCTTCATTACTCTACATTCAGAACACATCTATATGGCCTCCTGTGCTTTTCTAACTCTGGCAAAGAAGTTTCTAACCAGGACTCAAGAACTTGGAATGTAGATGCTTATTAAAACACTTATTAGAAATAGTTTTACATTGACTATCTTAATATGATATTGAAAATTAATTATAGGCTTCACACCCAACACCCACATTTTCAATAAGCAAATTAATATTTTAAAAGAATATTTCTAATTACCTTCTCTGTGTAATAGTCATTATATTGCTTAAACAAATAACAGATTGTTCATCGTGATGTGGTGAAGCAACAAAATAATCCCAAACTGGAGAGAAAGCCTTCTTAGCCAACTCATAGTTACCAACCTGATAGGCAACCTACAAAAAAAGTACATTATCTTATGCGATATTTTTATTTGTGAAATGTATCTTTTAAACAGGAATTCTGATAAGGCCCGCTCACACACTAATTTCATACACAGCTGTTCACATTTGTTGTTTTGTTCTACAGGGCCACAGTAAGGTATCGATGGCCACTGGCAAGGGAGGCAGACACATTTTGAAATCTCTTTTACTTCTAAATTGCATGGAAATTTGAAACTCTGTAAGGATGTTTCAAATTCTCATAAGCAAAACAAAGATCACATCTGAGCCAAATTAATTTCATTTCCATCTATCTCGGCAGTGCACTCCATTTATTATAGACACTGTTATAATGAACAATCTGTTCCAAGAGAAACAATCAGATTTCCCAAACCCAAAATATGAAATATACTTCATTCTTTTCTGGTTCAGACTGACACTTTCAGAGCTTTTGTGCAACAAAGGGTTCACAGCTGAAAAGAGTGAAAAATAAAACAGAGATGCTTCCAAGAGTCCATGATATTTTTAATTCAACACATTCAACATTAGGCAAAATAACTGAGTTCACTGGTAAAACAGAAGATCGAGAGAAGAAAAATCAACAACTTACCTATTTCTTTTGGTAAAATATATTTCTTTACAGATATTCCCCAAAATCATTCTATTCAAATATGTGCAACAATATAAAATCTCACCACGTGAGTTATGTGCTGCTTCAAATCCTTAATGGAAGCAGGTAGGATATAAAGCATAAATAAATTCATTAAATTAAGTATGTAAATAACATGTTGCTAGAATATATTCCACTCAAGGGAATAACTTACAGGGCCAGAACTTTTTAAATCTGCCAACTCCACGCTCATAATCAACCAACCAGCAAGGTTTTATGAAGTTTCTACTCTGTGCTAAGCACTGTAAGGATAGGTTCTTCAAAGCTTAAAATGACCTTATACTCCATTAAACTCTAATCAAGTTATAGACATAAAACACATGAAATTACCAGAAAAGCTACAAAGAATAACATAATAATTGTAGAGGCTGAGAAAAGGAGAAATAAAGGCTTCAAAAAGGAGTCGGGGCGTGAGTTGAACCTCAGGCAGGAGTAAGGTTCATATGGGCACAGTTTAGACCGAACCTGAAAAGGGTCCAATAGTGAAAATCACCATAGTGCATTTAGGAGAGACTGGAAAGACAGATCAGAATTTGAAGAAAAGCAGGAAATATGAAGGACAGATAAAATGGGATATGATTTCAGAAGGCCTTGAAAATCAGGTGGAAGTATTTAAAGATGTCAGGTACTGGTCCAAGCGCTCTACACGCATTATTGTATTAACTTCCCATTACAGCTTTAAGAGGTGGGCTCTATTACCATTCCTATTTTTCAGATGAGGAAACTGAGGCATTAAGCAGTTAAATAATTTGTACAGAGCCTGATATTCAGTTAAAATAGTAGAGCCAAGACTTAGAGTGGTAGATGAGGTCACTTCTCCAGCTGCATTTGTCAAATGAAGGAGTTGGACTAAGTGGTCACTAAGACACTTATAATTCTAACACTTAACATGGAAATTAATAACAAATGATATATGAGTTGGATGAAATTATAACTGAATATATTCTTTTCCTTTTAAAATATATTCTTCTAAAAATAATATCATTTATTCAATTAGTGGACATTGTAAAGCAAGAAAAGCTGCCATGATAAAACTAAGGTTTGTAAATTCATGAGTTTTTGTGGGTTAACAGAGAAGTGCCAAGATATAAGATGGTGACCTGGTGGTAATAGGTATAATAGATTTTAGAGGGGGTGAGGTTAAAATGAGAAAGCAGCACTAGAAGACTAATGAAATAATTAAGTACAGTAGAAACCTCCTCCTTGATACATGACCTTCTCGTAGCTTCCAAAGTTCCATACTTGGTTTTTCTTCCCCGCACATTCCTTTTTAGTCACCTTTGCAAGCTCCTACTCTTTTCCCCAATCTCTTCATATTGGCATGTCCCAGGGCTCAGTCTTTGGACCTCTCCTCTCTTCTATCTGTATTTATTTCCTTAGTGAAATCATCCAGCCCCATGGCTTTAATGGTCACATGACTACTCTCAACTCCTCCTGACCAGACCTTTCTCCCACACTCCAGATTCATATATCTCACTAACTACTCAACAGTTCTCTCTGAATATCTAATAAAAATCTTGCCTCAACATGTCTCAAAATGAATTTCTGCTCTCCCCAAGCCCCAAATCTATACCACTCACAGCATTCCCCAACTCAGCTGATGTCAAGCCTATCCTTCCAGTTAGTCAATTAAATATCTTAGAGTCATATTTTTTTTCTCTTTACATTATTTCCATGAGGAACTCTTGTTAACTCCTCCTTCAAAACATATCCAGAATCTGACCACTTCTCACCACATCAACTACTATCACATGGCTAAGCCACCACCATCTCTCATTGGATTATAGCAATAGATAGGTCCCTGTGCTTCCATCCCTGCTCTATTATGATCTATTCCTAACATAGCAGCCAGGGTGAGCCTCTGAAAATGGAAGTCACATTATGTCATCCCACTTCTCAAACAACAACAAAACTTTCCCAATGGTTGCCCATTTCACTCAAACTAAAAGCCAAAGTTCTTATAATGGCCTAGAAGTCTTGTCATGAGCTGCTCCCCGACCTGCCTACTTACCTTTTATCTCCCTAACCAATTATTTTAGTCTCCACGGGTCCCTCTGCTCCAGCCACACTGGCCTCCTTGTTGTTTATCAAACATACCAGGTACACTTCTGAAAACCATAGGGCTTTTGCCCTTGCTCCTTCTGCAGAATGTTCTGCCTCCAGAGACCCCCTCCCACATATCCTTTAAGTCTCTGCTCAGATCTCACCTCTAGATGAGCCTTCCCTAATCACCCAATTTAATACTCTGATCTACCTTCCATTCCCTCACTTCACACCTCTAATTCCTTTGACCATACTCCACTTTTTCCTTCCATAGAACTTATCTTGTAACATACTAGATAATTTACGTATTTACTGTGTTTATTGTTTATTACATATCTCTTATCATGGCATTTTGTTCACTCTGCTTAGAACAGTGGTTCTCAAAGTATGGTCCCTAGACCATCGGCATCAACATCACCTAGGAACTTGTTGGAAATGTAAAATTCCAGGCCCTACCCCAGACCTAGTGAATAAAACTCTGGTGGTAGGACACAAGAATCTGTTCAACCAGCACTCCAAGACACACACTCCAGGTTTACAATCACTAACCTGGAGCATTGTGTAGCACAGAGTAAGTGTACAATAATAGCATGTTAAATACAGTTTAAAACAATCTTTTCCTGGTAATTTCCCTCTACCCACAGAAGAGGACTCTCAGCAATTCTACTGTAACACAGTTGACTGCCCCAGGGTAAGTGCCTGACTCAAACTGGGTGTTTTATAGCCCCCTCTGCAAAGCAAGCCACTCAAAGTGTGGTTCTGTTGTCGGGGCTAAAGGCACTACATGCCCCAGCAGAATTTGAGAGAAAGTGTGTTACTCACACAAGGGGCTCCATGGGAGTGTTGGGCAGGCACAAGCAGGCCTGGGAAGGAATGGGTTGGGCCTTGATTAGTGGTGAGAGGTAGGAATAGGAAAAGCTGCTACCACCTGGGAGATTTAAATTTCCTGTTAGCACCAAACATGAGCTCACAGACCTCCTATCATCCTGCCTGTGTATGGAACCAAAGGAAAAGAGAGGGGGGAGGTTTAAAAACAAGTCAGTGGTCAAACATCAAAAAAGACGTCAGACTCCTTTTATTTGGTGGGCCAATTAGAATCTCTTTCCTAGGAATCTAGAATCCAGATTAGTAGCCAGCTAGGCAGTCTCTGTTTATAGCTGAAATTGAGGAATATAAAAATGCAGGAGCTGCCATTTTTCCTTCAGAGATGGAGAAGTAAAGAAAGTCAGTCTTTAGAAGGAGAAAAAGAAGCAGACGTATATAGAGAACCAAAGGTATGAGACCTATAGTTGCCTGGAGTCCACAGCCTTACCAGGGCCTAGCTGCATTCCCCCAAGCCAACCAGGTGCCATTAACTTGCAATCGGAATCCTAACTAAAACCATAAATCAAAATTACCTAAATATAGGTCATTGTTTTGGTAATGAGATGGATTAAAAAAGGCAGTTCAAAGGAAGAAGAGATGACATCTTGCAGAGAACCTAGCACAAAATAGACAATAAATAATTCATCAACAAACACATAAGTAGAGAGAGTAGCAATATCCAGTTGGAGGATGAGAGGAAAAAGAAGAGTTGAAATTTCTTAAAGACCTTTAAAAATGGGATAACTATCTTTTACCTGGTAGATTTATTGTTTTTAATTTGGTCATAGACAAAAGGCAAATCTCTATTTACCAAAGAGTTTTGGTGAATTCATATATAAAGTGAAAAAAAAGTAAGAATTTTATTCACCTTGCCACCACCACTATTCCTGACAAAGCATTCATGTTCCAGCATCAAACTCTACTGCCAATACCAATCATCAAGACCCAATGAGCAACACCAACCCAGGCAGAGAAGAGATGGCAGAGACATGGGCTCTAGAAGAACTTGGCCCATGTTAGAAGTTGAACACATGACTTCCTTGAACCTAGACAGAGCAGTAGAAAGGTATGAGCTGATTCAAGTGTCAGGCTTACCATCTGCTACCCAAGTAACCGTGGATCACTTAATTACATGACCTCCCTGAGACACCTTTCTCAAATAAAATGGCAGGGGAAGGATTAAATTCATCTCAGTTTCCTCAACTATAAAATGAAAGTAAAAATACCATCTCACTGAGTTATTGTAATAAACATAATAATGACTCTTTAAATACCTGGCACATAATAGTTTTTAATTAAATGATATCCTCCATTTCTTTTCTCAATAAACAATTGTGTCCACTCATTATTTGACTGAGTAGTTCAAAAACCCAGCAGTATATGACATTGGGTCTTATATCCATTTTAGAGATAGGGAAATTGAGACCAAGTAATTTGCCTAAAATCCTAAAATCCTGCTCATAGGTTTCAATTTTCTACATTCTGTATAACATTATCTAGAGATTCCTGACTTAAAGGGGAAAAATAAAAACAAATGAAGCTATAAAGAGGGGGAAATTAGAAAAGATCTGTAGAAAATATATCATTCATAATGGTTTTTCAAACAACTCTCCAGATAATCTAAATAAATAGCTTTCTACATTAAGGGGAAACCTAGTGAAGACTTAACTGACTTTATTAATGTCTATAGAATAATGTTGAGTTGAAAGCCCAACCTAAAATTCTAAGCCAAGTTAATCATAGGCATTTAGTGAAATGTCTCTATTTCTTACTATAAAATATATGTGATAATATTTTTTAAAAGATGTATTTATTTATTTGAGAGAGAGACAGCAGGTTGAGGGGCAGAGGGAGAAGGAGAGAGACAAGCAGACTCCCTGCTGAGCACAGAGCCTGACGCAGGGCTCAATTCTAAGACTCCGAGATCATGACCTGAGCCAAAACCAAGAGCCAGATGCTCAACTGACTGAGCCACCTAGGCGCCCCATATGATACTACTTTTTAAAGAACTGAATTATCCTGAAACTAAAAACTAACCACTCTCAATGAAAAATAGATCGCAATTCCAAAGGAAAGGTACATTTTCTTGCTAGAACTTAAAAGCTTAAACTTGAGCTGTAAATTAAATTCTACTAAGTTTACTAAGTAAGAAAATTTGCTGCACTTAACATTATGAGAGAGAATGCTCATATGCTGTCATAAATGAATACAGTACTGCAAATATAGTATCAATAATGAAACATTGGCCATTACTTTATGACACTTCTCATTATTCCAGCAGAATAGCTTGGACTTCATTTTATTAACTTTTCAATGAAAGTTCTGCCAAATGAAACCCAAAATCAAACCTCCCTGGAGAAAAATTAGGCCTTGATAAAATATTCGGTTCCTCACTTTGAAATAACTCCATCACTGCAAATTAGGGAATATATTAGATTCCAAAGAAATAAAAACATCAGAAAACCATGAGCCAATATGACATGCTAAACCAATGCTAGACAAATCCTAGCAATTCTCTCAATTTAATTTTCTTTGAAAAATATGATAATATAAAATACCACTAAGATCTTAGCTTATTATTCTAATCAACTATTAAGAGAAAAATAATAGCACAATAGAAACGTGATAAAATTTAAAATAGCCATCATTACTAAAGCCAACAATAGGCTTAAAATTAAGATTCTCAAGACCTAGGTCAAGGAGTCACCCTTTCTAGTGTCCTATTCACTGGTGATATGTTTTAAGACAGGGAATCACTCCAGAAAAATGTTAATTCATGAGTACATTCATAACTAAAACAATAGCAATATTTATTAAGTGCCTACTGTGTGACAAGTGCACTGGTTAAACATCTGACATGCATAATTCCATTTAATACTCATAATACCTATGGGAGGTAGCTACTATTACTATTCCCACTTCATAGATGAAAGTTACTTGCTCAATATCACATGGCTAGTGTGAGGAGCTGGAACTTGAACTCAGGTCTGTGTGTCTTTAGTAACTCAGAAATTTCACTTCTGTAAATCTCTCCCCCCAAAAAAGTAATCACAGATGCAGACAGAGATTCATATACCAAGATGTACATCACAGCTTTGCTTATAATAGCAAAAGACTAGAAAATATCTAAATGCCCACCAGTAAAGATTACTAAGTAAACTACAATCTATCTGTAAGATGCAGTATCATTAAAAGAAGCAATACCTTTAGAAGACACAGCTGTTAAAAATTACGCTATGGAGGAATAGTTAATGGATTGAAAAAAATGTCAATTATATATTAAATGACAGTATCAGGATATAAAATAATATATATACCATGATTGGGTTATATATTATACATAAATCCAAACACACATATGTATATATAAAAATGTGTGTGTGTGTAAGTGTATACACACACACGTACATGCACACAAATGAAAAGATAGCTCTGGATCAGGGTTTCCCAATCTTGGCACTACTGACATTTTGGGCTGGATCATTCTTTGTTATGGAGGGCTGTCGTTTGCATTGTAGGGTGCTTTTCAGCATCCCTGACCTCTACCCACTAGACGCCAGAAGCACCCTTCCAGGTTATGACAACCAAAAATGTCTCCAGATATTAACAAATGTCCCTTGGGGGCCAAAATTGCCCCAAGTTAAGAACTGCTACTCTGGATGATAGGATAAACAGGTAACATTTATTTTCTTCTTTGTGCATTTCGGTATTTTCTAAATTCCTAAAATTAAATTTAAAATTAAAATTAAATTTTTACAATAGCCTTTTTTTCTGGATACATTTGTAATCCAAAAAAAAAAAAAAAATGCTGTCGTACAGATCAGTCTCACTAAAAAGAGAAGGAATGATTCCTATTTTTATGAGACTAAACTGCAGTAATGGAAATATGTATTACAAGAGCTTTAGAATATCCACTGTGATTTTTTTCCAATTAGAAATTACTTAGTAACAGCTTAGCAGAAAAAAACATAGAGGAAAAAATTAGCAGAATTCTCTTCTACCTGCGTCAAGAACATCCGAGCAGTAACAGCAGAAAGAGGTGGATAAACCAGAATTGGTTTCGTTGTCTCCCCAATAGCGTTACCAATAAGCTTCCCATTAGAAGAATAAGCAGCAATTGCAAAGACATATTTTTCATTGGTTTCTAAACCTTTCACTTCAAAAATGCTTTTACCATCAGCTGGTATCTGTTAATAAAAACATATTTCAAGTTTATGTATGGAAAACTGAAGTAATGTGACTTAAAAAATATAATTAAATAACCCTTATATGTAAAAAAAAAAATAAAATAAAACCTTTGCATTTACTGTTGGATTTCAGTTATGACTTAAATTGAAATTAGAGAAATTCACTGAAATAATGACATGAGAAGGAGGTCAAAAAAAAAAAAAAGAAAACACTCAGTTGTCATTAATGAGACTTTTGGTAAGATTTCCTGACAATTAGAGGTTTTTCTAATTTGACATACCGCTTCTCCTGAGTTTGGGAGATGATTATTGTTTAGCCTTACTTTTTCATAGCTCCCTTCTGCTTTGCAACCCAAAATGCAGTACCAAGAGACCTGTGGAGGAGAGAGATGAACCCATCATCTATAGTCTGTTTAACAAGGCATTCAATTTCTCTTATCAAGATGTGGCACTTGTGATGAGCACCGGGTGTTGCATGGAAGTGCTGAATCACTACATTGTACACCTGAAACTAATATTACACTGTATGTCGACTAACTAGAATTTAAATAAAAACTTAAAAAACAAAAAAGATGTGGTAAAAGGAATATTTTTCTAAATAAAAATATAACTATTCAGGTTTTAAAACATGGAATTTAATGATGTACCATACGTTGGCTAATTGAGTTTAAATTAAAAAATAAAATAAAAATAAAATAAATTAAAAAAATTTTTAAAAACATAGAATCTAAGTTTACAAATATACTTAGGTTTAATCTCACAAAAATAAATACAAATATAAGGCTTATTTACCTGGGACTACAGAGATTATTATTCACTATTAATTATTTTAACTACCATTAACTGGGCAGTTTCTTTCATGTTAAGTATTGTTAGGAAATTTACATAAACTTTCTAATATTTGCAACATCCCTATGAAATGGGATTACTGTAGTCATTTTGCTTTATGAGAAATGGAGACACAGAAATGTTCAATAATTTGCCCAAGATCAGATAGTAGCATGATATTTGATAATTCTTAACTATAGAAACCAAAAGCAAAATGCAAATTCTACAGGAACAATCAAACTTAAACTTAATTAAGTAGTTAGAATTGGTTCTTCTGCCCAAAATGTTGAAATAATGGAGATTGCTCATTGGAATGAACTACTCTCATTGTAGGGGAAAAGGGAGCAAGTCGATACCTAGGGAATAGCATTATGAAGGAGCCACTGTCCTGAGGTTGGGGTTGGGTAGGTTGTCATCATTGTGTCATTCCCTTTTCCCCAGAAGCTCCACCTCCCAAAATCTCAACACCTAAATGATAAGGAAAACTGGAAAGAAGGGAAAAAGTAATTGTCTCTTAGAAAAGACTGCCTCTTATAGCTTAGCTTAGCTTAGGTATTTCTTCCTCCTGGTCAACAGAAAAATCCTAATGGTATTCTGTCTGCATGACTAGTTCTCAACCCTGACTGTGCAGAGTCACTTTTCAAAATACCGTTTTCACAGAACCAACCATTTTTTAAAATTACATATACCCAAGCCTGCCTAGCTTCAATGAATTAGAGTTTCTGGTACAGGTGTCCAAATCTTTGTGTCCAGAAGGAAAACTGCTCAGGTAAATAAGGAGCACTTGACAAAGGTAGAACTCCAACAACTAGAGACACAGCACTGAAGGAACTCGAAAGCCGGAAGCCAAGAGGGGGGGAAAAATCAGATGAATTTCAGAAGAAATGTAAAAACTAACTTTCCATGAAAAAAGAGTATCATTTTACATAGAGGGGAAAAAAGGCAGAAAGATTGTGCTATATGGCTTAAATTATTATTTTCTCTAAGTTAAGCTCTCTATATAAAACAGAATTTGAAGGGTAAAATTCTCTCTAAAAGCAGTTTTAGAAGCAGGATTTATGTTTCTATTTTGTCCCACAAATGAAGACATCTTAGTTTGTGTAACTATAAGGAGCAATGTGTAATTAGAATCTGTATAAGAGTAAAGACACCATGAACAAACCACCACTAACTTTAGAAGTAAAAGTTTATTAATAACTCAGCATTTTCAACTATTAAAACAGGTTTTAATGAAACAAATGTTATAACAAGAGATTTTGATAAAACAAAAGATGGCTGAACCCTCTAACCAGAAAACTTATTTAAGCCCACAGCACCATCTAGTGTTGATGAGTATGTAACCGAAGGTAAAAATTTCCTGGAGCACACAACTCTACTATGTATACGATACACAAACTTCATATAATGTGCTAAGTGACAGGTCCTACCACTATAGGTCAGATATGGAATACTTATATCTTCCTATTTGTAAGCATTATGAAATAAGATAAACTAGTCACTAATTTGAAATACGAAAAAAAAATTTTTTTGGTTAAATAAACCAAAACATTTGAGTAAAAACAAAGAAAAACTCTTGGTAAGGCATCCAGTCTTAGTTCCGTACTGAATTTTCAAAATCAGCAAATCCTCATTCTTAAATAGATTCAAAAAAATCCAAAGTTGAACTTTAAAAATGCTAGCAGTTGCAATAATGCATTTATGACAGCACAGCTGGGGTGTAAGATGAATGTTACTTCTATTTCTCCAATTACAAAATATTATAAAGGTGGTATTACTTCTCACTGATGTCCATATCCCATTAGTCTGAAGCTCCTCAAAGAATGGAATCAAACTTTGTGTTTATTTTTATATCTCAATTACCTCGCACAGAACTGGACAGGTAAGAGATAATAATGTTCACTGGACAAAATTTATGAAAAAAAAAATCATGAAATAATGTAATCACACTCTATACCAATGTTAATTGTTTTAAGCAAACTTTACTACCATGTTTAATATAAGATATGGAGGGACATCAACTAATACGCCAGGAATATTATATATTATCTCATTTAATTTTCACAGTAAACATATTTTACAAATAAAACAATACTACCACCACTTCAAAAAGTATATTTAGATTTTCTAAGGTCATACTGCTAGTAAGTGGTGGAGCTGGAATTTTAAACCGATATCTGTCTGACTTTAAAGCCTGTGCCCTTTCCACAATACAAGTTGATGGAAGTTAAAGCAGAATATCTTAAAGACAAAGATAAAACTTTTTTATACTACATCAAAGAGCATGTTGTTGATCATCCAAAAGAGGAAATTTAATATTTAAAATATAAATCAAGCGGAATGCTTGTGAGGACACTAAATCTCAAGTGAGAGTCACATTTAGGCCAAGTTCCAAAGCATCAGGGATGGGAGAAAAAGTTCATTCTTCAATAAATACATAAAGAATTATGACATATAATATGGTTGGAATTGTCATTTGTTTGCATTAAATAATCCCCATTTACTTGGAAGAACTCTGGGAAGAACATCTAACTTTGTTATCCCCCAATTGCCTCATCTCCATCATTGGCTCTGAGAGTAACTTCTATGCTCTTCAAATGCCTTATTCCAGTTCAGCCGAGACCTTCTCCATCTTGAACACACTAGGATGTCAGCATAGGACTCTGCACGGTGACGAAGATATTTAAGAGACAAAAGTTTCTCTACTGTTTCTCCTTACTATATATTGGGTATAGCAAAGCTATATAGAGCATAAAGGAAAATAGCACAAAGGGAAAGGTCATGAAGAAACGAAGTATAGTTAAGACATTACAATACTAATCCCAACGTTCAGACTATTTGAGTCCTAAGAGCAAGAAAAGTATCAATCATGATAGTCATAAAAGTACTCATGTTGTTTTGCCTGAAATAAAGATCATAACGGGCAACATACCTTAACATCTGAAATAAATGGAGCAGGTTTCAATGTCACAGAACAGTAAGTTCGGGATAGCAGGATAGGTGGGGGAGGGATTCTGCTTTTCTTTCTTTTTGAACTTTCCACATATTTTTGATATGAATATAGGGTATTTTGTTCTGCTTCAGTCTTCTCAATTAAAGAATATGCTTCCTGTAATAAAGTGTGAACACAGAAAAATACATTTCAAGATTTGAACTGCATTTATATTTGTAGAATTCTGATAATGTTAAACAACATTATCTTGCTATATGTAGCTTTTTGAGCCTCAGTGTTACACATATTTCAAGCATCGAATGATTTTACAAAAGTAAATAAATAGCTACTAAATAAGTCAGAAGATCTGAATACTTCCAAAGAAAGTCTAAATATATGCACAATAATAATGCATGTAAATGGGTTAAACTTATCTTTTAAATTAAATTAAAAGGCAAAGACTATTTAATAGAGCTCCAAAGCAAAAATCCATGTAAAGATTAAAATTAAATGGGTAATAGAGAAAAAATAGCCTTTCCAACAAATGGTACTAGGACAATTAGATCTCCACATGCAAAAGTAATAAAGTTGTACCCCTACATCACACTACATACAAATATTAACCCAAAATGAATTACAGACCCAATGTAAGGGCCAAAATTATAAAATTCTTAAGAGGAAACATATAAGTAAATCTTCATAACTTTGGGGTAGGCAATGGTTTCTTAGATATGACACCAGAAGAAACACACACACACACACAAGTAGATAAATTGAACTTCATCAAAATTAAAAATTTCAAATGATAACATCAAGAAAGTAAAAAGACAACCAACAGAATGAGAGAAAATACCTGCAAATAATGTATCTGAGAAGGGACTCATATTCAAAATATATAAAGAACTGTTACAAGTCAATAATAAAGACAAATAATCCCAGTAAAAATGGACAAAGGGTTTGAATACACATTTCTCCAAAAAAGATGTAAAAATAGCCAAGAAGTACAAAAAAGATGCACAACATCATTGGCCATTTAGGGATGAAAATACAAAATCAGCAAGCTAATTCAAGAAGCAGAAAACTTAAATGCAGGATAATGATAGAATAAACTGAGAAAGATATCTAAAAATTTTTTTGTTTTGTGTGTTGTTCTTCAACGTGTCACCTTTTGAAATGCAGATTGCCTTTCTTTCAGGTACACAGAATAAGTAAAATAAGTTATTTCTACTTGCTGATAGTAAGAAACTTTCAATAATAGCCATTTCATAAGTCACATATACCAGTAGTAGTCTTATTTCTTCTCACAACAATGTCAGGCTCAACTGATCTCATTTTTTAAAAATTTCAAATCTCAAGGAACTGATAATTCCCATGCCATTTAAAAATTTTCTAACTATGAAGACAGCTTCTCAAATAATTTTACAAGTTATCATAAGAAAACTTGAAAAATGACTGCACTTAAAAACATAGAGCAATCCTCTTACAAATATAAATGCAAACATTCTAAATAAAATACTAATACATTGAATCTAGCAATATATTAAAGGAATAACATACTGTAATTATATTCTCTGTCTCCCAAGAATACATGGATAATTTAATATTAGGAAGTCTATGAATATAATTTAATTTATCTATAAATCAAATGAGGAAAAAAATATGATTACAGGCTAAATGGCCAAAAAAAAAAATCGAACTTCTTAAACATTCATTACTAATTTTTTTTAAAACAAGAGGTAAGAAGGGAAATCAAAAAAATCTTAAGACAAATGAAAATGGGAACACAACATACCAAACCCTATGGGATGCAGCAAAAGCAGTTCTAAGTAGGAAGTTTATAGTGTAAATGCTTACATTAAGAAAAAAGAAAGATCTGGGGTGCCTGCGTGGCACAGTCAGTTAAGTGTCCAACTCTTGGTTTCTGCTCAGGTTGTAAAATTGAGCCCCTCTGCAAGCTCTGTGAGCACGGAGTCTGCTTAAGACTTTCTCTCCCACTGCCTCAACCCCTCTGCCTACTCACTCTCTCTCTTTCAAATAAAAATAAATAAATCCTTTTTTTAAAAAAATAAAGATCTGAAATAAACAATTTAACTTTACACCTTAAGAGAACTAGAAAAAGAACAAAAAACTAAGCCCAAAATTAGGGTACTTGAAATTTGCTAAGAAACAGATCTTAAGTATTCTCACTCAAAAAAAAAAAAAAAAAAAGGAAAGGAAAGGAAAGAAAGAAAAGAAAAGAAAAGAAAAAAGGGAGAGAGAGAGGGAAGGAGGGAGGAAGAAAAGAAGGAAAGGGAGAGAGAGGGAGGGAGCGAGGGAGGAAGAAAAGAAAGAAAGAAAAAAAGAGGAAGAAAAGAAGGGAAGAAAGACCAATGGAATAGAACAGAGAGCCCAGAAATATGGTCAGCTAATTTTTTACAAAGTCGCCAAGAATATACAATGAGGAAAGGATAGTCTCTTCAATAAATGGTGTTGGGAAAAGTGGATATCCATATTCAAAAGAATGAAATCAGACCCTTATCTTACTGTACACAAAAATCAACTCAAAATGCATTAGAGACTTAAACATAAGATCTGAAACTATAAAACTAGAAAAAAGCATAAAGGAAAAGCTCCTTGACATTGGTTTTGGCAACAATTTTTTGGATCCTACAGCAGAAGTATACGCAACAAAAACAAAAATAAATAAGCTAAAAAGCTTCTGCACGGCATAGGAAACAATCTACAAAATAAAAAGGCAACCTATGGAATTAGAGGAAATATTTGTAAGCCATACATTCAATAAGGGCTTGATATCCAAAATATCTAAGTAACTCTTAACTCAATAGCGACCAATCAAATGATTTAAAAATGGGCAAAAAACCTGAATAGACATTTTCTAAAAAAGACATTCAAATGGTACATGAAAAGATGATCAACATCACTAATCATCAGGGAAATGCAAATCAAAACCACCATGGGGTATCACCTCACACCTGTTAGGATGTCTATTATCAAAAAGACAAATGATAACAAATGTTGGTGAGGACGTGGAGAAAACAGAACACTTGTACGATGTTAGTAAGGCTGTGAACTGGTACAACCAGTAAGATAAACAGTATGAAGGTTCCTCAAAAAATTAAAAATAGAACTATCATATGATCCAGGAATCCCACTCATGGGTATTTATCCAAAGGAAATGAAATCATTATCTCAAAGAGATATCTGCACTCCTATGTTCATTGCAGCATTATTCACAACAGCCAAGATATGAAAACAATCTAAGTGTCTACTGATAGACGAAAAAAGAAAATGTGTCACACAGATACAATGGAATATTATTCAGCCTTAGAAAAGAAGGAAACCCTGCCATTTGGGACAATATATATAACCATGAGGTCATTATGCTAAGTGAAATGAGCCAGATGGAGAAAGAGAAATACTGTATGGTATCGTGTATATGTGTAATCTAAAAAAAAATAAAAGTAGAACTGATAGAAACAGAAAGAATGATGATTGCCAAGGGTAAGTGGTTGGGGAGGGGAATGGGGAGATCTTGATCAAGGGGCACAAACTTCCAGTTATAAAGTTCTGAAGATCTATCGTACAGCATGGTGACTACACTTAATAATAGTGTACTTGCAATTTGCTAAAAAACGGATCTTAAGTGTTCTCGCTCAAAAAAAAAAAAAAAGTAACTTACTCAGCCACCAAAAAGAATGAAATCTTGCCTTTTGCAATGACATGGATGGAACTACAGGGTATTACACTAAGCGAAATAAGTTGGTCAGATAAAGACAAATATATGATTTCACTCATATGAGGAATTTGAGAAACAAAATGAACACAGGAGAAGGAAAGGAAAAATAAAATAAGACAAAATCAGAGAGGGAGACAAACCATAAGAGACTGTTAACTACAGGAAACAACCTGAGGGCTGCTGGAAGGGTGGTTGGTGGGGGGATGGGGTAACTGAGTGATAGGCATTAAGGAGGGCACTTGATGTAATGAGCACTGGGTGTTATATGCAACTGATGAATCACTAAATTCTACCTCTGAAACTAATAATACCCTATATGTTAATTAAATTGAATTTAAATTAAAAAATTCTTTAAGGTAACTATATGATGTGATAAATATGTTAATTGAGCTGCTTGTGGTAATTATTTCATAATGTACAGTAGTTCCTGCTTATCCACAGGCATACATTCCAAGATGCCTGAAGCCACAGACAGTATTAAGCACCTACATATACTATGTTTTTTCTCATACACACAAACCTATGATAAAATTTAATTTAGAAATTAGTAAGGGATTAACAATAGCTAATAATAATATAGAACAATTATAACAATATATTGTAATAAAAGTTATGTGAATGTGATCTCTCAAAATATCTTATTGTACTGCACTCACCCTCTTCTTGTGATGATGTAAGAAGATAAAATGTCTACATGACAAGATGAAGTGAGGGGAATGATATTGGCACTGTGATGGAGCATTAGGCCACTACTGACCTTCTGATGATATGTCAGAAGGAAAATCATCTGCTCCAGACTGTGGTTGACTTCAGATAACTGAAACCTCAGAAAGCTAAACCACAGCTAAGAGGAGACTACTTTATACATATACCAAATCATCATGTTGTACAGTCAAAATATATTTCAATTTTATTTGCCCATTATGCCTCAGTAAAGCTGGAGGGAGGGAGTGGCAAACCTCAATAGAGGAAAGTTCTTTCTTTAGCATGAGAAAAATATTAATTTTAGCCAATAGTCAAAATTATGGCTAATAGTGAAGCACTAAGAGAATGATCAATAAAATCCAGAAGGAGACACAATGCCACTATTCCTTTTTATTCTGGAAGTTCTAGCCAATTTAATAAATTTAAGAAAAGAAATCCCGAAAATGAGAAGACAAATGTCTGTCTACCAAATTTCAAATACATTTCACTCTCTTACAAAAACCTGTGCTCTTTCCTCTGCAGAAGACATGCTAAGTTCAAAGCTTCCATTTGGAAATCTGGACTTGGGCTCAAAAGAAAGGGTAAGACTTTCCATGAGTCATTTGCATCAAAGTGATATTTAAAGTTGAGTGAGTAAACCAGTTCGCTGTGGGAGTGTAGATTATAAAACTGTAGTATCATACATTTTTTTCTAAAATAAAGATTGACCTAAATTGAGATCAGAATTAACTCATTTTTATTTTTATAGAAAATGGTTGACATTAAGGTCTAAAATCATTAGCTGTGATTAAAATTTATCTATAATAATAAATGGTTTTTAAATTCTGCTTGTTCTGTGCCAGGAGACCTTGAATTTTTTTTTTTTTTTTGGCATTAATAGTTCAAAAATCTTAGCCATCTGCATAGGACAATCGTTCCTTCATGTGAGAAAGGATGTATTATACAGTAACCATGTTTCTAAAGCCTACATGCCAAAGACCTTAGCTGTTTAGACTCAAAAGCTAATTTATAGACACATGGTGCTCAGAATAACTTGAATCATTGAATGAATGATTCAATGAAGGAGCATAGGATGGCATCTGTTATCCTTTATCATCTCCACTTTTTCACTCATTCAACCAAACTGAGAAAAAAAATGGAGAAAATGGATGGAAAGAAAGATGTTGAAGAAGTCGTGTCATAAAACACTGAGTCAAGGCTTCGGCAGTGCTTATTCAACCCAGAGGACACAACAAGCACAGGGCTGGGCAGAGGTTCATTCACCTTTCTAACCTCTACCATAGATAAAGACCAGAATTGGCTCCCTGAGAAGACAGATACGCCCACAGAAAAGGGTTCCCTTGAAAGGCAACAACAGGTAGGAGCTTGATAAGAGGCCAGAATCGAAATGAGGAAGAAGCCTGAGCAGAAAAGGTAATTAGATTCGCCAAATAACTGTGGAAAATTTTTAAGAAATTCCTACTTGAACAGAAGGTAGATGAAAGCTATTATATTTTGAACATTAAATGTTAATGTGACTTCATTTGCGTCACAGACTGGAGACCAAGATATTTTAGGCTGCATAAGAACAGGTGAAGTCAGCCTAAGGAAAAATCATGCAACACAAGGGAAGGGGAAAACGCCTTGAAAATTTCCTTCCTCTAGATATTACGTGTGCAGCCTATAAAATGCACCAGCAGCATTGGTTTGCTGGCCCTAATATTAATACAGACTGCCTCTGACCCCATCTCAACTCACTGGCCAACTGCCTTGGGCTTTCTATACTTACTCCCAAAATTTGCCTCAGCAGTTCACGCTCCAGCGATAGTCAGACACTAGCATCTTCTGACTTGACTCTAGCAGCTTCTTTCTGCATATCCATAAACAGATGGATTTTTTAAAAACTTCCTGCTTTCTGCCAGGGGCTATCACACAGATATTTCTTAAACCTGGCTGTTGATCAGTATCATCTATGGAACTTGTTTAAAAATTAAGATAGTCCATCCCCACTCTGAACCTATTTAGTAAAAATCTCCAGGGGTGGGGCTTGAGCATCTGTATTATTAACGACTGTTGAGGGTAATTTTGAAGTATAGTAGGAACTGGGAAGCACTAAGATGAGTTAATCAGCCTCTTACCCTTTTTCTCAGTCTCTAGTCTCCTCAACCTCGTCTTCTAGCCCTTCAGTGGTTCCTCCTATACTTGTTACAGCGCAAACTCCTCTACAGCCTTTGTATTCTGATCACAATTATACTTTCTAGCCTTATCTCCCTCTACTCTTTTGTTCTCCCATAGCTACTGCCTAGCCAACCTAACCTCCAAAACCATTAAAAAAAAAAAAAGTCATTCATTCCCTGAGAAGCTATGCTTGTCATGCGTCAGAGCTTTTCCCATGGAACTTCCTCTTCCTGGAGGGTTTTACCTCCTTTTCTGTGCTTCAAGATCCATTCAAACATCATCTCTGAATCCTCCCAAGAGAAGTCCCACACATTTAGGTACCTAGTCTCTTCATTTTCCACTCTTTATTTTAGCATGTATTACACAACATGATCTGTGTAGTGACTGTCCACACTCTAAACAATGAGCGTCTTGGTGGCAAGGACAGTACTTTATCTCTTTAGGTTCAATAAATGTGTTCTGAATGAAAGACATGAAATAATGACAGACGAGGATAATCTAGAATGCATTTTAAGACAGTATGTTTAAAATATTCTTATTGGAAATTAAATAAATAAATAAAATGTTCTGATTGGGTCTTCATTAATTTTAACTCCCTAATTCAGGTTTCATGGCCCAATTTGAAATAGATTAATAAAAGTACTAAATTTTTAAATGAAAGGTAACAAAAGTCTAAAACGCAGACCTTGACTTATGTAAATCAGATAAATTTTATAAAAATAGGACTCAAGGTAAAACCTAATACTAGTTAGAAAATCCTAACTTAGGGGCGCCTGGGTGGCACAGCGGTTAAGCGTCTGCCTTCGGCTCAGGGCGTGATCCCGGCATCATGGGATCGAGCCCCACATCGGGCTCCTCCGCTACGAGCCTGTTTCTTCCTCTCCCCTGCTTGTGTTCCCTCTCTCGCTGGCTGTCTCTATCTCTGTTGAATAAATAAATAAAATCTTTAAAAAAAAAAAAAAAAGAAAAGAAAATCCTAACTTAGTGAGCCAAATCATTGAGCTGCTAAAAGCATTCCATTTATATAAGAAAGTGATTAGTACACTAATTAGAAAAAGTATCTGTAACCCCATGTTCATTGCAGCATTATTTACAATAGCCTAGACATGTCATATATATGAATATGCAATTCATATACATATGTGAATATACAATTCATATATATATGAATATATAATTCATATCTATATGAATATTATCCAACTATAGGAAAAGAATGAAATCTTGCCATTTTTTTAATGTTTTTTTATTATATTATGTTAGTCACCATACAGTACACAGTACATCCCTGGTTTTTGATGTAAAGTTCGATGATGAAATCTTGCATTTCTGACAACAAGGATGGACCCTGAGGGCATTATGTTAAGTGAAATAAGTCAGAGAAAGACAAATACCATATGATGTCATGCGTATGTGGAATCTAAAAAAAAAAACAAGTAGATAGATACAGAGAACAGATTGGTGGTTGCCAGAGGTTGGGGGTGGGAGGTGGGGCAAAACAGGTGAAGAGGGTCAAAAGGTACAAATTTCCAGATATAAAATGAATATGTCATGGGATATAATGTACAGCCTAGTGACTATAGTTAATAATATTGTATTGCTTATTTGAAAATTCCTAAAGAGTAAATCTGAAAAGTTTTCATCACAAGAAAAAAAATTTTGTAACTGATGACAGATAAATAAGTTAATAAGATTTATTGTGGTGATCATTTAGCATACAAATATCAAATCATTACATTATGTACCTGATATTAATATAATGTTATATGTTAATCATATATCAATTTTTTAAAAAGAAAGTGATTAGGGCTTTTTAAAGGGAGTTCATCAAACAAAAGAAGGAAATACCACCAGAAAATTAGTCTCAAAAACTCAAGAAAGAGAAATTCCCATGAAACTAGCTCTATTCAACTGTGAAAAGAGAAAGTGTGGGGTGCCTGGCTGGCTCAGTTGGTTAAACAGCCAACTCTTGATTTCAGCTCAGGTCATGATCTCAGGGTCGTGAGACTGAGCCCTGAATCAGGCTCCATGTTACCCGCAGAGTGTGCTTGTCCCTCTTCCTCTGCTCCTCCCCCACTTGTGCGCTCTCTTTCAAATAAATAAATAAATAAATAAAATCTTTTTTTTTAAAGAGAAAGTGTTATCAATATGGACATCATTGTTGCCTATAATATGTCTAACACGTTACCTAATGTGTTCGCCAAAACATATTGTTTTATTGCCAGAAAACAACAGTACTGAAGTCCAAAGTACTACTGTCTGAATGTAAATCTCTCTGCTTATAGTTTCCATTAGAGAAACAAACCTGCCTCTTTTTAGAAGTTACTCAGTGCTTACGAGGACAGATTGACATTAAATACATTTGACAACACCTTAACATCCACAGTGCAGCAAAACACTTAGGGAAAGATGTAATGCAATCTTCAAGGTCATGATTAACAACTATCCATAAAAAACTATCATAAGACTGGAATGATAGAGTGCCATATTTACTACTTATCTCGTAGACCTCCTGAGGTATATTCTGGATTCTTAGCACTATTATGTACATGTCAGAAGAAGATGAAAAGTAAGTTAAGTCATATCCAAGAATCCTGGCAAGGAATAATTTTTGATTGCTGAGAATAAAATATACAATTTATAAAATACAATCTAAGAGAAAACACAAAAAGAAATGTATAGTTTGATAGATGAAAATATATCTAGAGCACCAAAAAAATAGTTCTGATATGATAAAACAGAATGTTCCATGAGGCGCCTGGGTGGCTCAGTCATTAAGCATCTGCCTTCAGCTCGGGGCATGATCCCAGCGTTCTGGGATCGAGCCCCACACTGGGCTCACTGCTCCACTGGGAGCCTGCTTCTTCCTCTCCCACTCCCCCTGCTTGTGTTCCCCCTCTCGCTGGCTGTCTCTCTCTCTGCCAAATAAATAAATAAAATCTTTAAAAAAAAAAAATGTCCAGAAAGCTTAAAGTGAAAGATGAAGTAGTAATAATAATAATAATAATAATGGCTAACATTTATTGGCTGCTTATTCTGTGCCAAATGCTAAACATTTTATAAGCATCATTTCCTTGAATCTTCCAAGAACTCCTATTTTACATATGAAGAAATTAAAACTTAAGAGAGCATAAGTAACTGGACCTTGGTCATATAGTTAGTCAGTGGTAAAACCAAAATGCTAATCCAAAACCCTATTCTCCTAACCACTATGTATTTTGTCTTATTAATGCAAAGCTAAATTAAAAAGAAGCATGGAAAGGAAACCTGGATGGTTTCCAATGAAATACCCTTAAAACCTGAAATGGAAATTAGCTAAAATCTTGTCAGTACTTTGAAATCTAAAGGGTCAAAACATGACCTCATGGGAGGGGGTCAGAATCAGAAAGGGTTTGTTCTTAATGAGGAAGACTTCAGCATAGAACAATTAAAAAGAGATGATAAGATCTCTGGAAAAAAATGATTCACATATATACTTCCCTCAAAGCAAATAGAGCTGATTTGACTAAAATGCTATAATATAGGAAAAATAATTATACTTAGTAATCCAAGTACTGCTAACCTGGTTAATAGAGTGGTATTTAAGAGACATGAAGGTATAAATTTGGGACATAGTAAAGCCAGGAGTTATTAGAACTTGGAGTGGTCTGGTCTTCTTCATTAGTTCCGGTTCCAAAATACTACCATAAAATTAGATTGTGTCAATTATGAAAAATAATCTGCTAATTCATAATGCTCCTTTGCTTAGAGCTGAAGCAATATGACTGGATTTTGGAACTGCTAAAGTCATCTCAACTACCAATTTGTTTAGGCTCCAACAATTAGAATTAGGAGAAAACTAGATGCATGAGTTGGGGTTCTTTGAACCAGGAGCAATAGGAAAACCAGGCCGACCACAGCAGGTCAAAAGAGGTAGGAGGGTCTACAGAACACAACCATTAATAGTCTGATCAGTATACAAGCATTGGAAAGAATGAATGTCAACTAGCTTTAGTGTTTTTACCCCTCTACTCAAGATTTGATTCTAAAGAGGGAGCCCCCAATTGGCCTTGCTCACATGGCTAGTCCTCTGACTGGCCAGCAGAGAAGAAAGACCCTGAAAAGTCCCACCCAACTACATCTAAAAGGGAAGGAGGAATTCCCTAAAAGGTGACATTTGGAAGGGGAAATAGGTGCTGGACAGAAAACAACAGTATACAACCCTGCCCTTTAACACTTGCCTTGGATTGAGGAATATTTCTGCCTCTTCCAATAATAAATACCATCTGCACAGAGACTGAATGTCTGGCTGGCAGACTCTGAAGTGGACTAAGAGCCACACAACCAGTGCTCTATTTGATCAAAAGTAGATCAGGAACATCTGATACTAGTGCCAGGTGCAATCCATTAAAGTAAATCTGCGGTATATTGTATAAAAAGCCAACGTGGACTTCCAGAAGTCCAATACCAAGACAGCAAGATAGGGATAAAGTCCCCATAATTTAAAAAAAAATTTTTTTTGAAGCCCAGTCATTTCATTTAGAAAGCTAACAAGCCATTATCAAAGGTTTGTACCTCAGTCCTGGCAACAAGTTGGTCCACTTTTAACTGATTAGGAATAAAACAGACGCCTGATGAGATTATACAGCTCCACAAGGTCAGGAAACTTTTGAAAAAGTAAAACAGGGTATGAATTATTTAAGAGTTCTGAAAAGACCCAGGCTTTTTAAACCTTTTTATGGTATCAGGTGATGCATCAGTTACTGATTTGGGGATAATTTTATTACAAGATCATGATAATGTAAAACATTCTGTAATATACCCCAGTAGAAAATGATTGCCAGGGGAAAGAAATTTATTTGTCTTCTTTAAAGAAAGAAAGTTTGGCAATTATTTGAGCCATAACATCATTGTTTACGAGAGTACCCTAAGGACTGATCATTAAGCCTTAACACTTGGATAAAAAACTGCTGAGGAGCAGAGGTGGCTATAGAAGGTTTCAGGACTTCTAAATAAATATTCCTAGTTGGTGAAAATCCTTGTGGGGGACCCCTTATAAAAAATAGACCCCCTAAATGCATCTCATGAGTCTATCCTAAGAGGACATTATATTTACAATTTTTCTTAAGTTAAAATAGTTTCTTTAAGAAATAGAAGAAAAAGACACACAGGGAAAAAATGTAAAAACTGCAGTCTTCTCACATCTCCAGTGTGTCCCCCACTGTCAGGTAGGAAGATAAAGGCCTAACAGGAATGAGCATATGACGACAGTATAAGGACCAGACTAAGTCATAATAAAACAAAAAGGAAAATCCCAGAGGTTTTATTCTCTCCAGGCTCTGAGAGCCCACAAGATTACTCCTGAGAGAAGCAGTTCTAAAAAAGAAAGGTAAGTTTTATTTGACATAGAAATAGGACTGAAGAATTAGTATCCTCCAAGCACTACACAGTAGCAAGCGGCCACAGAAGCATCTCTTGAGAAAATGGATCTGAACACACCCAAAGTCTTCCAACAAAGATCAGGCACCACTTGGCCTTGTCAGCTGAGGCTGTCCAACACCATCATCAAACTCCTTCATTCAAATGCTGAAATTCAATTATAATAAGGTTCTTCCATAATACTGCCAGGACAGACTTCCCAACCTTGAACATTAATAGCATCTGTCCACCCAAATCCTCAGACTTCCTCTCTGGTCTCACTTCTTACCCTCTTCTCTCAACAGCCCCCTCTCCCCTTTGTCATTTCATCTGTGCCTCTATGACACTGAATGACCTATAGGACCACAAGAACTCTATGACCCTTCTAGCTCCAGGAACTTTGTCATGTTTTCTCTCCCTATAAAGTCCTTTTCACCCTTTGTCTTCCTCTTTCTCTAGCTACACCTGCCTCTCTATCAGTATTCAACCTCATGATTCCATTTCTGGAAGTTTCTATATATTATCCACTGTTGGGTTAGGAACTCTTCTGCTGAATTCCCCCGGCATTCTTGCAGTTAAAGTATCTATGACAGTGACCCATAATTACCTACTTAATTGTCTACGTTCCCACCAACTGGATTTATCTTGAAGACAGGGACCACAAAAAAAAAAAAAAAAAGGCAATCCATCAATATTTGTTGAATAAAGGATTTTTGTTTGTTTGTTTCTATCCCCTCTACTCAGCATAATACCAGGTACACAATCCATGTACAATAAATATTTGCTGAATGGATCATAAGTACTCAAAAACATTTGTTGGATGAATGAAGTAATGGACAGATGATCAGAAAGTGCTACATATCAGAAATCTTAAATTCCAATATCCTGCTTTCTAACCTCAAACACCTATCCTTCCAGTTCTCTCAGACTCTGATTTTCTGGTCCCTGACCTCACAGACATGTCCAGTCTCTTGACATCCCCATGCTCACCTAGTCTTTGAATACCTGAAGGTATCACTTTCCTCACTACTCAATCTGCACCCCATTTTTATTAGGAACTTTTAACCCCACTTTCATTTGTAAAAATCTAGCCCTGTACAAATCTCTGCTGTCACAAATATTCTGCTGTCACAGCTTCTAAAAATACTACCCCAGGGAAATGCCATACCACCACGCAGATGGGGCCCAGTATAAATTCATGGTCTTCAACTTCAGCTAGAACTTTATGCTAGCCAGTCCTTCAACTTTGTTGTTGGCTCCCTAATCCATTCCTCATCCATTCCACTCCACTCTCTAACCATCTTCTCTCTCCTCAGTCCAACTGTCCACCCTTGCTCTCCATTATTGGCAGATATCCTTGCCTCCTACTTTATCAGATGATTGACATAGGAAGGCATAAACTCAACTCTCTGCTTCCACACCAATAGACCTACACAAATCTACATCAATCTGTTCCTCCTTCCCTTTTGTATCAGAGGATGAGGAGTCTGCCCTGTAGCCTATCCTCCACTAAAGATGAACCACTTTATCTGTGTTTTCAATCTCATCTCCTTCCCTCTTCTAATAGGACTGTGCTCTATTAACCCCTCTCATACCTTCAATTTCTCTCTTTTCTTCTGGCTCTTCATACGCCTTATATAAATCTGCAGAACTTTTTCTCTTAAACTCTTCTTAAACTCTGTGTCTTCTCCCTAGCTTTGACCTATTTCTTTCTTTCTCTTATCAGCTAAACTACTTGTAGCATTATTCTCTACTTCACCATGTGCCATTCACTTAGCCAATACCATCAAAGTTTTATGGGTAATACACATGGACAAAATTATTAAAAATCCTCCAGCTTGAAATGTGATTACCCTCAAGAATTTAAATTGTAAAATCAACATACAATGAATTGGTAAGAACACAGAACAATTTCCAGGCCAGAGTAAGATACAAATTAGCAATATCCATCTCAGAGAAGGTATCTGAGCCAATGGGCTTGAAGTATTTTAATTCCATAGCAAGGAATGCATTATGCTAGCATAGTGTCACTTAAGCTCTATGGTTTCCCTCATTTTTAATCCTTTTTTCTGATTTTATTTGGCTTCCAATATAAATTGACCCTACAGAGAGAGAAAAAAGAGAGAGGATCTCTCATTTCAGAAGAGTTCAGGACTGTTTATATAGGTTAGTTCCCTGCTCGGAATTGTTCTACTCAAAGAGAGGACTAGATATAGGGAACCTGAAAGTTCATAATCTACTGTTAAGGGCAACACATTATTTTTAGCAAAGTGAACTAAATCAATCATTTAACAAAGGTTATGTCAGGACTGAAAAAAGGAATGGCATGTTTTTACCATCAAAAAGTTGTGTGAAGATGTAGAGGCTGAATCTTTCTCAAATATTAGAAGAGCTTTCTGCATCAAGTAAATTGCTTTGGATAGCTTGTTCTTCCTTATTTTATTCAGTACACTCAATTCTGAAACAGAAAACAAACATTTTATCAAAAGAGAAACATGAAAACTATTTTTCAAAGTTTTCAGAAAAACAGTTTATCCCAATTTTAATTACCTGTAAAACAGTCAATGCTTCTGGGTTCTTTTAGCTTTTCTGGACCTTTGGTAGATGTATGTTTGCTAACAGTTGGAGTCTGCAAAACTGAAGAAGGAAGAGGAGACTGCCATTACAATTAGATTTGTGTCTAAGAAAGGAAATATTTTTTAAACATTAAAGGGTAACTATTTGTAAAATTATTGCTTCCTCTCATATATCAGCTTTTTTTCATTAACAGATAAAAATTCAAACAAATCTACTATAATGCAGTTTTATTGACAAATTCTTTTATTTGCTACAGTATGCCTGAGGACATGAAAAATATTTAAATTATAGATGGGGAGGGAAGATGGCAGAAGAGTAGGGGACCCTTGATTCGTCTGGTCCCTTGACCTTGAATTCAGCTAGATATCTATCAAATCATTCTTAACACCTGTGAATTCAACCTGAGATCTAAGAAAAGAATTGCTGCAATTCTACAAATAGAAAAGTGACCGCTTTTTGCAAGGTAGGAAGTGCAGAGAAGTGAATCTGAGGGGATATACCAGAAGATAAACCACGGTGGGAGGGAAACTCCATAAGCTGGCTACCAGAAAGTGATATAGCAATGGAATGCAAAATCGGAACTTTTAAAAGTCTGCTCCTGTGAGGAACATCCCTGCCTGAAATGTGCTCATGTGGTGAAGCGGGGCAGAATCCTAAGTGGGACGGTGTGGTCAGGGTCACAGAAAGAACAGGGGTGCCATAGTGTGGTAGAGTTCCCAGGCATTGGAGCAGGGAAGCTGGCTACAATTAGCAAGCCCTGGAGTGGGCTCTCAGCTAGGTGTTGCAATAAACCATGAACCGTGGCAAGATCGGGGACCACCTCTCCAATCAGGGGCCCAACAAAAGAAGCAACCCTCCTCCTTTCCAGGAGGAGAGGGTGCGAGTGCACATAGGATTGAGCAACTGCTCCCAGAGCAGGGGCCCAGCAAACACCAGAGCCCCGGTGAGACCCCACCCTCCTTCTCCTGGGGAAGATTGGTGCAGAGACCTGGCAGGCCAGAAAGGACTGGCATGATATATTCAGGGTCCTAAATGAGAAAAATATGCCACCAAGAATACTTTATCCAGCAAGGCTAGATAAAGAAGAGACAAAGAGCTTCCAGGACAAACAGAAACTGAAAGAATTTGTGATCACTGAACAAGCCCTGCAAGAAATATTAAAAGGGATCCTACAAGCGAAGAGAGCAGCCAAAAGTAACATAGACCAGAAAGGAACAGAGACAATATACAGAAACAGTGACTTTACAGGTAATATAATGGCACTATATTCATATCTTTCAACAGTTACTCTAAATGTAAATATGCTAAATGCTCCAATCAAAAGACACAGGGTATCAGACTGGATGAAAGCAAGACCCATCCATATGCTATCTGCAAGAGACTCATTTTAGACCCAAAGACACCTCCAGATTCAAAGTGAGGGGGTGGAGAATGATTTATCATATTAATAGACATCAAAAGAAAGCTGGAGTAGCAATCCTTATATCAGACAAATTAGATTTTAAACCAAAGACTATAGTAAGGGATAAAGAAGGACACTATATCATATTTAAAGGATCTATCCAACAAGAACATCTAACAATTATAAAAATTTATGCTCCTAACTTGGGAGTAGCCAATTATGTCAACCAATTAATAATAAAATTAAAGAAACACATTGATAATAACATAACAATAGTAGGGGACTTTAACACCCCACTCACACCAATGGACAGATCATCTAAGAGAAGATCAACAAGGAAAGAAGGGCTTTGAATGACACACTGGACCAGATGGACTTCACAGATATATATAGAACATTCCATCCTAAAGCAACAGAATAGACATTCTTCTCAAGTGCACATGGAACATTCTCCAGAATAGATCACATACTGGGTCACAAATCAGGTCTCAACCAGTACCAAAAGATTGGGATTATTCCCTGCATATTTTCAGACCACAATGCTTTGAAATTTGAACTGAATCACAAGAGGAAATTTGGAAGGAACTCAAATACTTGGAAGTTAAAGAGCATCCTACTAAAGAATGAATGGGTCAACCAGGAAATTAAAGAAGAATTTTAAAAATTCATGGAAACAAATGAAAATGAAAACACAACTGTTCAAAACCTTTGGGATGCAGCAAAGGCGGTCTTAAGAGAGAAGTACATAGTAATATAAGCCTTTCTCAAGAAACTAGAAAAGTCTCAAATATATAAACTAACCTTACACTTAAAGGAGCTGGAGGAAGAACAGCAAATAGAACCTAAACCAAGCAGGAGAAGAGAAATAATAAAGATTAGAGCAGAAACAGAAACAAAAAGAACAGTAGAACAGACCTACGAAACTAGAAGCTGGTTCTTTTAAAGAATTAATAAGATCGATAAGCCCCTGGCCAAACTTACCAAAAAGAAAAGAGAAAGGACCCAAATAAATAAAATCATAAATGAAAGAGGAGAGATCATGACCAACACCAAAGAAATACAAATAATTTTAAGATCATACTATGAGCAACTATATGCCAACAAATTAGACAATCTGGAAGAAATGGATGCATTCCTAGAAACTTATAAACTACCAAAACTGAAACAGGAAGAAATAGAAAACCTAAACAAACCCATAAATAACAAGGAAATTGAAGCAGTAATCAAAAATCTCCCATCAAACAAGAGTCCAGGGCCGGATGGCTTCATACGGGAATTCTACCAAACATTTAAAGAAGAACTAATACCTATTCTTCTGAAGCTGTTTCAAGATATAGAAATGGAAGGAAAACTTTGAAACTCATTCTATGAGGCCAGCATTACCTTGATTCCAAAACCAGACAAAGACTCCGCCAAAAAAGAGAATTACAGACCAATATCCTTGATGAACACGGATGACAAAATTCTCACCAAGATACTAGCCAATAGGATCCAAGAGTACTTTAAAAAGATTATTCACCACGACCAAGTGGCATTTATTCCTGGGCTGCAAGGGTGGTTCAACATCTGCAAATCAATCAACGTGATACATCACATTAATAAAAGAAAGGACAAGAGCCATATGATCCTCTCAATTAATGCAGAAAAAGCATTTGACAAAATTCAGCATCCTTTCTTGATCAAAACTCTCCACAGTGTAGGTATAGAGGGAACATACCTCAGTATCATAAAGGCCATCTAAGAAAAGCCCACAGCGAATATCATTCTCAATGGGGAAAAACTGAAAGCTTTTCCCCTAAGGTCAGGAACACGACAGGGATGCTCACTCTCACCACTGTTGTTCAACATAGTACTAGAAGTCCTAGCCTTAGCAATCAGACAACAAAAAGAAATAAAAGGCATTCGAACTGGCAGAGAAGAAGTCAAACTCTCACTCTTCTCAGATGACATGATATTTTATGTCGAAAACCTAAGAAACTCCACCCCAGAATTGCTAGAACTCATACAGGAATTCAGCAAAGTGGCAGGATATAAAATCAGTGCACATAAATCAGTTGCATTTCTATACGCTAACAATGAGACAGAAGAAAGAGAAATTAAGGAATTGATCCCATTTACAATTCCACCAAAAACCATAAGATACCTAGGAATAAACCTAACCAAAGAGGTAAAGGATCTGTACTCTAAAAACTACAGAACACTTATGAAAGAAATTGAGGAAGACACAAAGAAATGGAAAAACATTCCATGCTTACGGATTGGAAGAATAAATATTGTTAAAATGTCTACGCTACATAGAGCAATCTACACATTCAAGGCAATCCCTATCAAAATACCATTGACACTTTTCACAGAGCTGGAATAAATAATCCTACAATTTGTATGGAACCAGAAAAGACCCTGAATAGTCAGGGAATGTTGAAAAAGAAAACCAAAGCTGGTGGCATCACAATACCGGACCTCAAGCTCTATTACAAAGCTGTGATCATCAAGACAGTATGGTACTCGCACAAAAACAGACACATAGATGAATGGAACAGAATAGACAGCCAGAAATGGACTCTCAACTCTATGGTCAACTGATCTTCGACAAAGCAGGAAAGAATATCCAATGGAAAAAGGACAGTCTCGGGTGCCTGGGTGGCTGAGTTGATTACACATCTGCCTTCGGCTCAGGTCATGATATCAGGGTCTTGGGACCGAGTCCCACAACTGGCTCTCTGCTCACCAGGGAGTCTGCTTCTCCCTCTCACTCTCCATCTGTATTCTCTCTCTCTCTCAAATAAATAAATAAAATCTTTTTTTAAAAAAGAAAAAGGATAGTCTTTTCAAAAATGGTGTTGGGAAAATTGGACAGCCATGTGTAGAAAAATGAAACTGGACCATTTTCTTACACCATACACAAAAATAGACTCAAAATGGATGAAAGACCTAAATGTGAGACAGAAATCCGTCAAAATCCCAGAGGAGAACACAGGAAGCAACCTCTTCAACTTTGGCTACCGCAACTTCTTGCTAGACAAGTCTCCAAAGGCAAGGGAAACAAAGGCAAAAATGAACTATTGGGACTTCATTAAGATAAAAAGTTTCTGCACAGCAAAGGAAACAGTCAACGAAACTAAAAGGCAACCTACGTAATGGGAGAAGATACTTGCAAATGACATATCAGATAAAGGGCAAGTATCCAAGATCTATAAAGAACTTATCAATCTCAATACCCAAAAAACAAATAATCCAATCAAGAAAAGGGCAGAAGACATGAACAGACTTCTCCAAAAGAGATATACAAATGGCCAACAGACACATGAAAAAATGCTCCACATCACTTGGCATCAGGAAAATACAAATCAAAACCACAATGAGATACCACCTCACACTGGTCAGAATGGCTAAAATTAACAAGTAAGGAAACAACAGATCTGGCAAGGATGCGGAGAAAGGGGAACCCTCTTACACTGTTGGTGGGAATGCAAGCTGGAATGCCACTCTGGAAGACAGCATGGAGGTTCCTCAAGAAGTTAAAAATAGAGCTACCCTATGACCCAGCAATTGCACTACTAGGTATTTACCCCAAAGACACAAATGTAGTGATCCAAAGGAGCACCTGCACCCCAGTGTTTATAGCAACAATGTCCACAATAGCCAAACTGTGGAAAGAGCAGAGATGTCCATCAACAGAGGGGAATGGATAAAGAAGATGTGGTATATATATATATATACAATGGGATATTACTCAGCCATTAGAAAAGATGAATACTTGTCATTTACATCGACATGGATGGAACTTGGAGGGTATTATGCCGAGCGAAATAAGTCAATCAGAAAACGACAATTATCATATGGTTTCACTCATATGTGGAATATAAGATACTGCACAGAAGATCATATGGCAAGGGAGAGAAAACTGAATGGAAAGTAATCAGAGAGGAAGACAAACCATGAGAGACTCTTAACTATAGGAAACAAACCAAGGGTTGCTGGAGTAGAGGTGAGTGGGGGGATGGGGTAATTGGGTGATGGGCATTAAACAGGGCACGTGATGT
Source organism: Ursus maritimus (assembly GCF_017311325.1). Classification (NCBI taxonomy): domain Eukaryota; kingdom Metazoa; phylum Chordata; class Mammalia; order Carnivora; family Ursidae; genus Ursus; species Ursus maritimus. The sequence goes on along the minus strand of NW_024424564.1, from coordinate 33,194,930 downwards.
GATGAGCACTGAGTGTTATATGCAACTGATGAATTATTGAACTCTGCATATGAAACTAAGGTTATACTATATGTTGACTAATTGAATTTAAATAAAATTTTTTAAAAATTAAGTTGTAAACATATTTGATTTTCTATCTCATCTTAAATAAAATCATCTTGAAAGCTTATAAATAGGATCCAACCTACTTTTGTTCACTTTCCCTTTTACAAACTTTTTCAAACTGCTTCATCCATGATCCCTGCAAGAGCTCAGAGTACCCCATGAAGACCTCCACTCTCCTCTTTCAACATTTTCAACTAACACACAAATTATTGCCAGTTGACTATGGATAGTGAGAGATCTTGGTGTACAGCTGGGATGGACCATAATGGTGGTCCAGGAAAGAGAAGATGATAGAGAAGAGAATAAAAGTATACTGGCCCAGGAAGATGGAGAATGTTGCACTGATTGTTGATTTTCCAGGTCTGGTCCTCAAGAGGCTTCGCAATATTTTGTTTCTGTCCTTGGAGGTATGCAAAGGTCCCTACGGTAACCTTACAATAAACCCCTTTCATTGAGGTTTAATTATTTGTGCTAATGCCACAGGATGATGATTGACTGACAAAAAAATACCAGCAGACAGCATTAAAGGATATAAAGTTTTTTTAATGGTGAAGAATAAGGGAATTTATCTGCATGGAGACAGCAACACAAAGCAGAAAGTAATGCATCATTCTCTCAGTACCTGGGGTATTATAAGTGCTAATTAACTGATAGCTCTCATGATTACGATCGTTGGAGATAAGGATGAAACTGCAAGAAAACTCTGAATGCCCAGTAGAGGTAAGCCATATTTAATACCACTCTCATCAACGTGCAACCACGGTAAAGTTCTCAAATAAGAATGGCAAAAGGGGCCCCTGGGTGGCTTAGTCGGTTAAGCGTCTGACTCTTGATTTCAGCTCAGGTCAAGATTTCAGGGTCATGAGTCGAGCCCTGTGTTAGGTTCTGCACTGTGCGTGGAGCGTGCTTAGGATTCTCTTTCTCCCTCTCCCTCTGCCCTTCCCCCCCTCGAAAATAAAAAATAAATGAAAAATTAAAAAATAACAAAAACAGTACTTACATAACATTAGTCTGGCAGCAGCATGCAAGAGTGAAGAAAGGTGGAAAAAAGTGAAGATCTGTGCTAGGGTGATAGTTCAATAAGCGGACAAAAACATCAAGGAGACCCAGAGATACAGCAAAGGAATAATAACTAATTCCATTTAAATTTGAGCTCAAGTCTACCATCAGTAGTGTCAAATAGTCTCTGATAAAAATTCAGAGGATCACTTGGCCTTCAAAGATTTATGGATTACAATTACAGAATGAACTAGTTAGTAACTCTATAAGTAAACGGACCCCACTTCACTACAGAAGATAATATAGTTACTAAATGAGAATTATAGACTAGTTTTCTTAAAGAAAACCTGACATATAAATGCCATTCACATTTGGAAATACATTTCCAATCCAAATATTTTAAAATCAAAGAATATTCAAGGTTATTATTCTACATAGCCTCAGTGAAAAACTATAAATGATGACACAGAGATATTTTCATTTTTATTTGCTTCCCTCTATAACCAGCAGGTCTTTTGAGAAACAGTCTTTGAAACAGTATAAATGTTGAATATAAAATGTAAAAGGATGAAAACTATAAAAGGGTAAAAGAATTTTAAAAAGGAAATTTTATATATATAAACAGAATGCAAATACAAACAAGTGGTCCTAAGTATATAGCAAATGGAAACATAACCATACAAAAAATAAAATTAATTCAAGTAAATTTGAACACAGCTCTTTAATGTGTGGTGTATTCTAAAGACATAATGAACTGCAAAGAAAGACTAAATTTATTTAGTAGGTTAATTGTTAATGGTGGTATTAGTTTAATAATTCTGAAAGTACTTTGTTAATATGGCAGGATAAAGCAAATGAGTTATTACATCGATATTGTTGGGAACCAGAGTTCTCAACACAAGAGAGGGTAAATACAAAAAATTTGAAATGTATAACTTTGGATTTTCAAAGTGTTGGGACTTTGAATTGGCAATATCAGAAAGAACTTGCAATATGTATATATGTATATATATACACACACGCATATAGTAAGTCTAGAACATTTAGTTGTGCAATGAACAAAAACATGCTCAAAGAAAAATGGGGACATATCAAAAAACACAGAATCCAGTTTGAGACCTCCCACTGGCAAAATGTGTGATTTTGAACATCAGAAGAACAATGACAGTAACTGACAGAACAAAGACAGTAACAAAATAGGGACAGTTCTTCTTTACAAAAGGAGGTCAGTAAATAAATTTAGCAGGAATAGTTTAATTAGAAAATCACTGTGCACAACCATTGTAATACTTAATTCTAGAAGGATCACCAATGGAAGCTAAAACCATTGAGTGAAAATCTACTGGGGAATAGGATATTTATTTCATCTCAAAGCGTCACTTGACATACCAATTATTTTTTCATTATAAAAAGGGAAAGATGCCTTTACAGTGGAGAGATCTTGTAGACATCAGCTTAACAAAACAAAAGCAGTTTGCCTCATCAATCATAGGAGAAATGAACAATATGTGCAGCTTAATGTGATACAATGGGATCTATACAACATCACCTATGTAATCAAGAAGAAACTACTAGGAAAATTCAGATTGTAGAATGCTCTAGAAACAGAGCCTCAAAAATGTGTCATAAAAGGAAAAAATGAGAGTTATTATTCTAGATAAAAGAAGAACAGGACAGAGATGTGATGTCAGCATCATGGCAGCATAAGACATCCCTCCCCTCTACCCACACTCAGTAATAAAAATTCAGCATCCATTCATTGCCCAAAAAAAAGTGCCTGAGAAAGAAGAGCAAAAGGGAAGATATCAAACTTTCTGATTTCACACTATACTACAAGGCTATAGTAATTAAAATAGTATGGTACTGGCATAAAAATAGACACACAGACTAACAGAACAGAATCAAGAGCCCAGAAACAAAACCAGACATATATGTCCAATTAATATTAGACAATGGAGTGAAGAATACTAAATGGGTAAAAGACAGGCTGTTTAATAAATGGTGTTATAAAAACAGAATATCCATATGCAGAAGAATGAAATTGGACCTGTCTTATACCACTCATAAAAACTAACTTTAAATGGATTAAAAATTTAAACATAAGAACTGAAACCATAAATCTCCTAGGAGAAAACAGAGAGAAAATGTTTCTTAACATTGGTCTTGGCAATTATTTTTTTTTTTTTGGATAAGACACAAGTAATAACAACAACACAAAACACAGTAAAAAGCACAATAACAACAACAACAAAATTAGTAAAATACGACTGCATCACATAAAAAAGCTCTGCACAACAAGAGAAATAACCAACAAAATGAAAAGGTACCCTACAAAAATGGAAGAAAATATTTGTAAATCATACATCTGATAAGGGTTAATATCCAAAATATTTAAAGAACTCAGACAACCCCAATAGTAAAAAACAAACAAACAAACAAACAAAAACTATGGAGAGAGGAACTGAATAGACATTTTTCCAAAGAAGACATACAAATGGCCACAGGTATATGAAAAGATGCTCAAAATCACTAATCATCAGGAAAATGCAGATCAAAACCACAAGTTACCATTTCACTTCTGTTAGAATAGCTATCATCAAAAAGACAAGAGATAACAAATGTTGGCAAGGATGTGGAACAAACAAACCTTGCACACTGTTGGTGGGAATGGAAATTGGTCAACCACTGTGGAAAACACTACGGAGGTTCATCAAACAATTAAAAGTAAGGGCGCCTGGGTGGCTCAGTTGGTTAAGCGTCTGACTCTTGATTTTGGCTCAGGTCATGATCTCAGGGTCCTGAGATCAAGCCCAGCATCTGACTCCACACTCAGTGGGGAATCTGCTTGAGATTCTCTCCCTGTGCCCCTCCCACTGCTCTCTCTTTCTTTCTATCTCTCGCCCCCTTTCCTCTGTAAAAATAAATAAATAAATATTGTTTGAAAAATTAAAAATAGAACTACTATACAATTCAGCAATCCCCCTCTGGGTGTATCTCCAAAGGAAATGAAAATAAGATCTCAAAGAGATATCTGCACTCCCATGTTCACTGCAGCATTATTCACAAGAGCCAAGATAATGTAAACAACCTAAGTATCTACCAATGAATGAATGTATAAAGAATAGGTGACGTGTGTGTGTGTGTATATATACATACATATATATATATACACATATGTATACATATATGTGTATATATGTGTGTATACATATATATTTATACATATATATTTATACATATACATATGTATACATATATGTATGTGTGTATGCGTATGTCCATCAACATATATATACATATATGTATAAATGTGTATATATACACATACACATATATCATGGAATATTATTCATCCATGAGAAAGAAGGAAATCCTGCCATTTGCAATAACATGGATGGACCTTGAGGGGATGACGCTAAGTGAAATAAGTCAGACAAATACTGTATGATATCACTTACATGTGGAATCTAGGAAAGCTGGATTCATAGAAACAAAGAGCAGAGTGGTGGCTACCAGGGGCTAGAGGGGAAGTGGAAGGAGACAGAGAGATGTCGGTCAAAGGGTACAAACTTTCAGTTATAAGATGAATAAGTTCTAGGATAAGAACTAGGAAGATTGGTAGGAGAAGAAAGAGATAAAGAAAGGGGGCATAATCAGAAGAGGGAATGAAGCATGAGAGACTATGGACTCTGGAAACAAACTGAGGGCTTCAGAGGGGGGCGGGAGGGGAATGGTATAGACTGGTGATGGGTAGTAAGGAGGGCACTATTGCATGGTGCACTGGGTGTTATACGTAACTAATGAATCATCGAACTCTACATCAGAAACCAGGGATGTACTGTACGGTGACTAACATAATATAATAAAAAAATATTATTGTAAAAAATTTTTTTAAAAGATGAATAAGTTCTAGGGATCCCATGTACAGCATGGTGATTATAGTTAATAATACTGTAGTATATACTTGAAAGTTGCTAAGTGAGTAAATCTTAAGTGTTCTTACCACAAAAAAAAAAAATAGCAATTATGTGACATGATAGAGGTGTTAACTAACATTATGATGGTAACAATTTTGCAATATATTAGTGTATAAAATCAACACATTTGTACACTTTATGCTTACATAATGTTATCTGTCAATTATATCTCAATAACCTGGGGAAAAAAGTTTGCACTCAAATATTAATTAATTAACTAGCATTTGATTAAATGTATTTAGTTGTATATATGATGTGACATCTGAATGCTTCATTTTTTTTTTTTAGATTTTCATTTAAATTCCAGTTAGTTAACATACAGTGTACTACTAGTTTCAGGTGTACAATTTAGGGAGTCAACCCTTATAAACAACACCAGGTGCTCATCACAACATGTGCACTCCTTCATCCCGATCACCTTTTTAACCCATTCTTATCCATCTCCCCTCTGGTAACCATCAGTTTGTTTGCTATAGTTAAGAGTCTGTTTCTTGGTTTGTTGCTCTCTTTTTTTCGCCTATGATCATTTGTTTTGTTTCTTAAATTCCACATATGAATGAAATCATATGGTATTTGTCTTTCTCTAACTGACTTATTTCGCTTAGCATAATACTCTCCAGCTCCATCCATGTCATTGCAAATGGCAAGATTTCATTCTTTTTTATCAGTGAGTAATATTCCATTATATACATATACCACATCTTCTTTATCCATTCATCAGCTGATGGACATTTGGACCCTTTCCATAACTTGGCTACTGTTGATAATGTTGCTATAAACAGCAGGGTGCCTGTATCCCTTCAAGTCAGAATGCTTAGACAGAAATCAGAGGTAGTATTAGGCTGGAACACTTAGTACTATTCTATAATTAGTCAGTAATTTATAATGGAGTAGTTGTTAAATGAATACTGGCTATATAATCCTGCCAAGAGTAACTTGGCTTTAGCAAAATTTAACCTCAATTTATATATATAATGATGTTAAATCTTACTTTGAAAATCAAGTAAATGTGTTATCTGTATGCACACTAGTATTACTATTGGCATCTTTAAAAAAATATATTTCGAACTCTTTATCTAATAATCAGGCCAAAAGAACTTAGATCCAAGTCATGTGTGCTCTGACTTTACTGTCAGAGATGTCTTTCTAAGTTTTTCAATAGCTTCCAGGATAAATATAAGCCCCTTAGCTATTCAAGATTTAACTGTGATCTACATTGCTAGGCTTATCTGTGTCATTCTCTCATGTGTGTTCTGTATTCTAGCAGTAAGAGAATTCCAGCGCTTCCTAAACCGCACCACGCAATTGTTTGCTTTCCAGCTTGCTAAAGGCTATTTTCTCTATCCAAATGACTGTTTCCTTTTTGTTCTTCATAAAGATATTTTCTAGCCTTCTAGCCAACTATTACTTCTCCCAGGAAGCCATCCCTGACTCTTGTTTACTATAGATACTCCTGTGTGCCCACAACAGACACTCTGAGCCCACTTCTGTTATATTTATTAATCTCAACTGTTACAATTGGCTTACTTATCTAGAAGCTCAAAATCAGAAACTGTATCTTATTTATACCAAACATAATATGGTTCCTGAATCTTAGTAGGCACTCAATAATTATACTTGCTTGATCGAATTAACAAAATATCAATAATTTACTGTAACTCAAACATTAATTTTTTAGAAGTATACTAATTGATTTGCTATGCAGATATAAAGCAATAATGAAAGGTTATCTATTGATATTAATCAGGGAAAAGAAAACAAAAATGTGAAATTTATCTGGAAAACACTCCATCAACAAGAACATAATTTACAAATTATTTACTATTCTTGAAATTATCTTAAGATTGATGCACAACAAATTATTTGCTTTGATCACTACTACCTTGCAATTGGTCAAGAAGCACAACAGCTATATGGTGCTGGGCTTGAATTAGTTCAAGATGCAAATCCATCATGAAAGTATTTGCTGTGACTGGTTTGCAAATGTCTCCATCTACATCCTGGGTGTACTTTGGTAGCATTGAAGTAAAAACAAAAAAGAACTACAGTTATAAAAACATACTAAAAATAACTCCAGCCTATTAGCACTCAAGTTATCATTTTACTCTAAGCCATTAAATTCTGCTCGCTTCTCAACTCTTTGCAATCTGGTTCACATGTTAATAAACCTCCTTTTCAAGTTCACCAGTGGCCTCTTCAATAACAAATTTAAAGACTCCTCACTCTCCTTGATTTCTTCTGGGAAGAGGGGAATAGATTTCTGGCCTAAGAGAGCAAAGCCACCAGAAGCCATGCTTTACTCATCTACTTGCAAAGCCAGCCCTCTTCCTAGCTAAGTAACAAACACTTTAATCTCATGTAACAGTTTCCCATTTACCTTGGCATAGCAATGGTCAATCACTGATGATCCATTTGGCAAAGTAGTTAACATGCAATTCAAATTTATTCCATCAATTGCTTTGTCAAGAAGTTCATAAGCCAAAAATAACTGTTCCACAGGTTTCTTCTAAAGTAATTTTATAAACAAAACAGAAAAATAAAACTTAAGGGAAAATCATATACAACACTTTCAAACTTCTTTCAATAATTCAAACCAACTAACAAATTTAAATAGTCTAATACCAACGATGTTATATTTTTTACTAAGTGTATGTGTCTTTGATTAAATGTGGAGTGCTACTGATAAAAGTGAAATAATAAATACAAGTCATCATTTTTCCAAATATAAATTAATCTTTTCATAAACATGTATATATCTTCCTTTTATGGTTTTCAAAATTCTGACTGTACCAAATGTATAGGTAAATTTTTAAAATATAACTCACATAATTTGTCATTTTCACACACTTCATTTTGAAAACCAGTTTTTTTTAAATCTCATAGCTGGAAATTTAGATGTAGAGGCCATCAAATCCAATGGTGTATACCATGATTTCAAAAACTAAATACCTTTTTATTCTAATTATTCTCACAGAGAGACAAATACAGAAAATAATATAAAGAGCATCCAGCTTTGTTCAAACTTCCAAATTTCCCATATTTCTCCAGAAAATTTTTAGGAGATAAAGCAAACACATATATGCAGATAACTGAAATCCTCTCTAGAACTGTCCACACAACAATCCTTTGCTCTGCTCCTAAAGGAAGCCACTGTGCTTTGGTTTTTACCATTCTTTTATGTGTTTTTTAACTTCTACTACATTTGTATGTATCCATTAACAATATGCAATATTACTTGCATACTTTTTAATTCTGTCAGAAAATTTTGCAGTTCACTTTATACACTCAAACATATTGTTGCAACTTTTTCATGCTGGTGTATGTAACTCAGTGTGTCCGAGTTTGGTTAGGAACACAGAACAACTCAAGATACTCTTAAGCAGAAAGGGATTTGATACACAGAATTAAAAGTGTCTATCACTGCTGGAAGGCACGGGGGAACAAAGGCCAAGAAAGCTGCCAGTGACAATTTGGCTGCATGTACAAGCCTCTGTGAATCTAAGAATCAAGGAGGCGGCTGACAACAGCCACAAGTGTCTGCCACACGGAGTCAAGTGCATTGCACGAGCTTGCTCAGCACGGCTGGTAAATGAACTTCTTCCATCTGCCACTGCCAAATAAGAACTCTGTCTTCGCTTCATTATAAACTCCTGCAAATGCCCCTCACTGGAAGACTAACCTAGAACCACGTGGAAACGAGATGCTGGGAAAAGCAGTTCCAGCTTTTTCCCTGTGACATGAAGGTGACTAAAGACGGGAAGAGCAATGAGACCAAGCTGACTCTAGTTCAAGCCCACACTAATTCATGCATCCTCACAGCCACAATGAAATGGTGCAATGCTGAGGAATATGTCACAATATATTTATCCACTCTTCTACCGATGGGCAGGCATTTAGAATGCTATTACTAAAAATGTGTAATGCATTGTACTAGTCTGTGGATCAAGACAAGGTTGGTATTTGGCTTATAGTCCTTATGCCTTTTTTTCTGCTTTCTTTCTCAGCTGACTGTCTAAGACCTCTAGGACATGTTGAACAGAAGAATGACAGATATCCTATGTTGTTACCTCAGTATAAAGGGATTGCTTTTAATCTTTTACTATAGGTATAACATTCATTATAGTTCTTTGAATGATACCCTTTGTGGGATATAGAAGTTCTCCTCTATTCCTGACTTAAGAGTTATTTTTTAAAAATGGTTGTTGAATTTTGTCAAATGCTGTTTTGCATCTTTTTATCTAGTGAGGTAGTCCTATTTCTTCCTTTCACCTGCTAATGTGGCGTATTGCATTATATTTTCTAATGTTAAATCATCCTTGCATTCCTGGAATATACATGATTTGATTACACACATCCATTCAAAGATATATAGATATATATCTCCATTCAAGAATCACAGGCTCAGGGAGGTTCTCGCGCAACTCAAGTAATGTAAATTCAAATAACAGACCTACGTGAAGGGATGCCCACGATTATAAATCATTAAGAAGAAAGACTCTCCTACCCGCCCACCTCCAGTGCCCATTTGGAGATACCTCCCCATACAAATAGGCAGATGGGTCTTTTTTCTGGTCTCCCTTCTCTAGAATGTGGTCTTTTGGAGGTCGTAATTTTAATGTGTGAGTCTCAGTTCAAACCCCCACATTTCATGTGCCCAAGCTTCATATCTTGTCACGGGATGGCTGTTAATCTGAGCTTTTATGTAACTGAGCCCATCAACCAACTGCAGAATCTACTCATAAAATGACCGTGCTAGTTTTCAGTTCCCCTTTCTATTTTGGTCCCTGGAGTTTATCTTACTTTCTTGTGAGCTCCACAATGTGCTTGAGGATACGTGTTCAATTCTGTCCAAAAGTTCTAGGTGCTTTGCAGCAACAGGGTTTGCAGCTCACCTGGTGTGCCCTTTTGCTAGAAACAGAAGTCTCTAAGGATGCCTTTTTAACACCAAAAAATTTCAAAGAGCCTCCCCCACACACACCTACATTCTATCATCAACATCATCACCATCACTATCACCTTTGTTATCTTTGTTATTGTCATATGTTCCAGATACTGGGCTAAACGCTTTTCATGGACTAATTTTTTAATTGCCATTATCCTATGAGGTAGATACCTACTAATTATTGTGATTTTATAATACATTTTTTGAAAGAACTAGCTGCTATGTATACAGTTAAACTTTTAAATAAGCTTTGAATGTGATTACAACAAACACCCCATTTTTTAAAATAGTTGCAAGAATATATGCAAGATATATCATTTATCCCACCTACAATCGCTAATAGGTGAGCATACGAATTTTGTATTCCCCTTACAATAAATTCTCACTCCTCCTCTCTACTTCACCCCCCTCCAGACGGGTCTGAGACCCTAAGTTAAGATTCAGTGCTCTACATAAAAATAATACCTCATTTAAACTATAAACCTCATTTAATAATACCTCATTTAAACTATAAACTATAAATAAATACCAATACCTCATTTAAACTATATAACTTAAATAAAACCAGTAGAATAGGTTCTATTGCTATAATTTTACAGATGAGGACACTTATATTCAAACAGATGAAATAATTTGTTCAAGATCACACAGTCAATATTAGAGTCAAGATTCAACTCTGGGTCTTCCAACAACCAACTGTTGAGCCCTTAGGTCACACCAACGAACCACCTGTACTACATCTACCATATGTCACAGTACAGCTGGGCAGGTTGCCTATTACACAATTTTAGGGGGTGCCATTCATGCTGTTATCATCACAGACTTGTATATTTATTTTAGCAATTTCCCATCAGATGGCAATAAATCATATCAAGGAAAGGGTACATTTTTCTAATTTAACTAAGAGTAACAATAGTTCATAAATGGTCTTCAGATTCTTCATTTGGGAAAACTGCCACCTCCTATGAAACTCATTTTACTTAGTGGCTTTACTTGCCAGAAATTTTCCACCTGAAGCCAAAATCTAGCACTTTGTAACTTCTACTATTCTTATTCCTGCCCTATGAAGCCTCAGAGAATAAGTGCTGGCCCACTAAGCCAGTCATTCTGAAATTCTAGTTTCCTTAAGAATCTACCTGGGGAGGGCACCTGGGTGACTCAGTCGGTTAAGCATCTGCCTTGGGCTCAGGTCATAGTCCTGGGGTCTTGGGATCAAGCCCACACAGGGAACCTGCTTCTCCCTCTCCCTCTGCCACTTCCCCTTCTTGTTCTCTCTCTCTTTCTCATTCTCTCTCTCAAATAAATAAATAATCTTTAAAAAAAAAAAAAAAAAAGAGGGGCGCCTGGGTGGCACAGCGGTTAAGCGTCTGCCTTCGGCTCAGGGCGTGATCCCGGCGTTATGGGATCGAGCCCCACATCGGGCTCCTCCGCTGTGAGCCTGCTTCTTCCTCTCCCACTCCCCCTGCTTGTGTTCCCTCTCTCGCTGGCTGTCTCTATCTCTGTCGAATAAATAAATAAAATCTTAAAAAAAAAGAAAAAAGAATCTACCTGGGGGAATTTTAAAAGGAAAATATCTAGAATTATAAACATTTAAGACCCCACAACTGAAATTATTTTTCTTATTTTTTTATTATTTTTTTAAAGATTTTATTTATTTGTCAGAGAGAGAGAGAGCGAGCACAAGCAGAGGGAGCAGCAGGCACAAGGAGAAAAGCAGGCTCCTCACTGTGCAAGGAGGAGCCCAACGCAGGACTCGATCCCAGGACCCTGGGATCATGATCTGAGCCAAAGGAAGATGCTCAACCGACCGAGCCACCCAGGCGTCCCCCCACAACTGAAATTATGATTCAATATGCCTAAAGCGGGAAATAGGAAGTTGTATATTTAGCAAGCACTATAAGTGATCCCTGCAAAAACCATTGGCAGACAGCTATTATGCCTCCTCAATCTCTTGTGAATTTCAAACATACTGTTCCCAATTTAAGATTTCTCAACTCCAGCTCTCTTAAGACACAATACTACATAAAGAACTCAAAATTGCATTCCCTAAAATCTATAATTAGAAGAAAGTAAATTCAGAATGATCCCCCCAGCATATTCATGATATTTGATTGGTACCCAGTTATAGGACTTGCATATTTTAAGCATTAGAAAAATATCTTTTATACATGTATCCTGAAGATACTTTTTTTTTTTAAATCAAAAGGCAACATAGCATAGTGACTAAATGCCTGGATATTGAAGGCAATACACCCAAGTTCAAATCCACTTACTATGCAACCTTGAGCAAGTTAGATGTAGTAGCAATATATATATATTATATATTTATATATTTATAAATTTAAAAGCAATGCTCCCTACTTCCTGGGAATACACAAATATGTAATGAAAGTATGCCTGGAATTTATAATCATTATATTTAGAATACCAGTTACTGCTAGGCAGGGGAAAAGGTGATATGATCAAAGGGGTTAGTGGAGGAGTTTCAACTGTACTAATAATGTATTGTTTCTTAAGGGAAAATGGGTCGGTCTTCCTTATAACATTCTTTATAATTTAGCACATATATTTTAAATTGATTTTTCAGAGAAAATATGGCAATTATGAGTATTAACATTTAGCAACAGGAAAAGTGCCACTGAAATAATGTTAGGAAAAAACATAAGGAAGCTACTATGCTAAAAAATATAAAAAAGACTAGAAGAGGATATTAAGAAAATAGCATTTCAGTCTATATAGTGAAATTGCAGATTTTTCCTTTTTATACCTCAAAATATCCTCTAATGTTAATACAACTTTTGTAATTTAAAATTATAGTTTTTGAATTGATCAGGCAAACAAAAATATAGATCACTAACTTCCTCTCTAGAAAAGTAGTTTTCAACAGTAGTCCATAAGCACTAATGTCCTAAGTAGCTATTCCATAGGAGGTAAAATGGGCTTTATTTTCAAATAACAGAATATGTGGTATTCTATATCTTCTTGGAAAACCACAATGCTCATAAGCAAACGAATGCCTCTGAGAAGTCTTATAGTAAATAACCTGTTGTGTTTAATCCAAAGTCACCCACAGTTACTTGACTCTGGCATCCTTTTCTGCAACATATTATTAGCATCACATAGGACACACTTGACAAAATGTTATTCTAGTTCTGATCTATAAATAAAAGAGTGTTCATAACATTTAGGACATGGTTTCCTAGACTCCCATTGAGATCTATAGAACAACACAATCTTTGATGGACAGAAGTAATTCAAATATTGTAAGAAAAACATAACCAAGAAGAGGAATAGCTATTTATCTCCCTCACCCCCTTTCTTCTCTTAAGGTAACAATCACTAAGAACTTGCCCAGTGCCAAGGACTGTTCTAAGTGTATTTTCAACAGGTAATAACTCATTGAATCTGCCAGAGGAATGTGCTGAGCCGGACCTCTCTGCTTTATGAGTCTATGAATCACAACACATTCAAAATACCAATGGTAATGTAACTACAAATCCTTTTAAGATAGTTTACCAGGTTATTTTTTTAAGCTAATTGGGATTTTTTTTTCTACAGTAAAAGCAAAAGGTAGAAAATGTTTCCTGTAGTTTTCAATGTATGTAGAAACTATAAATTCTCAAATATTAAATATTCAAAATTATTTCTATAATTAACCATTACATATTTACAAATTTAATATTATTTGAAAATCTAAATTCATGTTTTTAACTGTATTTTCTAAAATATTTTTGCAATACCTTTAATATTGGAAGAAGGGAAGGAATGAAAGAGGAAGGAAGGGAAGAGAAGAATGAATAGGAAGAGAAAAAAGGGGTAAAAGTAGGAAGAAGAGAAGAGAGGAGAGAAAAAACAAAGGGAAAGAAGGAAGGACCAAAGGAAAGAAGAGGAGGAAGGAAAAAATGTAAACATAGCAGTGAATCATAATCCTAAAAAATGTTATGCCAAATTGGTTACCTTTTTGATTACTCATGATTTTAGAAATGATTCAACACTTAGAAGTTGACTAAATACAAAATTATTTCTTCCATATAATTACATTTTGTCTTTACATAAGTTAATTTAAAAGCATCTTGCAGTAAAACAAACAAAATTAAAAATCTTGATTATTAACAAGGTAATATTATGGTAAAGAGACTGGTCTTTCTATATAAAGTCCATTGAAAAGCATTCATAAAACAGTATAAAAGCCTTATGAATTTGGACAAATATTGGAGAAGGCTGGTTTGAGTTAAAAGAATATAAATTATAAATATATGACAACGCTAGTTTCCTATTTTAAAATGTATTCAATAATTTAAACTAAATAATCCATTACTTAATAAACAGTCCAATAAACATTTTTAATCAGATTGCCATAATTAATATACAAGAATGACTTGTACTTTGCATTTTATGTGCCAATAAGATGATAATAACAATGTTGGAAAAGTTATAAGAATTTATATATCTCAATGGGGACAACCCCTCTCTACATAAATATCGATTTTTCTATTTATAAATGGACCATGGTCCAATATCGATCAGTTCTTTGAAATGAAACACTTTAGCAAAGAATCAACAAATTGCATTTAATTTACAATTAAACAGAGTATAAAACAAAACAATAGTCTCCCAAAAGTAATTAGTAAACAAAACAAAACTGAATAAGAAATAGACCAAAAAAAAAAAAAAAAGTAATCATTGGGCCTTTTGCTTTCAATAACAGGTTTAACCTGGAAAAATTCTCCTGATTACAGACCACTAGAAAAGCTGGAAAAAATTTTTTCTTCATCTGTAAGCAAAGAAGATCATGAAAATATAAATATAGAGCCAGGATCTTGAGAAAAAGTATCACCTGGATCTTGGGAAGAGAGCCCAGGGAATAAAGAATGGCATTAGAGCTACCTTCCCAACTGAGGACTTTTGTCAATTCTGAAAAGGAAAGCTGAGAAGCTGAGTGATGCTTCTGACAGCGCTGAGAACTAAAGCAACAGATATTAGGAACCGGGGCCACCAAGAGTGAGAAGCCAGAAGGGGCTGCATCCAGAGAGTTAGGGTAAATGGAAAATAAGTCAACAAGAGAGCATCTCAGCTTCAAATTGTCTTAATCTCTCCAGCTGGACTAACATGATCCTGGAGTAATAGTGTCTTCATGCATCTAGTAAAAGCAAGCATGAATCTTCTCTGGAAGAACATTAACCTCATCTATGGCTTCGAATTATTTCTATAATATACTTAGCAAATATAATCTCTACCACACAATCAAAAATAGCCAGAGTAACTAAATAGCTGATGAAGTACTTCTTCACTTAAGAACTCAATATAATAAGTACAGAAGGAATGATAGAAGTTTGAAGCCCTTTCTGGCTTCTCACTCCCACTCCTAGCCTTCAACCAATGATAGATAAAAGTTGTATAAATATCTCAACCTCCCAGCTCTCTGGGGCAGGTTCTATATAGTCTCCTAGAGGTCTCTCATGAGAATAAGCCCTAAACCTACAACAGCAGCCTTCTCCTTAACTTACTGTACTTTGTATTGCCTTCCTTTCCTTTTCTGGCTCACTTCTCCACACCACCACCCCGATTCCCTAGATAATATCCCAAATAAACTACTTCACTCAGCAACTTGTCTCAAAAACCTACATCTGGGGAAAACAACCTAGGAAAAAGGTCAGGCTGACAAAAGCTGACCTCACCGGTAAGTCTTTACAACACTACATGTGGGATAACTAGGCATTATATGCTTCCTGATTCAACACAACAGGGAGTAAACAGCACCACCTATGAAGAATTTTTGCCAAATGAATAAGATATTGGCAGGAATTATTTTTGATAAGATATCACTTGAATCTAAGCAAGGCTCTAGATCGAACTACCAGGTAAAGAAACAAGTTAATACCATGAAGACTCAAACAGCTAAATCCAGAATGTGGGGAATCCTACAAGATGACAAATCAATTTCTTCAAAAAATAAATGGCTTGAAAAGGGGAGGAGGAAAGGAAATGTTATCACCTAGAAAGAGAGACTCAAGAAAAATGTAAGAAAGTAAAATGTATGGGCCTATTTGGATCCTGATAGGAACAAACCAACTTAAGATATTCTTAATACAGTCAGGAACATAGGAATTTTCCCCTAATTTTGTAAAGTATAGTAATAATGGCATTATAGTTTTGTAAAACAAAACAAAATCTTTATCTGTTACATAGACAGACAAAACAACACACACACACACACACACACACACACACATTGAGGTATTTGCTGGTGAAATGACACGACGTCTGCTTTAAAACACTCCAGAGGAAAAAATGTGCTACAGGAAGAAATGAAATAAGATTGGCAAAATGTTCATAATATTGGTACTGGATAATAGGTACATGGTAACTTATTTCATCTCTATTTGAAATTCTGCATAATAAAAATTTAGAAAAAGGAAAAGGGATTTTAAGACAGGACATTTAAAAAAATAGGACTTCAGACCATTGAATGTATTAGATAGGCAGAGACCTTTAATCAAACTTTGATGTATATCAAAATCACCAGATAAACTAATAAAGACTAGAAAGCTCCAAGCTAGATGAAGTAGGATAGGATCTGGGCCTTTGTATTTTCCACAAGTTCCCAAGTGATATTGATGCCAATCAGAATTTGAGAACCATGGCTCTAAAATTCCATCTGCAAAGCCACACTCAACAACTGAGAACAGCAGAGCCAGATTAATGAATCTCTGGAAAAACAGTTACTACAATAATTACTTTACTCAAATGTCATACACACGATGTAAGAGGGCTGAAATAGGAAAGTAAACACCCAATAACCATAACCCTACCTTCTCTCTACATACGGGTTACTTTTTAAAACAGATGGTTCAAGGGTTTGACCATATGCTGAAGAAAGAAGGTCAGAGTATAAGGCTGTCCTTTGAGAGAAGGAACCTTCTGGAAGGAGAAGAATGCTGGCAGAAAGGGATTGGGGCAGAGAGAATAGGGAGTGAGTGGGAAATGAGAACAAAAAAGAGGAAGATAAGAGGAAAGGGGAAAAAGAAGAGGAGAAATAAAATAAGTGAAGACAACAAATTTTAAAAGGAAGGAATCAGGAGAGAGAAGAGAATTTAAAAGGGGATAAGACACTGATCCACTCAACAGACATTTATTTAAGTTCCCAGTCTATGTGGGGCACTGAGGTGGGCACCAAAATATAATGGCAACTGAAACATGTTCTCTTCCTTCAAGCAGCATACACTCTATCGGGAAATGGCAGAGGAAGAACGGGGATAAAAGGGAGGAAAGAAAAGTAGAAAGAAAGAATGGGGAAGAAGAAGAGAGGTGAGAGTGGTAATGAGGAATGCAGACGAGGAATACATGAGGGAGGGGAAGACGACACTTACATGACACGGAACCATAGAGCATATAACCTCTTGTAAACATTCCCTTCATTAAACCTCTATTATTTCTATCTCTGGTCATAAATCACCAAGGAAGCATAGTACTGAAATTCCTAGTTTCCATTAACAGTAGTTATTCTGTATTCCAATTTATACTTATACATTCATATGTACATCTGTACATTAATAACTTTGTACTTTTTCATTCATTATATTACCTAGAGATTTTTTAAATTTTCTTCGTGGGTTTCCTAATAACTCCAATATTTCACTTAATCGCAACGTGACCTCTGCTACCACCACAACGTTAATGTCTTCCATTTTATAGCAGTGAATTACTTCATTTATCTGCCACAGAAGATAAACCCACTAAAAGAGAAAATCAATTAAAAGTATATTACATTGTAGAGTCATATTTTTTTAAACTTAGGACTTCCTTGAAGTCATCATCTTCTAAACGTATGGAAATGTTAGTCAGGTAAACACCCCCTTATTAGTATATCTTAATTATACACATCAATGATCCTAATTAATCTGTTTATATAAACTCAAAAAGAAGATTCACCTAAGCTTATAATCTGCATATCTATATCCATAATGGAAATTTTATCATCTTTTTTTTAACGTATCAGTAAAGATTATCAGTATCCTCAAAGTTCTCATTCTCCCTTCAGAAAGCAGCTGCTGTGATTACAATATCAAAGTCCTGCAAAACAGTGAAGGGGAAGCAGGTGTTTCAGGCTCCATAGTAGGTGCCTTCGAAGCTGTCTTTCATGCCCATACCCCCGAAGCTTAGCCTATAAAATTAGCCATCACACTTTGGGAACTAAAATGAGGAAATAACATTACTTTTTCACTTCATTACTTTTTCAGAGTACGTGGTAAAACCAAGCCCATGTACCCTATGTACAACACATCCAATATGTTACTGGTAGAAAGTTTTCTCCTATGTTCCCAGGTTATAATATTCACCTGCTCAACTTTCTCCTTTCCACGAAAGAGCTCTTTGAAATAGTCTAAAGATATTACTGCAGGAAAAAACCCTAAAATTCCTTGTTTATTTGTATTTTCTATTATTAACCTTCTTAATGAACTTACCCAAGTTCATGTAACCTTAAACGCACTATATTTATTCCTCCTTTCAAAACAGAAAGTACCTTCCCACTCCCCAAAACTAAATTGCAGAAGTGCAGGGAATACACTTAGAGAAAGGCTTAGTCAGCACCACATTTAAAGAACGGTAGTTATGCACGTGGATAAATAGGGAAAATTTAGATTTGAAATGTGCATCACAACTTAAATTAGCAATAATAAAATGCAAGTGAAAGGAAATAAAAAGAAATACTTTATTAGTACTGATTTTCTGGGTGAATTTTGCGTAGTCATTTCTGGGCAGATTGATCCTCTGAATTCCTAATTTGCATTTCTGCCATAGGAACATTATCGTGTCCACAACGATTTCTTTATCAGGCTGAACATTCTGAAAACAAAAATGGTAAAGTAAATTGGTAAGAATAGTAAGATACACTTACAGATACTGCTATATAGCATTTAACGTGTGTCACAGAACATTTTAAGAGCTTTATATACCTACTGCAATGGACTGAATGTTTGTGTCTACCCAAAATTCCTGTGTTGAAATGCTAACTCCCAGTGTGATAATATTGAGAGGTGGGGCCTTTAGGAAGTAATTAGACATGAGGGTAAAGCCCTCAAGAGCGAAAATCTACCCTTATAAAAGGGACCCCAGAGTCTGTCACTCTCTTTCTGCCAACCGAGGACACAATGCAAAGACACTCATTTACGAACCAGGAGGTGGACCCTCGCCAGGCACCAAATCTGCTGGTGCCTTGATCTTGGATTTCTCAGCCTCCAGAACCATGAGAAGTAAGAGTTCCATGTTTAAGCCACCCTGTCTATGGTATTTTTGTTATGGTAGCCCAGACAGACAAAGACCTATATCAATTTATTTAATCTTCATGACAACCCTATGAAGTGAGTACCATTACTATCATCCCCACTTTCCAGATGAGCAAACTGAAGCACAAGATTAAGTGTTTTTCTCCCAAGATGAAATGAATAGAAAGTAGAAAAGCCGGGATTAAAACCCAGGCAGTCTAGTTCCAGAGTCCACACTCTTAATGAATGCTCTAGGCCACTTCTGCCTCCCCAAAAAGTTCCAAACATTTTTAAGCAAGCTACGTAAGCCAATTAGCTCCACTCAAATT
Source organism: Ursus maritimus (assembly GCF_017311325.1). Classification (NCBI taxonomy): domain Eukaryota; kingdom Metazoa; phylum Chordata; class Mammalia; order Carnivora; family Ursidae; genus Ursus; species Ursus maritimus. The sequence goes on along the minus strand of NW_024424564.1, from coordinate 33,175,312 downwards.
TGAAAGTTGTATATACTACTTTCTTTTTAAATCTTCTGTGTTAAAATAATAAAGAATGGGAAGGGGGATGAATTAGTAAGGGGAGAGGGAGTAGGAAGCTGGGAAAGGATATAAACAAGGAGGAAAGAGAGACATGAAGAAACCAACAGAACATCACACTGAGTATCAATAGATACCATGAGTATAATGAATACATCTCCTCTCAAACCAGTTATTTGGCTCTTTTCAAAAGAAAAATATAACTCATTATATCTGAACTAGAAAGAGAATGAGTTTATGATTAAAATACACCAAACCTTGAACTCCATTGGGGCAGCTCTAAGACTTAATTTGCATATGTATTACCTTGTATGGGACCGTAACAGAGATCAATAAAGGTTTATTGAATTGAATTGAATGAACTAAGGCATACATGATTTTTTTTAAACGCTGGTAGTAAAAATTTCTTGCCCTGGGGCACCTGGGTGACTCAGTCAGTTGGGCATCCCACTCTTGGTCTCAGTTCAGATCTTGATCTCAGGGTTGTGAGTTCAAGCCCTGCATTGGGTTCCACACTGGGCGTGAAGCCTACTAAAAAAAAAAAAAAATCTGGCTAGGAGCTATACTGGATTAACAGCACAGCTCTGGGCTATTAAAGTGGACCAGAATGGCTTTCTGACCCTGAAGAAATTAAATGTGTGGGAAAGGGTAGCCTCGTCCTCCGGAGGGCCTTGTTTGGCCTCAGAGATTCAGAGAAAGCAACTGAAGTTAGATTTTTGCATCTGGTCAAAGAGGCAATGTTACTAGAAGAGAAATTATAAATAAGTGTAGAAAAAGGTATAAATAAGTTTTGGTCTATTCATACAGTGGAATACTATGCAATAAAAATGAACACTATACAACCACTTGTAACAATAAGGATGACTCTTACAAACAATATCAATTGAAAGAAGCAAGATTCTAAAAGTATGCATAGATCTCCACTGACTTATAAATTGAAAGTACCATAAATGAAAAATGCATTAATACACCTAATCTACTGAACATCATAGCCTAGCCTTACCTACCTTAAACATGCTCAGAACACTTACATTAGCCTAGAGTAGGACAAAGGTCCCTAACACAAAGCTTACTTTATAATAAAGTATTAACTATCTCATGTAATTTATTGAATACTGTGCTGAAAGTGAAAATCAGAATAGCTGTGTGTCTGTCATTTACCCTCACGATTGTGAAGCTGATTGGGAGCCGTGGCTGCTGCGGCCCAGCACCATGAGAGAGTATCATACTGCATATTGTCAGCCAGGGAAAAGATCAAAGTTCACAATTTAAAGTATGGTTTCTACTGAATGTGTCTTGCTTGTGAACCATTGTAAAATTGAAAAATCTTAGGTTGAATCATCCTAAGACAGGGACCATCTATATTTTCTGTACTCAATTACATACAATACAAAAAAACAGGCAAAACTAACCCAATGAGTAAACAGTTAAGATAGTGAGTACCCTTGGTAGGGTCAGCGACTGGAAGGGAGCACCAGGGGAGCTACTAGGTGCTGGTCATGTTCTATTTCTTGAACTGGATGTGTTTCATTTATGAAAACTCATTGAGCTATACACTAGTAAAATGTTTGTCATTATATATATGTCAATATAAAGTTTTTTCTAAAAAAAAGTAAGATTCAAGGGGCGCCTGGGTGACTCACTTAGTTAAGCATCAGACTCTTGATTTCGGCTCAGGTCATAATCTCAGCGTCATGAGATCGAGCTGCCAGTCAGGCTCCATGCTCAGTGTGGAGTCTGCTTGTCCCTCTCCCTATGCTCCTACCCCCACTCATGCTCTCTCTCTCTTTCAAATAAATACATGAATAAAATCTTCAAAAAAAAAACAAACAAAAAGTAAGATTCAAAGTACTGAATTTCTAAATATTTCTGTAATTTGTAAATAATTCTAATTATTTTTTGGAATATAAACACATGTATCAGATAACATTATAAAAAGATATGTCAAGGGCCTGGGTGGCACAATCAGTGAAGCCTGCAACTCTTGGTTTCGGCTCAGGTCATGATCTCAGGGTCATGAGATCACTGGCATTGGGCTCTGCACTCAGTGTGGAGTTGGCTTGGGACTCTCTTGCCCTCTCTTTTGGCCCCTCCTCCGATTGCTCTCTCTCTCTAATAAATAAATAAGTAAACCTTAAAAATATATATATATCAATGCCTCTAACCTAATCTTTTAAAATTTAGATTATAAAATAAATTATAAAAATAAACAAAATCAAAGCTCTTAGGTATTGATTGCTGATGATCAAGCTCAAAGGTGGCCAGGAGCATAGGCACAGGACAGAAATTCAACCAGCTTCAGGAACAGCAGAAAAGCTCTCCGTGTTGGGCTGGGCATAGAAGGAACATGAGCAACCCATCACACGCTATCCTTTCCTCTAAAGAATGTCTAATCTTCTTGTCCTGAGTTTCCCCAATTGGTCCTTTATACCTGGATTTAACAACTGAACTCAAGAACAGAGATCCTCAAGAGAAAAGCTTGTTTATTAGGCCTTGAAAAAACAAGTCTAAGGATGACAGATTGGAGGGTAGATTTGGAACATAACTACATCTGATTCCTAGGCTGCTAATAGCTCATGATCGATACTAGCTTTTGGAATTATACCCCAATGAAAATATTATGTTTGGAAAACTTGTCCTAAGTTCATCATTAAAATACTTATCTGTAAAAACAAAACAAAACAAAACAAAACAGAAAAAACCTTGCCCTTTTCAGCCTTGATTTGAATTTTTTGGTTTAACCCTAAAAAACAACTAATCCAGGGGGCACCTGGGTGGCTCAGTCATTAAGTGTCTGCCTTCGGCTCAGGGCGTGATCCCAGCGTTCTGGGATCGAACCCCACATCAGGGTCCTCCGCTGGGAGCCTGCTTCTTCTTCTCCCACTCCCCCTGCTTGTGTTCCCTCTCTTGCTGGCTGTCTCTCTCTCTCTCTCTGTCAAATAAATAAATAAATAAAATCTTAAAAAAAAAAAAAAAAAAAAAACTAATCCAGTTAATAAATGGGCAGAAGACATGAACAGACATTTTTCCAAAGAAGACATACAAATGACTAACAGAAACATGAAAGATGCTCAACATCACTCATCACTCAACATCAGGGATGTACAAATCAAAACCACAATCAGACATCACCTCACACCTGTCAGAATGGCCAAAATTAAGAACACTGAAAGAACAGAAGTTGGAGAGGATGTGGAGAAAGGGAACCCTGTCTTACACTGTTGGTGGGAATGCAAACTGGTGCAGTCACTGTGGAAAACAGAATGGAGATTCCTCAAAAAGTTAAAAAAGAGCTACCCTACAACCCAGCAATTGCACTACTAGGTATTTACCCAAAGGATACAAAAATACTGATTCTAAGGGGCACATGCACCCTAATGTTTACAGCAGCATTATCAACAATAGCCAAACTATGAAGAGAGCCCAAATGTCCATCAACAGATGAATGGATAAAGATGTCGTATATATACACAATAGAATATTACTTAGCCACAAAAAAGAAGGAAATCTTGACATTTGCAATGACGTGGATGGAGTAGGGCATATTATGCTAAGTGAAATAAGTCAATCACAGAAAGACAAATACCATATGACTTCACTTATATATGGAATTTAAGAAACAAAACAGATGAACATAGGGGAAAGAACGAAAAAAAAGGCGAGAGGGAGACAAACCATAAGAGACTCTCGACTATGGAGAACAAACAGTTTGCTGGGGGTGGGGGTGGGGAATGGGCTAAATGGGTGATGGGTATTAAGGAAAGCACTTGTTGTGATGAACGCTGGGTGTTATCTGTAAGTGATGAATCACTCGATTTTAGTCCTGAAACCAATACTACACTATATGTTAACTAACCAGAATTTAAATAAAAACTTGAAACAAAAAAAAAAAAGAATTTCTTGGTTTAGCTCTCCTACTATAATCATTATATTTGCTATCAAATACCTTTCTTTCAAAAATTAAATACCTGTCACAAGTATTTAATAAACCCAGAAGAAATAAAAAACACTTTAACAGCGGAATTTCTCAAGTCCCTTACTGTGGTTTCACTTCCCCGATCAAAAGTTAATACAATGCTCTATCATTGTGGTTTTTAAACTTTTTTTAGAATAGTAAAGACAAATTTTCAAATGAAATTCTATCTCAACATTGTATATAAAACTAATAAATACAGGTTAGGGTGTTACTACCCGAAGCTGAGTTCCTGAGGGAACTTCGGCAAAGCCCTGGGCATCCATGGAACTCAGTTTTAACACCAGTGCTACTCTAGTTACTTAAACATTCATACCCACAAATCATCATCTCTACAGCCATTGTGTGCAAAGTGACTCCAAATAATTACCAAGCTCTGTATTCATGGACTAGAAAGCAGTATTTCCTTAAGAATGTTAACTCTAATTGAAACGACTGCCTCATTTCCTTCATTATTAGAAATATAGCTAGCCTAGGAATTTCCCAAACAGGAACAAAAGGAGTTATTATCAAAACAGACTTAAAATCCAAAGTTAGGTTATGACTCAACCTCTTATTTAATGATTAAACAATAAAGAATTTTGGCAAGGGGCAATTTCTGTGATATTTTAAATCTGGCTTTAAATTAGGTATAATAACCTCCTTCAACACTATTACAAAGTATTCAAAAAAGCAATTTCACCTGGGGAGAGGCACAGACAGAGTACAAGGTTGCTGCCAAATGGAAAATGTCTTCTGAATATCCATAAGTCTTCACACAAGAATCTAATTCATAAAGTAGAGAAAAATGAAACAAAAAATCAATTACAAAACTTCAACTAGAAAAGGCATAGAAACACAGAAACTCTCCAAAATGACATAAATGGTATCTGGGCAAATATCATGTCACTAAGATACTTCTATACGAAAACTAATCTAAGTGTGTTCTAAAGCAATTAAAAGACTATTATCATTAATCTGTAATCTGTATGCCAACTACACCCAAGATAGAATTGAAAAGGCTTATAATATTAAAACACATGTAAAATATGGCAGTTGAAATAAAAATAACAAAAATATCTATTCAGAAACCACTAGAAAAATATATATATCATTGCTTGGCACAAGTTATTTACTGAAATTGAATAGCCATGAAATGCCTTAAGAACATTATAAAACATTAAAAAAAAACATGGGATTAAGTCATTCTTGTCAGTCTAAAAATAGAGGTTGCAGATTTTCAGTTATATACACAATAACTTTTAAGACTTAAAATGTTGGAATAAAAAACTGTCCCTACTGAAAAAAGATGGGAGACCACCAAATCTTCCCTTGCCAAAGTGAACTGATGGCTTTTGATTTACTGTCTGCTGGTCTCTCACTTACCAATAAGGTAACAACTAAGTAGAGCCTATTCATCTCATCAAAATCATCACATAGAATGAAACCCAGCATCCTTACAAGGCTTAGGAGCCTGCAGGATCTGGCACCCAGCTATTTCTCTGCCCACAATTCCTACCACATTCTCAAATTCCACCAGCACCAAGTGCACTGCAGCCATATGTGCCTCCTTGCCATTCCTTCAACAACCAAGCACACTTTTGCCTCAGGGCCTTTGCACTTCCTGTTTCCTTAAACATTCTTTCTCACTTCACCTAGAGAGAGCATATTTTATCATATTTTATCAGATGGAATTTTAAGTTTTCAAAAAGGGCAAATACTCACCATGAAAAGCAATTTTCTTAACATAAATTTGAGCTGATTGTCCTTCTTTGTAGTTTTCCATGGGAAAGACCAAACCTTTGTTTCTCTTTACATTGATTAAAGGTTCTATTGCAACAAGAAGAGTTAAATCCTTTTCTGCTTTCTTTGACTCTGGATCATCCTGCCTCTAAGAGAAGTATATCCCACAAGTTAATTAATAATTCAAAGTCATCTTAACAAAATAAAAATAAATTATTGGCTTTGTATATGTTACCTGGAGAAAATCAATAAGCTGCCCAGCTAAAGATTCAAATAAACTCCATTCCTCATAAGTAAAAGCTAATTTTACAAACTTCACAGCAGCATCTATAGAAATAACATTTTTTCCTTTTACAGTAAGTTGCAAAAGAGATATTTGTGGAAAATCAAGCATTCCATCTGCACCAATATTTGACACTAGAAAAGGAAAGAGAGAGGTTTGAATGTCAGACATGCAAAGAAATATTTATCAAATATTAACTAAATATTTACTAATATTAACTAAATATTAACTAACAGATATTGCTAGGCACTAGGGAAACAATGGAAAAGAAGCAACTACAATCCCTATCTTCACAGAGCTTATACTCTAATGGGGAAACAAAAAATCTTAGCAGGGAAATACAGGGTGCTGTGGGGACAAATAAGAAGGGCATCAAACATGGGTTTGAGGTAGGAGACTGGTCAAGGATGTCCAGCCAGAGGAAGGAACATGGAATCTCAAACAAAGAGAATTAGCAAGAGTTAACTAGTCAAATAGGCAGCTAGATATTACAAATTGAAAGCTCAGGAAACAGATCTATAATAGGGATACAGCTTTAGAGTCATCATTATATATCCCTAGTAAACAACAGAAGCAGCCATGGGCAATGGACAGCTGCTAGGACAGGAGAATTAGGACCCCCAACATGTAAGAGAAGGGTAGAGGGAGAAAAGCCTGCAAAGAAGAGTGTTTAGAAAGGAGTATTCAAAAGTAACAAATACTAGAGTGTAAAGGAAGAAAAGCATTGAGAAGGACCCTTGGATTGAACAAAAAGGAAGTTGTCCATGACATTCTCAGTAGACGGCTGAGGACAGAGGGCTGAAGATTGTATAAGTAAGAAGCAAAGAATTTAGAACAGTGGAAATGGAAAATTCCTGATTATAACAAGAGAAAGAAATACAAGGAAGAAGCTGAAAGAGGACATGGGATAAAATGACAGTTTGGAAATATTAGGCTAAAAGACTTCAAAAGGAAGAGAAGAAACACCCCTTCTATTTTAATGAGAGACAGTAGAAAGGAGGGGTACAGGTGAAAGTAAATTTTCAAGTGTGGGTGAAGGAAATCTCATCTGAGATCATTTTCTTTTCTTCATGGAGAAGAAATGAACCCAAACTGTGCAGAGAAACTCCCTGCCCGCAGATGGGCATGCACATGTGTGTGCACGCGTGCACACACACACACACACACCCTAAACTCACTTGAAAGTACACAAGCTAAGGTCTAGGCTTTCAACTCTCCTTCCAGGTAGATATTGTGGACAAGTCAGCTAACTGCTCCAAAGCAACAGAAGGTAAGCTCATGAAAAATAAAAGTTAAAAACACAAACTCCTTGAAACAAAGACCACAAATGAAAACATCTTTTACCAGAGGAAGCAGAAAAATAGAAAACAGTAAATACTTAACCTCAATAAGTATTCTCTCAAGGAAATAAGAGAGGATTTTAGAAACATGAAGCAAGAATAAATTTCTGTGAAAAAGAATCAAATGGAGACTAGGTATAAATTATTTTATTGTTGAAACAAAGAATTCAATAGATGAACAGAATAGCAAGAACCAAAGAACAAATTAGTGACCTGGAAAGTTGGATTGAGGAACCTTCCCAGAAGGCCACAGAAAGGAATAAAGAGACTAAAATAATAAAATAAGAGAGGAGGAGGAATGGGCAGAGGGAGAGAATCTTCAAGACTCCCTGCTGAGTGCAGAGCCAGACATGGGGCTCAGTCTCACGACCCATGAGATCATGACCTGAGCCAAAACCAAGAGTTGGATGCCTAAGTGACTGAGCCACCTAGATGCCCCGAGAATTTTTAAAAAGTAATCATAAGGGGAAGGAACAAAGAAGTAACATAAAAAATGAAAGAAGGATGTAAGACCTCAAAGTACCTCCTGTATTACCAAACCTACCCCTAAACCCAGTATAACGAAATGTAAGAACATCAGAGGACACTGTGAAAGCTAAATCTGTAAAACAAAAAGGTTTAAACTGTTGAGAGACTTCTAAACACATATACAAGACTACAGAGAAATGTCTTTGAAATTCTAAAAGAAACCAACTTCTAAGCAAAATATTATATCTAGCTAAACTATTTCAAAGTTTTTAAGTTTGTATTTGAGCAAAAAGAAGTGAATTTAGAAAGAAGTCGTGAAAAATGGGAAAGATGAAGGAAAAGGCTTAATAGTGTATTCACTGTCTTAAAAAGCAATGACCAGGACTAGTATCTAGAATATACAAAGAACTCTCAAAATTCAATAGAAACAATAAGCAATCCAATTAGAAAATGGGCAAAAGACACTAAAGAGAACGAGAATATGAAGGTGGCAAATAAATACATGAAAAGATGTTCAGCGTCATTACGCATCAGGAAAAGCCACGATGAAATATCGCTATACACCTCTCAGAATGGCCAAAAGAAATGGTGATAACACCAAATACTGTTGAGGATATTATAAAACTGGATCATCCATACATTGTGAGTGGGAATGTAAAATGGTACAGTCAACCTGAAAAACAGTATGGCAATTTTCCACAAAACAACATACACACTTACCCAGCAATTATACTCTTGAACGTTTATCCCAGAGAAATGAAAATGCATGTGCACACAAAGAACTGTACTCAAATGTTCATAACAGCTGTAACCTAAGAGCCAAAAACTGGGAAGAACTTAAATGTCCTTCAACAGGTAAATGGTCAAACAAACTGTGATACACCCATACCATGGACTACTACTCAGTAATTCTAAGAAGTGAACTATTAATGCACACAGCAACTTGGATACATCTCAAAGTTATTGTACTGAGTGGAAAAACACATGTATAGTCACCTCGCTTATGGCAAAAGGGTACTATAGTCAATGGGGAAAAGAAGGTTTCTTCAATAAATGATGCTGTGTCAACTAGATGGTATATGGAAATAAATAAATCTTCATCTCTACCTCATACCAACAAAAACAAAATTGAGACCTAATGTGAGAGGTAAAATAATAAAGCTTCTAGAAGAAAACATTGGAATATATCTTTGACATTACAGTACAGAGATTTCTTAACCATGACACAAAAATGGCTAACTATAAAGGCTATACTGATACACCGGACTACATTAAAATTAATAATTTCTGTTCCTTAACAGCTATAATTAAGAGAATGAAAAGGTGAGCCACCAAGGGAAAAGATATTTGCAATATGTGTATTCAACAAAGAACTTATATCCAGAATCTATAAAGAATTCTGACAAACCAATAAAGAAAAGGAAATAGCCCAATAGAAAAATGGGCAAAAGATGGTTCACAAACTGGCCCCCACCCACAAAGGGCAAGGAGAGACTGAAAAAGAGGCAGACCACTCCAGATTAGTAAGCGGTAGTTTTAATAAAGCAAAGGAACTTACATACAAGGCTTATCTATAGTTTCTACAGAGTTTCTACATAAGATTTAACTGGGTTCAGTCACGTATACCATCCACATGGTCTCAACAACACCTTACTCTCACAAGGCTACATCCTTGAAACCACTGCTAATACGAGAATAGTAGGTAGGACATACATACCAAGGACAGGGTGGGGTGTGAGATGGGGAGTATAAGGAGGCTCAACATGCCTGAGTCCAGCTCAAGAATTAACTGGTGGTCATATCCTCTTGATGACCTCCTCCAACAAATCTAACAGGCACTTTGCAAAATAGGATATCCAAATGGTGAAGAAATGTATGAAAAAGCGCCCAACTTCATTAGTCATCAGACAAATGCACATTAAATCCGTAATACTACTGAATTTACTGAATTCACACCATAATGGACAAATGAAAAAGACAAATAAATCTAAGTGTCCAAATTTGGAGCAATTAGAACTCTCATAAAATGCTGCTGGTGGTATAAATTGGGAAAAAAAAATCATTTTGGAAAACAGTATCCGTTACAGCAAAACACACACATACCTTATGCTGTATCAATTCCACACCAACAGAAATGCATAGCAGATGATGTTTACCACTTCTCTTTCAGCAATTTACAAAACAAGCAGACCAAGTAGGAATAGGGAAGATTTAACTACATGATTTACAAACTTCACCTAATCAACATATGCATAAAGCAATGTACCCAACAATGAAAGAATATATAGTCTTTTCAAGAATATACAGACTATTTACCAAAATTGACAAGTTAGGCCATAAACCACATCTCAACAATTTCAACAGTTTCAAAAAATATCAAATAGAATATGCTTTCTGACCTCAATATAAGTAAGCTGGAGATTAATACAAAAAATAATTAGCATATCTCCATGGTTTTTGACTCCGTGATGCAGGTATCAAAGAAAAAAGCACAATGGGAATTTGCAAATATTCTTAACTAAATGATAATGAACGTATGATAAATCAAAACTTCAGGTACATAGCTACAGTTGCATTTATAGAGAAATGTCTTAATATGCATATGTTAAATAAGGATAAATCCTGAAAAATCAATGATTTAAGCTTCAAGTCAATAAATTTTTAAAAATCAGCAAAGTAAACCCAAGAGAATAGGAGAAATGATAAAGAACAGAAATTACTAATATGGAAAACAAATATACAATAGAGAGGATAAACACAAATATTGCTCATGGAAAAAGACTAATGAAATTGATAGACTCCTGATGAAATTGATGAGATGAGAGAAAAAGGCAAGCTGATCACTATCAAGAATGAAAAAGAGGAGCCCAGACACCTACAGATCTTATAAACATTAAGAAGATCATAATGAGATATTATAAACAATTTTATGAAAATTTGAAAATAGTGGATCAAAAATTGATTTTTTTCAAGGAAAGTCCTATTTACCAAACCGATAAAAGATTTTTTTAATGAAAAGAAAGCCTAAGTCATTTTATATCTGTGAGAAATTTTTAATCCATAGTTAAAAACCTTTCCGCAAAGAAAATTACAGGTTCAAATGCCTTCACCAGTAAATTCAATCAAACATGTAGGAAGAAATAACATTAATCTGATACAAAATCTTTCAGATAAGAGAGAAAGAGAGTGTACTTCTCAACGCTTTATATGAGGTCAATATGACCTTGAAAGCAAAACCTAAAAAGGACATTACAAAAAAGGAAAATCTGTCTCATGAACAGAGAAGCAAAATAATAAACATTAGCAAACAAAATCAAATAATATATCAAAAGGATAATCCTCACCTCCACATTAGACTTATTCCAAAAATATAGGGTGGTTAAAAATTAGATAAGCAATCAATGTAATTTACCAGATTAATAGAAATAAAACAGAAATCTATTCAATCAACTCAATAAATCCAGAAAAGGCTTTTGATGAAATTCAACAACTATTCACAATTAACAAACAAACAAAACTCAGCAAAACAAGAATAAAAGAAACTTCCTTAATCTGGAAAAACATCAAAATTAATGGTAAAATGTTGAAAGCTTTCCATTTGAGATCATAAATGAGACAAGGATATCTGCTATCACCACTTCCATTTCATGTTTTATTGGAGAACCTATCCAGTGCAATAAGCCAAGAAATGCAAGAAAGAAGAAAGTAAAAGATTTAGAATTGGAAAGAGAAATATAATAGTCATTATTCACAGGTAAGATGATGATATACCTAAGCAAATCCAAAAGAAAATCTCATAAATTATTTAAATTATCTGTTGAGTTTAACAAGATTTCTGAATTTAAGATCAATAAAAATTGGACATCAGTTTCTTACATGCGGAATACCATACTAAAATTTTTGTTTTTCATGTTCTACCATAATATATTATTTAAACAAATTATTTACTTATTAAAAGTTCTTTTCCTGCCATAAACAGTTCTGAGACAACATCACGAATTTCTACTTCATCTGTAACAATAGGTCCAGTTTGTAGGGTGCGCCTATTTGAATCAGAAAGAGCTTCTAAGACAGCCAGAAACCGCGATGCGGTGCTATCAAACATCTCATCCAACAGCCGCTCTGTGACGGTGCGTGGCCACGGCAACTGGAATTAAAAAAAACAAAACAGAACAGAACAAAACACAGTCCACTTCTTTAAAGTTCTACAATGTTTAATATTACAAGCAAAGACAAGGCATGCTTCATTAATGCTAAAAGAGAGAGTGGCTGGCCTATCAATGAGATGGCTGCTTTTATGGTGCTCATTTTGGAGGTGTTTCTCCAGACTCCATTAAAGTTTATGTCATGACACCATTACATCAAAGACTGCTATTTCTTTATGTTCGTGTTTCCAAGGCAGCATTAAAAGGCTGTTTATTACTGTCTTTTTATCAGGGCAACATCAATCTCCACATGCTTTGTGTTACCTTAATTACAGCCTTCAGGAACTGATTCTCAAACTTTGGTTGCCTAGGAATCTCTCAGGAGTGCTTTTTAGATTCACAGACCAAATCTTGAGATTCAGTGGGTCTAGGTGGGGCACTTTTCATAAGCACCACAGGAAATTCTAATGCAGAAGGTCCTAAACCCAAATTTGAAACAATATTTTACAGTATAAATAGCTGGTCTTGTGGTAGTTAATGAACGAAGAATTGACCAGCTGTATGCTAATATGCTGACGACTGTTAGAGCCCTGTATGAATTCCCAGCCACTCGGCTTTCTATCATCTCAGAATGACTTCACACACCCCCCCCCACTGCCTGCGCGCCTATGACTTGCCTCTACACTATTTTTCTGACAACTGATCTGTTCTCTGTATTTAGATTACCAGTAAATAAGAGAAGTAGATCTGGTCAGCTTTTCTAGAATCCATGTTAGAAGATACCCATCATATTCCCCATGATTCCCCTGCTTCTCTCCTCTGCTCAGGGCAAAGTCAGAAAGACAGAAAAACATAAACAGGGTTAAAGCTGCTTTGGACTATTTTTCCCCAAATACCAACTTCTCTACTCATTAGCTTCTATGCCTTTTCCATCCATAGGTTAACTGATAGGGTTAAAAACCTCAATAAACTTGAACTTCATGCCCTAGCCTCTCTTTACAAACAGAGGTTAAGGGTTTCTTCCAGGATTTTTACTGTAGGTTAAAACAGAGCTTTTAAAAATTATACTTAAAAGCATAATAAACTTTCTAATAATTAGAAGTATTCAAAATGAAATTATAAAAACCAAAGATTATACATTATTTTTAGAAATACCGTAGAAAAACTAGCAAAGAGTGAAATAGAATATTTATGAGAGCTGTAGATGAATACCAAGTAAAAGATTTTAAAATATAAATATTTAAAAGATCTATAAAAAATATTAAAGGCAATAAAAAACAATGGGTTGCCAAGCATGACAAGCAAGATATTAATGTTTATAAAAATGATGAGCTCATTCAAATATATTTTATTATTTTTTTATAAAGATTTTATTTATTCATTTGAGAGAGAGAGAGACAGCCAGCGAGAGAGGGAACACAAGCAGGGGGAGTGGGAGAGGAAGAAGCAGGCTCCCAGCAGAGGAGCCTGATGCAGGGCCCGATCCCATAACGCCGGGATCACGCCCTGAGATGAAGGCAAACGCTTAACGACTGAGCCACCCAGGCGCCCCTCAAATATATTTTAAAAATTAAAATCTCTAGGAGATAAATGGTCAAAAACTATGGAAGATAAAATTCACAGAAAAAGGAAATAAAAGAGTAAACAGAAATACAAGGGAAAGTTGGATCAAAGAAATAGCTAAAATGACAAGCCATTTTATAAAAACTAAATTATTAAAAAAAATAAAGAGGGATACCTGGGTGGCTCAGTCAGTTAAGCATCTGACTCTTGATTTAGGCTGACATCATGATCTTGGGGTCGTGGGACTGAGTCCCGAGTCAAGCTCTGTGCTCAGTGCAGTCTGCTCTAGATTCTCCCTCTCCCTCTGACCCTCCATCCACTTGCGCTCTCTCTATCTCTCTCTCAAATAAATAAATAAGGATCTTTTTTAAAAAAATAATAGCGAAATGATAACAACTTGTAGTGAAACTGGTACATGCAGGCTGTACCTTGCATAGCTATTTCAGAAATCAATTTGGGAATATATATCAAGAGAAATAAAAGTGCTTGTATCCTTTGATTCAAACACTACACCTTGAATTTTGTCCACAGGAAATTTTTAAAAAATAGTATATTGAAGCTGTTGATTACTTCAATATTTAGAATAATGAAGAACTGGAACCAACTAAAATTTTAAATAGTAATAAAAATATTTGACAAGTTATGGTACAAATACTGCACAGAGTATGTTAGACCATCTTTAAAAACATCAGGATGGATGAGAAGCTAAGTGACATGATCCAACTAGTCTGCTCCACTTCTAAATACTATGGTTTCTATGACATCTATTCCATGAGATGTATTATGTTAATTCTCCAACATAATATACCTAGCCCAGTCAAGCTTAATTTCTCACTGTCCCCCATAAACTGTTTGCTCCTGCTTCCAAGCTATGATCATGCTTTGGTCCTGTACTTAGAATGTTTTATCCCCTCTTCCCTATCCACTCAAATCCTGCTCTTTATTCCAAGGCCATTCAAAAAGACAGAACTGTGACTTTGCTTTTCTATATTCCACCATACTTGTAACCATAGCAGGCATTTGATACATCATGTTAAATGAATGAATGAAAATACATAATAGTAATAGCTAATATTCCTGAGAACCTACTACATGCCAGAAACATTCTAAGGGCTTTACACATAATTCATTTAATCTCTACCATTATTTCCTTCTTAATACTTACCACAAACTACAATTACTATACTTATTTATTATGTAATTTCTCCACTAGAAATGTAAATCCTATCTTGTTCATATAGCAGGTACTTTAAAAATATTTACTGAATGAATCACTAAACAATCATTAGGAGTATGGATTAGTAGTCCTTTAAAGGAATCCTTTGAAACTCAAAATGATTAACTGTGAGTTCACAATGGACTTACAAATTCAGAAATGTTCTATAAAATAGATTTAACGCATACTGAAATTACTTTCTTTTGCATACACATAATAAAATTATTTCATACATATAAAGCAGAACATTCTGCAAAGTATGTCAAGGTAATATACTATGACTTTATAAAAAGTGTATGTTGACTATTCCCTATAGACACTACCAACTAAACAATTACAACTTTTTCTAAAAAGATATACCACCAGACCTTTCCATAAAATGATTGTCTTAAAGGAAACCAGAAATAAATGTGTTTTTAATGTCATGCTATCTGGAATTTAAAATGTTTTTCTTTGAGTATATATTTAATTTTTATAGAAGGATGATTAGAAATCATAATAATATGCTATTAATGACAGTCTTGCAGCTTTGGATACTTAAATTTGGTTTGCTCAGAGGAAAAAAAAATGCTAGTCAGAAAAAAACCTACCCCTTGCTCTCTTATAAATGCTATAGAGCGTTACTACTCAATACCAGATGCAGGCAGTTCCACAGCTCATCCAAGGAATTATCTATGATTGGGCAAGTCACCACCCCGACTGATTATCCACCACTGGTCGGTAAGGTATGATTTTAAAAGGATGTATGAAATGTACCTCTGGGCTCAGTAGTCAACATACCATAGTCACATTAAGTAGCAATAGAAAGCTACCATGCCCAAATTTTTGTGTTTAGATATTATGATTTATTTCAGAGAAAAGAAAAATAATTTCTCCTAAATGTTATAAGAAGAAATGAGTGAAGAGAGCAGCAGTGATTGGAGTAATGAGAAAGCACTGGACCAGAGTCCTAGGGTCTAGTTGCAACACTGCCAGCAGCTGCCTTTGTGACCTTGAGGCCATAATTTAAATACTCTGGGCTTTATTTTCCCATATGTAATAGGACAGGACTGAACCAGATAATTTCTTAAATTTCTTCCAGGTTCTGAAATTCTACTACTCTCCTGTCCAAAACTGCTCATCTTCCCCCTTACTTTCATTTTCGGTCCCTACAAAGAAATTCATAGAAGAATTTAAAGCCATCTAAAATAGTCAGCTTCAAAGAAAAAACAGAACTGGGTCTTAAGGGACACTGAGATTCAGAAAGGCAAGGGCAAGAGGACAAGACGGGGGAAGAAAGGGACAAGACGGGGGGAGAAAGGGCAGGGGATCCCAGAAGGTATAACTATGTCCCAGTCTTCCTCCCTGACAGCCCTTAGTGCTGCTGGCCAAACACACCTGTGGCCAGGAGAGCTGTATGACGAGTTTTGACATGTGAGAAAAGACTGCTGTCCCTTCCATGCTGGGCGTTACTGCCTACACAAGATTATCCAGAGCTTTCTCAAATCCCCTACGGCAGAACTACCAGCAATTTTCGAAATGAGGGCTTCTCTTCCATCTGGCCCTGAGCATCGGTCATGAGCAGAGCCCCCTGTGAACTATCAGGACTATGATGCCAGTGGGAAATAAAGGTCGTTTTAAGCCAGTGAGATATGGGGGTTGTTTTTGCTACAGTGTAGCCTAGTTCCTAAACATTCCCAAGGGTGAAGTCTGAAGCTGAGGAGAGAAAGCGCCTCCACCTTCTCTCCAATCTCAAAGCCCACTAAGCTAACGCCAAAGGCCTTGTGGCACCACTCAAAGTCCACATGTGAACCGTTCCCAGGCTCTTCTTCTGCATCTTGCCCTTTAAATTTACAAAAGTGGGATGTGGGACAGTATAAAAGCTTTAAGAAAGGGATGGAGTGAGGCTGGGTTCAAAGTGGGAAGGCATTCCTCTATTTTGCCATTGGTGCAGAGAACAGGGGACAGGATTTAATACTGAGTGACCAGGCTTCAAAGACGGAGATATAACACAAATATTCCGCCAAAAGAATCTGAACAAGAGGACATTCTCAGACTTACAGTTTGAGCTTCCCTCAGGTTAACTCTTATCTTTGGCCTAAAGAAGCTTTTGTTTTTTCTTCTAGATTCAAACACTCCTCTTTTGAAGATCATCACTGCCATCTGTCTCAAAAAAAGAATTATATATGAGGTAACAATGGGATGCACTTCTCAACCACTAATATTAAGTATTTAATCAACTTTATAGTGCAGTAAATTTGTTTTATTTCATGAAATTTTTATACCTTTATTGTGGCCTCTCTATAATGTCTTCTGGATTCTTCCTGTGATTGTGAGGAACTCATTAATTCCAGTTGCCTTAACTCATCAATTTTAGCTAAAGCACGCCGAGCAAATGCCTGTATGCGATTAAAATAAATTTAATTCATAATAAGTGAGAGTATAGTGATTAAAAATGTATCAAGACAGCATGTTTTATTCTCCCAGATATTTGATTTAATTGGTGAATTAAACTCTAGGTTGATGCTAACTCCTTATAACACTGTAACTATCCCATCGATCATTTCCTACAAGCATCCCAAAATTCTGCAGGTCTAAAGTTAATAAGCTGTCAGATACGCTAACTTTATGAATCAAGAAAATCAAAAGAGTAAGAAAAGCCAAATTCTGCAGCTTCATACAGATGATCACTTATCTGGCATTGCACACACGTGTGCATGCACGCACGCATGCACACACACACACCCCTCCACGAACTGACCTTCTTACCAAAGCATCCTGTACTATCTAGTCAACTGTTCACTTTGCCCACTAAATTGTGAGGTCCTCATAGGGTCTTACATATTTTTGTATCTCTAATACCCAGCATATAGGAAGTATTTACTAATATCTGAGGACAAAAAGGATGGATGGATGGATGGATGGATGGATGGATGGAAGGAAGGAAGGAGACCTGCTTACTTAATCAGATCACCATGATTATGATTCTCTATAGATCAATTTACATCATTTATTTTACCATTTCTTTGAATGGTAATTTATAATTTATAATTTTTCATGAAGATGCTTCTAGACATAATAAATACATGAAGGGTTAAATTTTCCAATAAGGAAGAATTCCAGTAGGAATCAACTAGGCCAAATTGTGTATATGTTCCATGCCCTGACAATTTTAATAGCGACAGAAACATGCCACCACTAGTACACTATAACTAACTGTACATGCATGGTGAGTAGTCTCTAGAATGTACCC
Source organism: Ursus maritimus (assembly GCF_017311325.1). Classification (NCBI taxonomy): domain Eukaryota; kingdom Metazoa; phylum Chordata; class Mammalia; order Carnivora; family Ursidae; genus Ursus; species Ursus maritimus. The sequence goes on along the minus strand of NW_024424564.1, from coordinate 33,157,331 downwards.
TGGGCTAGAAAATGTACCCCCCAAGGGTCGTATTATGCTATTCAAGATGAGCCACTACCATCCAACCCTTCAGAAGTAGTTGAGTGGGAACATTAAATGTAAAGAAGCCGCTAACCGGCCTGATGGTTGCGAACAGGATACGAAAAGATCTGTACAACTGTGAAGGCTCTGTCCTGCATAAGACTTCCAGCCAAAAGGTTGAGCAGCAGTGGCAATCCAGCCCCCACTGCACTCCCCAGACCATGCACTCTGGTGTGCAGGGATGTGCTGGCCTAACAGAAGGGGCACCTGCTTCTGATTCTCACCAAGCCCTCATCCACTGACAAGCCAGGTGCCACGTACTGTAGAGAGGGCGCCTTTTTTCACTGACACAGAGGAACCATATATGCTAATAGAAACCCCTAACAGTTAAGTTACATTTCAAGTATTCAGTCTAAGAGATACACAGGAAAAGAAGAAAAACAAGAAATAAAGTGTGTTAAACAAATGGCAGCAGGAAGCAGAGAAAAGCAAGACAAAGGGACTGCAGGGGGAATGGAATATAAAACTAAACAAGGAAGGAAAGTGACTTGTATCCAAGCATCCAATGAGGAGGTCAGATATCCGAAATCTTGTTCAGAAAAGGGGCAGGGAGGTGGAAGTGAACGGAGAAGAAAGGAGAGAGCAGAATGTAGAACAAGAGATCAACAGAATGGAGAAGCCAAGCACATTTCTGCAAATAAACCCTGGGACTTGTATCTTTGCTCCAGTGCAATTCTTTGGGTTTCGTTTGTCATTTTTGTTTGTGTTGCTGGGCATCTGAAGAAGAAAATGCGAATAACTTGTATTTTTAATACTGGAATCCTAAGAATGAAAAGCGGCCCACCTCTCCATGAATGCCAGCTTGGCAGTCATAGTAGCACTGGCAGACGGCAGTGTAAAGAGTAGCTCTCCATGTCAAGTACCTGACAGACAGGAGCGGCACGGAGAGCTCCATGCACGTGCTGGCCCACAGGAGGTACTCTAAGGCCTGAGGGAGAAAGAGCACACTTGAATGTATTTTCATTTTAAGCTAACAGGATGATTTCTATCTAATATAACCAAATTATAAGTTGTGAGCACAAGTTGCTGACTGCTTAAACCAAAAATACCATAAATAGTGAGTCAAGAGAAAACAAGCATTTAAAAAGTAAAGGAATAATTTCAAGAACTCAAAATCTCAAGTTAGTTATTTTATTTTATTTTATTTTGTTAAAGATTTTATTGATTTATTTGACAGAGATAGAGACAGCCAGCGAGAGAGGGAACACAAGCAGGGGGAGTGGGAGAGGAAGAAGCAGGCTCATAGCGGAGGAGCCTGATGTGGGGCCCGATCCCATAACGCCGGGATCACGCCCTGAGCCGAAGGCAGATGCTTAACTGCTGTGCCACCCAGGCGCCCCTCAAGTTAGTTATTTTAGAATGTCTTCCTTCTTAGCTCCTAAAGTGCTCTGAACTCAGATGGTTTTTATTAATATCTTTCAAGTCTCCACAGCAATGTAGCAGGTAATTTACATATATGTTTCTATACCATCATATCTACGTTACATCCAATTCCATTAATATGCTCACATGGGTGTGATTCCAAAGCTAGACTCTAATCTCTTTGAAAACAAGAATGGTGCTTTGTTATTATGTCACCAGCACCTGAAAGGGTCCCAGGTACATAGCAGATATCCCCAAGTGCTATTAAATTAATTCAGTGGACAACTTAAAGTCAGCAGAACCAACACAGGAGAGCTAACAAGTCTTTGAGATTCTCAAGAAAATAATGATAATAAACTTGGACAACAGAATAAAGTCCTTCTTCCAATAACAAATTTGGCCTTCAATAATTGAGGAAGTAATTAAGGAAAAAATATGTCTGTAATAGTCAACTCTTGAAAAGGCAAATCATCAAAATGATCCAGGAGCTTCATATGCAGAAAGCAAACCCACCAGACAGACGTAGCATTTAATAGTAAAGATAGATAAAACACTGATAACATTCAGACCCTATTACCATCTCTGGAGCCTTCAAAGACAGTACATACAACACATGTGCAAGCAGCTCAGCTTTCTCATCTAAGAGAAAGAAACCTGAAAGGCCAGAATTCTCCGCTGTCTAGTTAGTTTTGATTCTGGAGGAAAAGAGAGTGCTGGAAGTAAAGCAGAGTTTGACACAGAATTGTAATATTCTTTGCTAACAACTAAGCTCATCCCACCAGAACGTAAAGTCACTTAGGAAAGGGACTCTGTCTGTCCTGTGCACCACCATATCCCCATCTCCTCAAACTATCTGGCATCTCATGGTAAATATTACATAAATATGTGTTGACTGACTGACCTTCATTACAAAGCTCCAGTTAATGGTGCTAAATATGAAACCATGTCAAGTAATCATAGAATCCACGGGCTGAAAGTCAATCTCAGTTCATCCCCACCAGTATCACTGGCACCATCACCACAGATCCTATACTTTCCCTGTCCAAGAGTTCTCACCTCTAGTAACAAGGAACATGACACGTGGCATCAGGAGACAATTCTAAAACATGAAAAGTGCTTCCTTAATCTGAAATGAAATCCACCTTGATATACCTCCAGTGCATTGGTCCTAGTTATGCCTTCTGGAATAGCACAAAACCACCCCAAGCCCACTTCCAACATACAGCCTTCCACAAATCGTAAAACACCTATGCATCCTGTCTTCTCCCCCATCTCTCTCTCCAAGATAAACATCCCTAGGTGCTTTTACATCTCCCAGGACTGCACTTCCCTTCTCCATCATGGTTAGTCTCCTGCGGTTTTGCTCCAGGTTGCCAATGTCCTTTAGAATGCCTGACTTCTCCTCAGTAAAATGAAACTTTCAGTCCCTGGTTCTGGATACTACATCTTTACTAAGTGGGCCCAGGGCTACTTTATTGCTGTTGTTGTTGTTGTTGTTGTTGTTGTTGTTGTTGTTTGCTAAACTTGCCGCACTGTGAACTGAGGTGGAATCAACAGTCATCCAAAAGAGTTTTCTCACCTTTGTCGCACAAAAATCCTATCATAGATTTTTGTGGGGGTATAGGACCAAACTGTGTATAAATTTTCCCCCTTTAAATTCACATATCTTTTCAAAACCCCTTGGGATCCCTAATATTAGAAATTTCACATTTCAAAATAAAAACAGCTTTAGTCACCAATTGCTTGTATTATATTTAGGTTCATATTCAGACTTAGAATAAAAGACCCCAATCACATATTTTAGTGCCAGAAGGGACCTAAATGTAACCCAATCTAACTCCTAGAGGCTAAACTGCTTGTAAGCAACAGAGCAGGGGCTGGAATACTTTGGACTCCCAAGTACAGCAGCATTCTTTCCACTACATGAGGAAGCCTTGACAAAGGGGAGGGGGGGTCTGAAAACCCATCATTCCACTTAGGGATCTGAAAACCCATCAGGTTTAAAGATGAAAAAGCCATTTCTAAAACAACAACAACAACACAACAAAACAAATCTTAATTTGTACCCTTTTTTCTTGCCCCTAAAAGCTTGGAAGAACAATTTCTATTAATTAAAAAAAAAAAAAAAAAAGGGTGATAGGATTTCAGTTAACTGTTGTCTTCATAGGGGAAAAAATTTTTGAAAAACCCAGTTGTAAGAGCCCAGCAAGAGCATGACTCAGGTGTTGAGTAGGGGACACACACACGGTTAGTCAGCTCGGCCACGGGATGGCACTGCAGCATCATTCATGTCAGCTCGTAGGCTGAAAACAACACTGAGAGGCATTTCCAAGTTTGGATTTGAAGTTTATGTAATGGTACATGGAATAATTTGACAATAATTGTTCAAGCCACAAAATTTTACTAAACTATTTCAGTGCTATAGTAAAATGAAACAGAAATCAACTTTTTTTTAAGAATGAATAGATTCTACCATATTTTCTAATGTTTGCTGAGTACCATACTAGTTTTAAATGCCTCAGAAGAAACTACAGATTAAACCATAAGTGAAAGACAAGTTGTCATATGTCTTTAGGAAAAGAGGCTTCAGAAATCTGGCCTCCCTCCACTCCCTAAGGTTATGCTGGTGACCTGTCTGAGCACGAAGGTAAGTGTTTCCATCTGGGGAAAAGTCCCTGGTCAGCCCTGATCTTCAAGACATCTTCAGGAATAGAGTCATGTCAAAAACTATTAACCTTCCTACATGGCTCCTCCATTTGAGTAGGTGAACCAAATAGGATGGGTCATGACAGGATTAAATTTAGTCAACAGGCATGCATTACTCTACTGGTGTTGAGAGGCAGTACAGTGTAGCATTGGCCTCAACCACACCTCTCTGTGAGACATTGAGCCTCAGCTTCCTCATCCTTAAGATGAAGGTAATAATAGCACCTTTCTCAAAGTGGTGGTATGAGGATTAATGAGATAATATGTGAAGAAAGTGCTTAGCAGCATACCTGATAATTGGTAGGCATTCTTTCAACAAATGATGATAATGATGTTAGTGCCCACCTCATAAGGCTATACTGAGCATTAGATATGCAAAGCCCTTCACACAATACCTAATATATAGTAGGGACTCAACAATAATAACAAATGGTAGCAATTATGTCTAGATCCTGTAGGAATACGAATTTAGATTGCTCTAGGATGACACCAGGAAATGCCCGAGGATCCTATGTCTGTTTCTCTTTCTATTGTATGCTACAACAGACTCAAATTCTAAAACTGCTACAGGATCGGGATCCCTCATACCCAGAAGTGCTCAGATGTGGCTGGACCTCCAAGGGCTTGTCCCCATTAAATGGACCCATCAAGTTCATTTATAGCCTCAGCTCAGGAATCAACTCACCAGCTGAGGGCTTGGGAATCCCTGGGTGAAAACTATTAATTTCCTTGAAATTTATTAGAGTAAACGAACTGAAAGAATCTCATTCCAATCTTCAAGTGCCAACTGTACAACCACCCACCACCCCAAAATTCTTGCATCACTCACTCCCCCCACTGCTATCCCACAGGACTGGGACCATAGAACTATCCTCCTTCAGCCCTTATTTTGTCAGACAAAAGCTCAAGTTCAATAAGGGGGAGAGGAGATGTCTTATGTAGGATCTAAATAAGAAGTTATTTTAACATGACTATCACATTAAACTAAAATTCTCTCAGCATTAATAAGCACAAACACTAACAGTTAAATTTTGGCACAGATATCTCTGCCCTTCAAGGCTTTGGCAGATAAATGCTGTAGCAGACCAAACTATGATGGCTCTGTGCAGCAGTAGTTGTTGGCTACAGCAAGTGCAACAGGAGTATGCAAATTCTCTTCAGGAAATCATCTGGAACTGAATGTAGAATTGTTGGAATAGTGTGTAGGCCACATTTACATTATTCATGAGACAATCTCCCCTCATTTTAATTTACATTCAAAACACTGGCACAGAGCTTGCTCAAGTCACATCAGTAATAGAGCTTTTAAATGTGAGGAACAAAACAGAGAGAGAACACATAATTAATGTTATGCATCGAGCATGCAAGTATCTTTGCTTCCATTTTTATTTTTTAAGCATTGTCAAATGTTAAGATACTAGGCTATATTTTGAGGAAATAAGAAAAAAAAAGGATCTGCACTGAGTGTTAGAATATTCAGCATAAGGTTTTACATGCAGTAAAAAAATAAATAAATAAAGCAGTAATGTTTCAGATACCAGAAACAATTCAAGCATGCTCTCAACGGAAGTGTATTCTCCCTTCTTGACCTGTATGCCAATGACTGGACATTGACACACGGAATAAATAGGTCTCCTACAGACAAAACTGCTACCAACATTGAAGGGAAGTGTCAGCCACTTCCTCAAGCTAAAACTGAGCAGTAAGTACTAGTAAGTATGAATCTTCTTGTAAAATAAAGGCCCCTTGCCCTCGCTCATAACTGGGACAGCGTTTGGGTAGACATTCACCCAACTAGCATGTGGGCCATAAGTAAAGTCCAAGCTGTTGGAGGAGAGTGAAGTCCAAACTCCACAGCATACATAAATAGACTCACCAGTTTGTCATCCAAACCAGTTTTAAGGAGCGAAAAGGAGCACCATTAATAATTACTCTAGGACAACAGACATAAGCCAGGACTGTCCTAGCAAGCCACGATGGATGGTCACCCTACCTAAAGATATAGTTACCAGAGGGATGTTCAGTATCAAGTTGACAAGTCATGACTAATCTGAAAGACTGAGGGACACTGGAGATCACCTATTAATTTTAAGAATTCTTTTTTTAATTAATATTTTATTGTCTTCTTATTTTTAGAGATGATCATGTTAAAGTAAAAGAATAGTAAAACTATATAATATACATTTACTAAATTTGTTATATAATTCACTAATTTTCTTTGTTCAGCCCTCAATGCTAACTAAAGTCTTGAGAAAAACAGGAAATACAGGGCAAGATATTTTGTCAGTAAATTGCATACCTTGGAAGACTGACCTATGATCATCAGTTTTCTGCAAATGGTGTAAATGTAAATGGTACCTGGATGAAGAAAAAGACTGTTAACATGTTTTACAGCTAAATAATGGAAATTTTATATTCTAATTTCTGTAGTTTAAGTCTATAGTTCCTAAAACAAGTGATCTTATGAGAAAGTCTGATAATGGCTAAAGAGTTATAACCATTACAATTTTTTTGTAACTTGCAGCCAAGTCATTAAAAGAACTAATTTGACCATATTTTAAATAAGGTGACATAGGAATCTTTTATGTTCACTTGAAAGGCAGCATAAGTTTTAAAATATATTAAATAAAAGAATATTTAAGTAGCATGATTTATATACCCTGTGGTTTTATTAATTCATATAAAATGCTATTGGTGCCCATGGTTTCTTTATGATTGAAAACTGAAGATTTATCCCCAAATAAGATTAGAATACATATTTAGTCAAAATGGCATAATACTAAACAAGGAAACTCATCATAATTTAAAAATCAAAACACATAATAGGTTGCATTTTATTTATTTGCAGTCTCATAAAATTTACCCCTTTATTAAGGTATGTCCTATAAGCACTCAACGAAAAACAGCATTTCCAACTCCTATTTAAGACCACTCAAGTATGATTTTTTTTTGTCAGGCCATTAATTAAATGAAAACAGAAGGCTAGAAAACTGGCAGAGCTGGGGCAGGGGTGGGGAACAACATCACCAGACATCTCTCTATACACAAAGGACGTTATCGTGCTATAAACATACCCCAAAGATGGTAACGTGCCTTAAAAAGCAAGTAATTATAATGACAAGTAGTCTAAATATTTTCTATAAAATATCTGATCTAAAATTCATAACCATCCAAATTCAACAATTACGAATCCATGTTCACACTTAAATTTTAAAACCTTCTGAGAAAACAGCATCTGCTCCAAAACACACATCACATGATGAAAATATACTTGTAAGCATAGCATAATAAACATTAATTACATAAGTCAGTGACAAAAAATATTGAATAAACTTTTAAACACTTGCAACACCATAAACTTTATAGAGAATGCAATAGGTCCTTAACATTCAAGGACTCAGCTTCTTAGTGTGACTGCTCCTGGGACATGGCATTAGTTATTTCACGTAAGATTCACTGGGGAAGAAACCACTTGGCTAGTAACAGCTCAAGCCCAGCATTCTTATCTCAAATTAGCTTTGTTGACCTCTGCTCTTAATCTTTAAAGATGAAACTGTCTGACTGTGTTTCTTTATTTTAAGTCACCAAGTAAGGATACCCACAGCAAACTCATGCCTCCCCGCAAAACATGTGATTCAGGTGTAAGCCAGGAGCCTGTATAAACATGTCAGTAACGGGAACTGGGGAATTTCAGAAGACCTCAGGAGACCGCCCTCAAGAATGACAAGGCCCCTCTGTATTTTTAAAATGAGATTTTAACCTTTCCAGATCTAATATGTCCTGACTACAGCCAAATCCTTCTTTGATGATTCAGGATCTTGGAATGGCCCACAAATTCCTATTGCAGAAGCCTGGCAGACAGAATAAATGACATAAAATGGAACACAGGTTGAATCTTTACAATCTTGGGATATCTCTGGAAGTTTGTTTTGTTTTATTTTTAACCAAATCCCTAATATGAGTTTACTGCCTTGTCATGTGACTCCTTTTCATCAAAGATGGCCACCACCAAAATAACCTGGCTATGTGAGGGTTGAATGAGTTGGGTTCAGGTTGGTTGTAAAGTAAGGTATGATGCAACAGTCATACGCCCAGTTACGAGTCTGTGAAAGAACCAAAATTGGTTAAGTATCTTAAGAAACCAAGAGTGTGATGTGTAATAGTCAATTAAAAGTAAAGAGAATCAGTATTAATGTCTAACAGAAAAGGTGAAATGCATTTTGATAAATTGACTCTAGGTCAATTTATTTTTCACTACTCAAACTCCAAACTTCAAAAAGTACAAGATCTTTGCACTTGTCAATCCCCCAGTCAGAATGCCCTTCCCCCAAATATCCAGATGTCTCAGTCAGGTGGTTACTCATGTGTCATCTCAGTGAGGCCTTCCCTGACCATTCTGTTTAAAATAGCAGCTCAGCCCCAGCCCAACCTCTGCTCTCCCTACCCCCTTCTTAGCTTTATTTTTCTCCTTAGTACTCATCACTATCTGACACACCATTTAATTTTGATTTGTTTATCATATCCCTGAAGCATTATGTAAGCATGAGAACAGAGTTTTTGTCTATTGTCCTCTCCTGTGTCCCTAGCACTTAAAACAATGTCTGGCACTTAATAACTTGGAGATGAGTTCATTAAAACAGGGACAATAATTAGCAAAACTAAGTATATGTGTCTTCCACAACCCAGCAATCCTATTCCTGGACGTAAATCCCAGAAAACTCTAATACAGGATTATAAAAGGACACAAGTAAGAATATTCATCGCAGAATCATTTGTGCAATTATAGAGGTAGGGCAAACCAGGTGCCCATCTCGAGGGGTGTATGGATATCTGGAATACAATTCAACAGGCAGAATTAACGAACTAGATTTACATATAGGAACCTGGTTCTGTTCTAAAACCATGGTATTGAGTAAAAAAATATTTAGGAAACAATAAAATCCAGAGCGTGATACCATATGTATAAAAAAGCACACACCAAATAAAGGTATGCAGAAATTGTTTTGTTTTGTTTTGTTTTTAGAATATTAGGATTTTTAGAATATTAGGATTGTTTGCACGTGATCTTAAAAAGACTGCAGACGGAGAATTATTCCACCTCTCAAGCAAGACCCAACTGCAGGACCCAAACCTCAGGCCACCACTCCTTCTTGAGCACAGAACCTCTGGTCCTGCTCAGTCCCTGCCAAGATATGTGAGCAACTCAGGGAGAAGGATGGCAATGGCTACTCAGGGAATCACAGATCTTCTTGAGAATGATCAGACAAAAAAGCTTAACAGTCACTGGGCTGAAAATTGTTCCAAAATCAGGCTTATCTCGGGCAGCAAATGTAAGGTCTAATTTCAATCAAAATGTTAAAAAAATTATTTGGGGAGGAGGAGGGAAAAGGCTAGGAAATGTACTTTCAGTTGCCATGGATGAGGGAAAATCCAATATGTTTTCTTTCACGTTATTTTGTCCTGGTCTTACACACACAGAACATACTGTCATTTTCCCTTTTAAGAAATTATCCAGAAATTAATATAGTAGGTGACTGACTGTAACCTTAAAAAGAATTTAAATTGAATTTAAATTATACCTCCTTAAAGAGAAAAGCAGATGCTATATTTTGATAGATAAGATTCATTTCACAAGACAAATATAAAGTATATATGTATATTTGCGTATCTCTACAATGTAGATATGTATATAAATACACTACACACACATACATACCATGCATTCTCAGAGCTCCTCACTCAAAAGCAAGTAGGAGGAGAAGGTTGATAAGTAGAAAGCAATAATCACTGGACAAAGTATTTGAGGAAAGGACCAATAAATGGATGATGCTTAGAACAAATCTAACCTGCAGTGATCCTTTGATCCTTTTCATATTTACTTACTAACCATGGTCTCTACTTCTTCATACCTGAAACTGACTATCCCCATAGTCTCTGACTCTCCCCTTGAGCAGCAAACCCAAAGACATGCGTTGTAAGTCCCTGCTTAGGAGGACAAACTGAAATGCAACAAAAATATTAAAAGAAAAAAACAAAATCCCCATAACCATCCTATTATGAAATGAATGGGTTTTTTTAAAGAAATTATTTATTTATATTAGAAGAAATTTTTTAGAATTTAGATATGTACTTTGGTTTTTTGTGGGTTTTTTTAACTTTTATTTAAATTTGAGTTAGTTAACATACAGTGTAGTATTAGTTTCAGAAGTAGAATTTAGTGATTCATCACTTACATATAACACCCAGTGCTCAACACAAGTGCCCTCCTTAATACTCACCACCCATTTAGCCAAGATAATCGAATTACAATCGAACTTGGCATTTAAATAACTTTCTGAAAGCCATGATGAAAAACAGAAGACATTGGTACATACCATTGAAGATGATCCAGCAAAGGTGCTCCTGTGGCAAAGCCACCTGCATGATGAGTCTTAAGGAGGACAAAATGTGCAGACACTGGGTCACAGAGTCTTTACTCTGCAGGTTCACATCACTGTCACAGACCAGCTCATAGTTGCAAATATTTTTGCCACTTAAAGCATGAAACTGAAACACAGGGAAAATATAAATAAGAATATAAATAAGGTTTATGCAACTTAGAAAAGCATTTCTTAAAATGTGAAAAAATAAAATAGAAATGATTATGCTTAAATAGATTATATAGTGCTATAGACTGAATGTTTGTGTCCCCCACCAAATTTATATATTGAAACCTAATCCCTAGTGTGATGGTATTTGAATGTGAGGTCTTTAGGAAGAGATTGTCATGAAGATGGAGCTTTCATGAATGGGATTAGTGCCTTTATAAAGAGACCCCCAAAGAGCTCCCTACTGCCTTCTGCCATGTGAGGACACAGAGAGAAGATAGCCATCTATGAACCAGGAAGTGGGCCCTCACCAGAAACCAAACCTTCTAGCACCTTAACCCTGTGGTTCCCAGCCTCCGGAACAGAGAGAAAAAAATGTCATTCAGACCGTCCAGTCTATGGATTTTTGTTATAACAGCCTTCAAGGACTAAGACATATGGAAAGAAATGTGGTAAAACAGGTTTCTTCAAAGAATCCATTTAGTTAAGCTTACTTGTCCTTAGTCATAAAAATTTCAAAAGCCAAAAAACATACAAATTCTATTTCTAAGAATATAGAATTGAATCACATTTTGTAAACCTTCCTCATAGTATTTTAACTTATTGATCTGGATGCAATCATTACCACTTACACAATTCATTCAGCAAGTGTCTGTTGCGCACCTCTATTTACCACACTCTGCTAAGCGATAAGGACTCAAGGATGAAGAAGATGTGGTCCCTGCTCTTGGCAAAGGGAAAAGCATTCCAGGCACATGCAATGTTAGGAATGCTTCAAGTGGTTGCTGTGGTCACTGAATTGAAAGTCTTTCATAAGTTTTGGTAAAAAGGCTTAAAATAAAGAGATTAGGGGTGCCTGGCTGGCTCAGTTGGAAGAGCGTTCAACTATTGATCTTGGAGTCATGAGTTCCAGCCCCATGTTGGGTGTAGAGATTACTACAAAAAAATCACCTTTGGGGCACCCAGCTGGCTCAGTTGGTAGAGCATGCCACTCTTGATCTCGGGGTTGTTGAGTTTGAGCCCCACACTGGTGTAAAGATTACTTAAAAATAATTTTTAAAAAAAAGATATTAGGCTATTAAGGTGATGCATGTCAGAACATGGAGTGCATTCCACATCATTTCAAGGAATATGGACTTTAGCCAAAGAAGAAAGTCAAAGGGCAGTGGAATAAAATGATTTGATTTATAGTTTAGAAGTTAATTCTCACAAAAGTGTGGGAGATGAAAAGCAGAGGATAGGGCACAGAGCTACAAGCAGGGAGACTAGGAGAGATCAAAACCCTTTAAGGTAGTCCAGAGATACCAGGGTCCTGAAATGGGTGCTGGAATCAGGGATAAAGAGGAAGAAAAAAAATTTTTTAGGATTTATTTATTTGTTTGTTTATTTGAGAGAGAGAGCATGAGCGCGGGCGCACGTGCTCAAAAGCAGGGTGGGGGAGGGGCAGAGGGAGAGGGGGAGAGAGAATCCCATGCAGACCACACACTGAGTGCAGAGCCTGACATGGGGCTCAATTCCAGGACTGGAGACCATAACCCCAGCCGAAACCAAGAGTCGGATGTCCAACCAACTGTGCCACCCAGGCACCCCGCAGAAAAGAGATTTAAGTTTTGTCTGACTCAGTGGGATTTATAATTTTTTTAAAGATTTTATTGATTTATTTGAGAGAAAGAAAGAATGTGAGTGAGAGAGAGAGAGAGAGCACGACTGGGGAAGGGGCAGAGGGAGAAGCAGACTTCCCGCTGAGCAGGGAGCCCAGTGCAGGGCTCTGATCCCAGGACCCTGGGATCAAGACCTAAGCAGAAGACAGACACGTAACTGACTGAGGCACCCAGGTGCCCCAGAGTCTATGGGATTTAGATGTGGGAGGTAAGGGAGAGAAAGCGGTCTACAGTGATTTCTGCTTGGGTGCGCGGCTGGTGCCAATTATGGAGGAAAGGGAACGAGTTCAGTTTAGGATATGTGAAATGTGAGATGCTCGTGACATAAATCTCAGAAGACAGATCTTGGCTAGAGAATCATCACTACTGATAAAGCTATAGGAGTGCACACACGATGGCACAAATGGGCCTTCCTCCACCACATGAGATTTCCCACTGAGATACATGTATACTTTCTAGCCATCATATAACTGGTATCACAGAAAAAAGAGATTTATTGAGTGCATGTACATGTTAGAATAGTTATCTTCAAAATGCTCTCTCTTAGAAGCCAATAGTGATAAACCTAATATTCTTTTTAGTGTCAGGCCATATTCTAAGTCTTTTATTATCTTGGCAATCCTAAAAAAAATCCTTTGAGGTAAGTCTTATTGTTATTTTGGTTTTAAAGATGAGGAAACTGAGACACAAAGAAATTACGTAACTTCTCCGGGGTCCCATCACTAGGAAGTAGCACAGCAGACCCAGGCAGGCTGGGTCTAGAAACCAAATTCTTACCAACTCTGCCACAATGCCTCCCTACAGTACATACAAGGGGGATCATTAAATAAAATGAGTATCTTTGCACAAAACTATATTGCCAGTATATTCTACATTATTACTACTTCATCTATGATTTTTATGCATTTAACTTCAAAATCTATTTCTCTAACAGAACTTCTCAAGACCTCTAAGTTCTTCATTGTCCAGATCCTACTGGACTACATTTTCAATCCATTCATTCTCTTACTCACTTATTTTATAGATATTTATTCAAAAACAACAGTGTGCCAGAACCGTAAACTTAAGCACGTAAAATATCAAATCCTTCATAGTTTTTCATGCCCTTCACAATGGTCTTGCGGGCACGCCCTTCCATTGGCTTCATTTCTTTACCATCTGCCTCTAGTCTTTGTCCTTCTAATCTATTCAGTGTAGCACTTCCAGATTAGTAGTTCTGACCATATCACTTCACTTATTCATTCATTTCGTAAAGCTTTATTGAGCATCTATTACATACTGTTATATCTATTACATGATTATTGTGACACAACCTCCAAAACATCTTCACGAAGTTTAATAAGTGCACTTTCTTATCCATTACTGAAAACATTTATTAAGCAACTTACAGCACACAAGCAAATGCCATGCTAAGCAAACGAAAGACATTTAGAAACTGTCAAATAAGAACACATTCCATGGCTAATCATAAACTGTAGCTAAAACAGCTACTGCTTTCATCTTACTGTATGTGCAGTACTTTTGTCTCCAAAGCCTTTTGGGGAAAAAAGCAGTTTTCTGTTCTAGGCACTAGATTCACTGTTCTAGGCACTAGAGGTTAGAGATTAGAGTAGTGCCTGTCCTCATGAAGCTCATATTGTAGAAGGGGAGACAGGCAATAAAAACATAAACAAATAAAAATATATCTGGTGATAGTAAGTAATAAAAAGAAAAAGAAAGCATGACGTATAAGAGACCTAAAGGAAGGGAGGAATGAGCCCCACAGTTATCTAGGATATAAGCTTTCTAGAAAGAGCTCACAAATGCACTGGTACTAAGCCAGAGAGGCTGGGTGGAAGCGGAATCATGCAACAGTACAAGAAAAAAAGATGGGGCTGTGGACCAGGGTGGCATAGGAGGGGACTTCAAAGTCGAAACTCCTAAGCTTTTCATTCAGTACTCTTCCCAGTGGGATGCCAATTTATATTGCCTGGTATTCTTATTCACGTAGTTATGGTACAGCCAAATTGAACTGCTCGATATGCCCCAAACATGCTTTGAGATTTTCTGCTAGTAAACCGTATGCTGTTTCCGAAGCCTTGAATAAACACCAAGCTTGGAATAACGTAGTTTGGAATCAGAATGATTAGGGTTCAAACACCAGCTCTGCCCATTGCTTTAAGTGGGTTGGGTTTCTTAGTCTCTGTTTCCTCATCCGTAAAAGAGGCATTACAGTACCCACCTTCTAGGACTGTAATCAAGCTACAAGAAGATAATTCACATAATGCATACTGAAGAGTACTTAGAACCTGGCAACTGTTTGACCCGTGAATCAATGGTAGCAATTAACATAATAATAATACCGGTATATTAGAAATAAAGCATCACATTTTTGCTTTAAAAGATCTATGTTTGGGGCGCCTGGGTGGCACAGCGGTTAAGCGTCTGCCTTCGGCTCAGGGCGTGATCCCGGCGTTATGGGATCGAGCCCCAAATCAGGTTCCTCCGCTATGAGCCTGCTTCTTCCTCTCCCACTCCTCCTGCTTGTGTTCCCTCTCTTGCTGGCTGTCTCTATCTCTGTCAAATAAATAAATAAAATCTTTAAAAAAGAAAAAAAAGATCTATGTTTGATCTCCTGAGCCACTAGTTAACTAACTGTGCCATTAGCTTTCTTTCTCTCATTTGTAAAATAAGGGTAATAATAGTTCCTAATTCATAAAGTTATTGAGGATCAAATATCTTTTCCAAAGCACTCTGTAAACTAAGAGCGCTCGATAAATATTAGTTATTATAATAATAATAACTGTCTGCTGGAAGAATGAGTGATTATTGTGACACAATCTCCAAAACATCTTTACAAAGTCTAATAAGTGCACTTTCTTATCCATCACTGAAAACATTTATTAAGCAACTTATAGCACAAGCAAATGCCATGCTAAGCAAATGAAAGACATTTAGAAGCTGTCAAATAAGAATACATTGCACAGCTAATCATAAACTGTAGCTAAAATAGCTACTGCTTTCATCTTACTGTATGTGCAGCAGTTTTGTCTCCAAAGCCTTTTGGAAAAAAGGCAGTTTTGAACTGATTCACGTCTGCTTTATTCTCATCAAAATTGATGGTGAACTGCTGAAGATACCTTCCATAGCACTGTAAAAGGGCCAATTTATATTCCTGAAATAAAAAGAGGACTTGATGAAATCTTCCAAGTATCATTTTGCTTATCACTATTAAAATTCAGTAATATTCAAATTACTCCTAATAGTATCTATGTTGATTATTACTATAACACTCTTTTACTACCCCCATTACATTATGACTACCACTATGGCTAGCATTTCTAAACACATATTATGTGACAGACACCGCACTGGGTGTTTCCCGTACATTATTGCATTAATTCTCCTCCCAACAAGCCTATGGTGAGATGAGACCATCACAACCTCAAAGATGAGAATATTCACCAGGGTGTGAATAATGATGACATAATAATGAGAATACTCACCAGGGTATGTGTGGTAATACCTATATATACTCAAAATCCAAGAAATTCATCATCCCCACGTCATGGTAATCCACCTACTCAGAGAGGCAGATGAGTTGCGTAACTAGCCTTGCTTCTCTGATACCTCCTAAGTTCCAAAAAAGAAAGAAGGGGGAGGGGTGGGAGGAAGGGAGGGAGGAGAGAAAAGGAGGGAAGAGGGAGAGAGAGAAAGAAGGCAGGAAGGGAGAAGAAAGGAAACGCTGTATCTCTCTCTCTCTCTCTCTCTCATCTGTCAACAGTCTCTGAAGCCGCATCGGGACAAATAAAAAAAGCCTGAGCTATTGTTAGTTAGGATTCTTGTTAGTCCTAATTCATGCTTCTATTTCCATGACAAAATCAGGGCTCATTTCTGCAGTGCACAGGGCACAGCTGACCCGGAGTTTCAGGGCGGGGCAGGTGAGCAAGACTGTGGATATGAGTCAACTGCACCCCTTCGTCAGCTTCCTCCTCTACAACTGTCTCCAGGGAAAGCGACTCCTCTAGGTGTCTAGTGCCTGTAGGGTTACCTAGGCCCTTGGGAGGCATCCACAGTCAAACTTGTGTTTCTATTTCCATTGACTTGTTACTGTTCACTAATTGATTCTGAATCTTTTCCTTTCTAACTTGGTTCATATGATGAATTCAAATATAGGTTCAAAACAGGACTATTCCAACAAAATGATCTTTACTGGAATTAAATAAAACTAAAGAGATTCTAGAACCAAAGTAACAACTCACGTTCATTTCCAGTATTCTCAATACCTTTATCAGCCCACTTTCTCAGCAATGAAAAGTAGATTAAAAATATTTTCTTTGTTCCTTTAAGTAAATTTTAAAATATCCTATCTGGGCCTTTCTATCTGAAATATTCTGAATCCTTAGCCACTACCCAGCATGAACTTGCTTTATCAACTTCTAACATGCTCTTCCCTCCTCCCTCCACCAATGTCCGCTCCACCCACCTGAATACTCCACAAACAACACTGAACTGCTGTGTATCTCCAGCCCCTTATATTGAGAAGCATAAAAACAGAGGTGACACTCTTCTAGTGCTTGTCAAAAGTTATTCCACTTCACATGAATATAGCTCACAAGTTGGATCTTGTTCATCAGTTTTGTTTGTTTTCTATAGTTTTCCTACAGAAAAAAAATTTTTGTCTATAGTTTTTCTGTATTTTTAAGTTTCTAAGAACTACAGTCCAATTACATGAAGCTAAGCTGATGCTCTAATTTGGGCAGCATACAATAGATCGTTTTCCATGTGGGAAACAAAGGTAGAAGAAAAATTATTAAATTTCCTTACTACCTCCAGCCCATTGATAAGTCCTTGAAACAGGCAGAGTGACATTCCTCTAGGGACTCAACTGCCTCAATGTTAATACTTTGCTAAGGGCAAAAGGCAATCCTGATCCCTGATCCTGACCCCCACCCCCAACCAGGATCCTGTAAGTCTACTTTAATGTATAAAAATTCCTTTGGAAACCTCCTTTATCTCTAAACCCCCTATGATATGTGTTGGCAATCATCCCCCAAGCATATGGCCCACTGATATATATCTGAAGGGTCTCATGACTAAGGTTTTATTAGACAGTAATAAATGACCTTTGCCCAACAATAGCTAGCCCCCTCAAGGTCCTGGAAACCTTGCTTCCAAATTCCTTTGAGACTTAAGCTATCCCTAACCACCTCCCAACTTGAAAGTATATAATGGGCCACTCCTCATGACCCCACTGCAGCTCCTTCTGTGCATGGATCCTGTTCCCATGCTTTAATAAAATCACCTTTTTGCACCAAAGACGTCTCAAGAATTCTTTCTTGGTCGTCGCTTCAAACCCTATCATCTTTCCTATGTCAGTCTTCATTTGAAATTTCCTCCACATCTCATCCTCCATTTGGTAAATTTCCCTCTCAAATCCCTCCCCCAAAAAAGAAAAGAAAAATAAATTCAAGTCCAGAAAATAGAAAGGGAAGAGGAAAATGAAGCTGAAAAACTGAAGACCAAGAAAACATTGAAAATGGCCTAAAAACACTTTGGATAAAAAAAACTCTTGGTCCAAGGATTCTACATGTGTCAAACATTCATATTTAACTCAGAATAATTTGGGCCTATGCCAGAGCTTAAGGGAAAAACTTACATTATCATTAACTGAAAACCCAGCTATGGTGTGGTCTTACTGAACCAAGGGCACAAGTCCATAGCAATCCCAGACGTGGGATTGATAGGAACTAGAAATTGGGCACAAACTCAGTTTGGAATAGAATACTAAGCAAGAAATATGGCATGTAAGGAATGTAAGGAATGACTGCTATAATTACATATGGCAAAACATTAAGGAGTTGCAAGTCATTAAAACAGGGCACTGGGAACCAGACAACACAGCAGCAAGGCCAAGAACCCATGAAAGTTGTCACTGGGCAAGGTCAGCCATGTGAAAAACAACAGGAAGTGGTGTCTGGGCTCCTTTGTATGAGGTAGGAACATGATGACTCAGCATTTCCTGTTGGGCACCTACCACACCCTCCCTTAACCAGGGGCTATGCGCCTGCCCAACCCCAGCCAGTTGTCTTTCCGTTCAGGAATTTCTCACCTCTGGAGAATCTCAACTACAAAATTAAAAAACAAACACTTTTTTGGTTACTGTGCCTCATTAAAACTTGTAACATTCATTCATATTTTTCTAAGAAAAAAATCAAATTATGTAAAATAGGAATGGTATCAAACCAAATAATAATAATTAGCCAAGTTTCATTTAGGCCCTTGTTACTCCAGAGGCACTTACTTTCATTTCACAAAGGCTGTCTCCAACCTTCAGAAGCTTTTCATTGTAATAGGCAGCTGGCAGCCGGGGGGCATACTTGGTCCAGATATTAAACAAAGAGGTGGCACTGTAAAAATCATAAAATAAAATTATATCTTCAATGTCAGCAAGAAACCTCAATTAATTAACAAACAAACCTTAAAAATTTATTTTGTGCTGTTATTCCAATGCGCCTTACTGTCAATATCTAATTATTACTAAATACAATTAAAATTACTGCTTCCTTTATGCCAAACACTGATCGAAGCTTTTTTTTTTTTTTAAGATTTTATTTATTCATTTGAGAGAGAGAGTGAGCAAGAGAGCACAAGCAGAGGGAGGGGCAGAGGGAGCGGGGAAAAGCAGACCACCCCCCTGAGCAGGGAGCCCTGCTCAATCCCAGGATCCTGGGATCACGACCTAAGCCGAAGGCAGACACTTAAGTAAGTCACCCAGGCGCGCCTGATCAAAGCTTTTTATATGCATTTTTTAAAAACAGATTTTACTTTTTAGAGTAGTTTTAGGTTCACAGAAAAATTCAGCAAAAGGTATGGAGATTCTGCATATACTGCATGTCCCACATAAAAGCACAGCCTTCCCCCCCCACCCTTATCAACGACCCCCACCAGAGTGGTATATTTGTTACAACTCATGAACCTACATTGACACATCATTATCACCCAGTATCTACAGTTTATTTTAGGGTTTACTCTTCGTGTTATATATCCTCTGGGTCTGGAAAAGTGTATAATGATAGGAATCCATCATTATGCTATCACACAGAGTAGTTTCACTACCCTAAAAATCTGTGCTCTGCCTAGGCATCCCTCTCTCTCCCTTAACCCCAAGCAACCACTGAGCTTTTTATTATCTCCATAGTTTTGCCTTTTTCAAAATCCCATATAGTTGCCTTTTCAAACTGGCTTCTTTTACTTAGTAATATGCATTTAACATTCCTCCATGGTTTTTTCATGGCTTGATAGCTCCTCTCCTTTTAATGCTGAATAAAATTCCCTTGTCTAGATAGATATACCACATTTTATTTATCCATTCACTTACTCAAGGGTATCTTGTTCGCTTTCAAGTTGTGGCAACTGGAGTAAAGCCGCTATCAACATCCATAGGCAGTTTTTGAACGGACATAAGTTTTCAACTCCTTCGGGTCAATACCGAAAAGCATGATTACTGGATTGTATGGTAAGAGTATGCTTGTTAGGATGCCTGGGTGGCTCAGTCAATTAAGTGTCTGCTTTCAGCTCAGGCCATGATCCCTGGGTCCTGGGACTGAGTCCTACATCGAGCTCCCTACTCACTGGGAAGCCTTGCTTCTCCCTCTACCTGCCACTCCCCCTGCTTGTGCGCTCTCTCTCTCTCTCTGACAAATACATAAATAAAATCTTAAAAAAAAGAAAGAGTTTGCCTAGTTTTGTAAGAAACCACCAAACTGTCTTCCAAAGTGGTTGTACCATTTTGCATCCCACCAGCAATGAATGAGGAGTCCCTGTTGCTCCATATCCTTCCTTCTTTTGGTGATGTCGGTGCTCTGGATTTTGGCCATTCTAATAGGTATGTAACGGTATCTCATTGTTTTAATTTTCATCTTCCTAATGATATATGTTGGGGAGTATCTTTTCATATGTTTATTTGCCAACTGTATTATCTTCTTTGATGAGGTGTCTATTAAAGTCTTTGATCCATTTTTTAAATCAGGTTGTTTTCTTATTAGTGAGTTTTAAGAGTTCTTTGTATATTTTGGATAACAGTTCTTTATCAGATATGTCTTTGGCAAATACTTTATCCCAGTCTGTGGCTTGTCTTTTCATTTTCTTGATGGTGTCTTTCACAAAGCAGAGAGTTTTAATTTTAATGAAGTCCTGCTTATCAACTCTTTTTTCATGTACTGTGGCTTTGGTGTTATATCGAAAAAGTCATTGTTAAACCCAAAGTCATCTAGATTTCTCCTATGTTATCTTTTAGGAGTTCCACAGAATTTTACACTTAGGTTTGTGATCAATTTTGAGTTAATTTTTGTGAAGGGTATAAGGTCTGTGCTGAGATTCATTATTTCTTATGGATGTCCAGTTGTCCCAGCACCATTTGTTAAGAAGACTATTTTTGCTCCATTGTATTGCCTTTGCTCCTCTGTCAAAGATCAGTTGATGACATTTATGTGGTCTATTTCTGGGCTCTCTGTTCCATCCCCATGATGTATTTGTTCATTCTTTCACTGATACCTCACTGCTTGATTACTGTACCTTTAGAGGAAGTCTTGAAGTCAGTCTTCCAAATTTGTTCTCCTCCAATATTGCGTTGGCTATTCTGGGTCTTTTGCCACATGCATTTTTGTTTTCATTTCATTTCCACAACAACCCTGAGGTAGGTAGTACCAACATCCCAGGTATATAGTTGATGAAACTGAGGCTCAGTGCATCCATGATCCTAACTAGTATATTACCACGCCTGCCTGTCCTCTGGAATGTCAACTATCTGAGGGCACGGATTTTGACTATTCATTGCCCAGCTTCAACAGTAGTGAATATCTAATATATATGTGTACTCAATAATTATTTGTTGAAAGAATGAATGAATACATAATTGACTAGGAAAAGAATTCCTTGTTCTTATTGTATTTTTTTCTACAAAGAGTTCAGGGATTTCACCATTCAGTCAGTCCATTAGGGTTCTGTTTCTTTCCACCACGTAAACAAAAATAAAACATACAGTATTCTCAAAACAGTTTCTAATTAGTTTCAAAGGGTAGCAGATCACTGCTTATTTTGTTCATTTATTTAGTTAACATTTACTCCTTCCTTCTCTCTCAGAAATTATAAACGCCTCTAGGAAAAAATCCAAATTTCCCTTAACAGTCCAAGCCTTTATCTCATAAATTTCTAGATGAGGACAATGTTAATGTACTGATTGAGTGTGTCCCCTCAAAATTCTTATGTTGAAGTCCTAACCCAGAGTGTGACTGTATTTAGAAAAGGGTACTCTAAGGAAATAATTAAGGTTAAATGAGGTCATAAGGGTGGGGCACTGGTCAGATAGCATTAATGCCCAGCCAAGAAAAACACCAGAGAACATGCTTTTCTCTCTCTTTCTTTGTACTTGCTCAGAGGCAAGGCTGCATGAAGACCAAGTGGCCTTCTGCAAGCCAGGAAGAGTGCTTTCACCAGAAACTGACCCTGCAAGACCTTGATCTGGGACTTCTAGTCTCCAGAACTATGAGAAAATAAATTTCTGTTGTTTAAGACTCCCAGACTATGGTGTTTAGTTATGGCAGCCCAAACTAATTTATAATTACTGATTAGTACCTAATAGCCCAAATTGACTAATACAGGTAGGAATGTAAACTCAGGGTCTTAAAATGGCTCTAGTACTTATGATGTATATGTTGGGATATTATCAGAACCACCTTAACAGAAACATGTCGATTAATTTATTCAAATAATGAAATAATATTGAGTTACAAGGGAAGGGTAAGGGACAGGATATTCTTGCCTTCTTCGAGTGATTAATAATATTTTGGGATACGAAAATATATATATATGTACATGTATATGTACATAACCATGCCCCAAAAATTGTGTGGCAAATACAGCCATAGAAATTTTAAAAGGAAGAGGCTTTTTGGTTTAGGGTGGTTTTGTTTTTGTTTTTTAACCTTTTCACTTTCATTTGCTGCTTCATGAAATGTCACAGTATTAGAATAAATATCATGAATCCCAAAAAGTCAGCAAGTCTTGCTAGAATTCTTAAATCATGTAGATGAAAGACTTAATTCTTTAAACCTTAAAGATGAGATAATGATGACTATGTTTATTACTCATAAAAGAAAAATACCAGCTTTGTTAAATCAATCAAGGTTATATAATAAGAGAATTTTTTTTTTAAGTGAACTTTAAGTTCAAGTTAAGACTGTTCACTGGGAATTGACTTACATAATGATTAAACAAGGAAAATGTAACATACACTATATAATGTGCATCATTTAAGAAAACATTAATATCCTTTGGATTGCTGATTTATTATAGCTGCTGCTAGAGTTAGAATTCTCTAAAATAGAAAATCATAACTATATAAACAATATCTACATCTCATGTGGTTATAACAAAAGCATCCCTTTAAAACAATCTAACCTATTCTGAATTTAATAACATTGACAGTATGATCAAACCCAACATTTTAGAGCCTGTGAATTTTTTTGCTTATGTAAGTTTCTATAGTTATTTAAAAATTTTGATTTAAAAAAATAACCATCTCTCAAATATGTTATAAAAGCAAATCCTACCTTCTGTATTCCTAACTGGTCTCCACATTGTCATTCTTACTCCATTTGGACAAGATTATATAAATATATATATAATTTTAAATAAGGTTAATCCCTTGCCCAAAACTACCCAACGGTTTCCCATTGCATTTGGAATAAACGCAAAGTCCGTAAAAGGCCTCTAAAACCTTCCATAGCCCTACCCATGTCTCTAATCTCACCTCATACCACTGCACCCACACTCACTAAGCCATGCTTAATGGGCTTCTGTACATTCCTCCCAAGTCTCTGGCTCTTTCCTGCCAAGATCTTCCCACATGCTTGTTCCCTCTGTTTATCCTCTCTCCTTGCCTGGTATCCTTCTAATCTCAGCTTAATGTCACCTCCCTCACCATTCACTTGAACGTAGGTCCATGCTGTATTCTCTTTCAGCCTCTGCTCAAATGTCACCTACTTGGACCACATTACTGAAAATTGCAATCTCCTATTTCCCACTCCACAACCCTTCCTCTCTTTAGTTTGCTCCCTAGCATTTATCACTTTCTAGGTTACCATAAAATGAACTTATTTAATTTGTTTATTGCCTACCTCCTCCTCTAGAATATAAGCACCAAGAAGGCAGGGATCTTTGTCTGGTTCACTGCTGGATCCCCGATGCCTAGTACAATGCCTGACACATGTAAGTGCTCAGTAGCTTCTTCCTTCATAGCACTTGTTTGTGTATTGACTTAATGACTCATTGAAAGCTTCTCTCTCTCTCTCTCCCTAGACTATAAACTCCATAAGCACAGAATTCCTATGTATTTTATTCACCACTATATAACCTATGGCTACTGCAATGCTGGGCACATAGTAGGCATTCAATAAAAGTTGTTGTGTAAATAAACAAATACCTAAATCGTGTGAGAGGTTAGATTGCTAAGGTCCGTGTCAATGGTTAAGGTTTGTGTTTCTCTTATAGTCAGTCTCTTTAAAGATGGGACAGATACTGTACTTACCAAATGGCCCAGGTCTACTTTCCCATATATAACATTAACAATTATTGAAAATACAAGGATAATAAACCCTTGAATTCTTTCAATACCAAATACTCATTGAAAATTTGCTCTGGGGCACCTGGGTGGCTCAGACGGTTAAGTGTCTGCCTTTGGCTCAGGTCATGATCTCAGGGTCCTGGGAGCCAGCCCCACGGAGCTACAAGTCAGGCTCCCTGCTCAGCAGGGAGTCTGCTTCTCCCTCTCCCTCTGACTCCTCCCCCCTGCTCATGCTGTCTCTCTCTCTCTCTCTCTTTCTCTCTCTCTCAAATAAAGAAATAGAAATCTTAAAATAGAAAAGAAAGAAAGAAAGCTTCTTCTATCCCAACCCCAGGCTAGTTGCTAGAGATAGAAAAATGAAAAAGAGACACATTACCCAAAGTCAGCAGGGAGCTTTCATTCTAATGGGGGAAACAGATAATACACAAGAAAACAAATAAATAAAAAATATAAATGGGTGGTTGAACCTGCATTAAATAGGAAAGGCCACTCTACAGTGGTAAGAACTGAGCTAAGACCTGAAAGAAAAGAAGGAACCAATTATGTGAAAAGCTGAAGATAGAACATTTCAGACAAAGGTGGCAGCAAATATAAAGGCCCTGGGATGAAAAAAATAGGATCTGTCTCCCTGGAAAGTCCTGAAAGAGAAGTGAGAGATGGGCTGAGATGGAAGAGGCAGGCAGGGCCAGATGCTCAGACCCTGGAGGACAGAAGGAGTCTTAAATTTATTCTAACAGCAATGGGAAGCGATAGAAAGTCTTGAGATAGGAGAGTGGGTGGTTGATTTATAAAGGTTACCCTGACTGCTAAAGTGAAGGACAGATTTGAGACTCCAGAGGCTGTGGGGAAAGCACAATCTGGTGGTTTGAACTACAACGCTGGTCGTGGAAATGGGAAGATAAAGTGCTATCTAAGGCACAAGTGCAGAAGTGTTTCAAATATAAATATATATAGCTTAGTAATGCACTTTCCTTGGTCAATTCTTGGTTCTCATCTTACTTGGCCCATCAGCAGGATTTGCCACTGTTAATCGATCATTCCTTCCTACTTTGAAACGGTTTCTGTACCTGACTTTCAGCACACACTTAGGTTTTCCTCCTACTTCCCTGGCCACTCCCTTCTTAGTCTCTGACATTTTCTTATCTCCTCTACTTGTCAATGTTGGAGTATAGCAGAGTTCAGTCCTTGTACTCTCCTTTTCTCCATCTACACTCACTCCCTTAGCTATTCTAAGGGATTTAAATATCAATAATATGCTGACGAATCCCAAATGCATATTTCCTTTGACCTCCAGACTCAAATGACCAACTACCTATGTAATAGCTCTGCTTAAATGTTGAATTACATTTCAATCTTCATATATCTAAAACTAAATTCTTGGGATGCCTGGTTGGCTCAGTCAGTGGAGCATGTGACTCTTGATCTTGGGGCTGTAGGTTCGATCCCCACATTGGGTGTAGAGATTATTTAAGAATATATATATATATTTAAGAATATATATATAAGAATATATATATATTGGAATATATATATATATAACAAAACAAAACAAAAAACCCTAAACTCTTGATCTGCCTCTCTCCTACCAGAAACCTGTTCTTCCCACAGTCTCAATCCCATCCCAGGAACCTCACACTTCCCATTCTCCCTTGTGGCCAACTCTTCCTACAGAAATCTTCATCACTTGCTACTATGTCTCTTTCTTATCTTTCTCAAAGGCCACTTTTCCCAATTTACCCTGACCATGCTCCCAGCCACACCCATGTTAAATTTCAACACCATACCATATCTTCCATCCCCACATTCTGCTCTAATTTTCTCCCTAGCACTTTTTTCCCTGTAAAACGATTTCTTTACTTATTTGTTTAGTAGCTGTCCATAGTAACAAAAATATATGCTCCATGAGGGTACAAATTGTTCTATCTTTTGTTAATTTGGTGTTTTCCTAGCTCCTAGAATGGTACCTGATATATAGTAGGTGTTAATAAATAATTAAATGCATTAATGAAAAACAAATGTAAGTTAAAACTATGTCTTCATATTAAATGCATGAATGAAAAATAAAAGTTGAAATTATTCACTATTCTGGTATTCTTTGACATTTGTCTACATTTGTACCTGTTCAGTTTGCAAGGTATTTTGACTGGAAAAGAAAGATGGTAACATAATCAGGGGGAAAAAAAACTTAAAAATAGGTAGTTTGTCGCTCAGTAGTAACACAGGGATAAAACTCCCAAAAAGGTAAACATGTATGCAAAATGAGTCACAAAATGAGTAAAAAATCATTGTGACCCTAACAACAATATAAAAAGGAATTAAAGTATAAAAAGGAATTAAAGTGCACGTGTTCACAGAATCACATACTTCATGGCATCAAGAACTAACTCAAGAACCGAAGCTACCTCAACGTTATTTCTTTTTCCTCATATACAAAATTGTACCCACAACATGGAAAGTTGTGAAACCCCTGAGTCCCTGAGTGAGTAAAAAATGTATGGGCATGGAGTAGCTTAGCGACTGGGGAACACTCAAAAGGAATGGTGAGTTATGAAACACTTCTGTGTTTATATTTATTTTGACCCGAGCAGGAAGCCAAGGTATAGCATTTCCCAGGAATTAAGGATTGTAATAGCGATGAGTCTCCACTTCTTACACTTTGTTTTTATCTCCAGGTCCGCAACGCTGACCCAGCTCTGGCATCGCCGTGGGCATCCTTGAGGGCATCTCCTCAGGCCCCAAGAGTTGCCCTTCTCCGGCCGGCGCCCTCCCCAGCGCCCTGCCTCTGCTTACCAGAGACGGTGGAATTCATGCTTCTGTTCCTCCGTTATCGCTAACGCCTTCTTTCTCCTCATAAAGCCTAGTAATTCCCGAATTTCCCTCTCGCAGGAGGCCAGGAGCGGGTTTTTAGCGTCCAGTGGCCCATAAAACACCGCGAGGGGCAATGAGTTCTCGAGGCAGGCGGAGCGAGGCGCTGGGCTCGGGGAGCTCTCCTTCGACTCCAGGGGCGACTTCGAGAGTGCGTTCGAGGTCGGGGGCGGGGTCGGCGGAGGTCCTGGTGGGGACATGGATGTGGGAGACAGGTTGAGGGGAGAGGTCGAGGAGGTGCCTAGAGCCGCCATATTGACGAGACCCCGGCCCGCCAGAAGTGTGTGTACACGCGGTTGCCTGGCGACGGTCTCGCGGCAACCAGGCTTCCAGCGCGCTTTCGGGAAAACACAGCGGCCCCTGGAGGACAAAGGAAGAAAGAACCCGGTCCAGAAAGAAAAAAGCCCCTCCTGGGGGCTTTTTTGCCCTCTTCTCGGGCACTGCTGTATGAGAGAAGAATAGAGAGAAGGTTTTGGACAGGGAGCCAGCGTAGAGTAAAGCCAAAAACTTACGATTACAAATTCAGACTATACTCGTTTTCCATTTCGACCACTTAATGATGACAATGATCATTACTGTGTGCCAGGCATGTTTTAAGCATTTGAAAAATAATCTCATTTAATCATAACAGCTTTACCACTTAGGGTATTATGAGTATCTCCATTTCGCGGTTTAAGAAATCAAAGTTTACAGACCAAGGTCAGAGTAAACTGTAGCCTCAGGGACCAGATCTCAGCCTTCTGACTCCAAAGCCTGTGCTCAAAATGAGTAAGTTTCACTGGTCCTCCTCAAAAAAACTAAGCTTATCAACCAAATCAAAATTAGGAACATATCTGACAACCAGTTTAAGAATCAAGTACATGGCGGGGGAGGGCGCCTGGGTGGCTCAGTCGTTAAGCCTCTGCCTTGGGCTCAGGTCATGATCCCAAGGTCCTAGGATGGAGCCCCACGTGGGACAACCAGCTCAGCCGGGAGTCGGGAGTCGGCTTCTCCCTCTCCCTCTGCCACTCTCCTTGCTTGTGCTCTCCCGCTCTCTCACTCTCTCAAATAAATAAATGAAATAAAAAAAAATTAAGTACATGCAAATGATTCATTCTCTTCCCTCTATTTGTACCTTGAGGTCTGTAACTATGGAAATGATGGCTGTGCCTAACAATTAGGGTTCCATTATAGTTCTCCATTTGTATTTCATCCTTATTCTAATAATCACTATATTCTAAATTAATAAGCATTTCACTCAACATTAACTGCCCGACATTAATGCATACTAGGGGCTTGAAGTGTTAACTCTCTTTAAACATTTTAAACAGTTTTAGGAAACTTGCTTCTGATGGGAATAATTAAGGCCTTAAGGAAAGTATATGGGGACAAGGGAAGTTCTTCTTTCCCTGCATATTATGGGTTTATTTACTTAAGGTCTACATTTCTAACTCATAGGGAACCTGCTTGTTTTATAAATTATGCAATGCCAAAAATTATCTAAGAGAAGAAACAGAAATATTTGATGTCTTAGGAAAATAGGTCTTTAACACTGAAAAGTGTTACTGGTTCTGTCACACATAAGAATAAATAAAGATAGTGACCCTAACACAGTGAGCCCAATTTCCCACTTAAGATGAAGAAGCTTAATGGACCACAGCCTGATTTCTTTCGGGTCTGACCTAATTTCTTGCAGGCTCTGCGGACCTGTGCTAATTTATGAGGCTGGCCTAATATGTCATGTGTACTGTACTCTAATATTCTTTGAAGGAAAACGATGATGATTTTGCTCTTCAAGACAGGTAATGATGACCCAAGAACTTTCTTGGCAGGCAGTGAGTTGCCTTGACACCTCACTGTAGGAGTTCAATTTCCCAGTCAGAATATACAAATATCATTCTTTGATTAAGATTTTATCTTGTCTCGGGGCGCCTGGGTGGCACAGCGGTTAAGCGTCTGCCTTCGGCTCAGGGCGTGATCCTGGCGTTAGGGGATCGAGCCCCACATCAGGCTCCTCTGCTATGAGCCTGCTTCTTCCTCTCCCACTCCCCCTGCTTGTGTTCCCTCTCTCGCTGGCTGTCTCTCTCTCTCTGTCAAATAAATAAATAAAATCTTTAAAAAAAATTTAAAAAAAAAAAAAGATTTTATCTTGTCTCTAAGTAAGCAGTAAAAATGTTAAGACCTTGAAGAATTTCGTCCGAAAGAAGTAATTCATTGTTGGGACATTTACAAAAAGTATTAATAGATCTTTTATTTTTAAAAAATCAGCTGGGTAAATTCTTTCTCTTCTCATCTTCTCCTTGTTCTCACATAACAGACTTGTCTATTTGAGATCAAAAGCTGATGTAATTTGCCACTGAGTACTACCTATTATATTGATGAAAGTGAAACTGCAGGATAAAATTAAATTAAAGTGGTCAGAGAGGAAGAAGGAAAGGAAAAAGAAAACAGATGAAGTGGGGTTTTTCCCCCTGATCTGTCTGCTCTCACAAACAACCTTACTAAGAGTGCAGGCACTTACATTTCAATGTCACTGGTGAAAGAAAATATGACTTATTAAGTTCAGATACCTGAATTATGGATCTTAGTCATAGCATTGCATCTTAGTCATTTTCCTCCTTGCAAATACAAAGTTGACAATGCTTCACTCTCAGTAGTTTTTAAAAGCTTGTCTGAATATTTAAATGGCTGCTGTACTCTGAATCATCTTCCTGCTAAGATGGAAGTTTCCATTTTGTTCAGTTTAAATTATATTCGAAAGCCTTTTTTAACATTTTTGAGGTGTTATCTTTCTTGTAATGAGATGCAGCTATTAGAATATCTTTTCTACTCCCTTGTCACTTCACTTTATTCTTTCCACTGTAGTGAAAGAATGGGGCTCTGCAACTATTGTGTCTGGCGGGACTAAATAATGTAAATAGCTTCCTTATAAATAATGTAAATTGCTGTTTCCTTATAATTAGTGTCTTTGGAGGCTGCAGGGATCCTTTCTGCTCATTCAAAAGTCTTTATCATCTGAAGTTACTGTTACAGAAGGAACAAATAAGGTTAGGACTCTTTCTATTCCTAATTAAGTTGTTAATCATTTGGACTGTCTCAAAGATGTACCTATATATGGTTTTTAAAAAGAAAAAAAAAAAGCACAAAGATCTCCTTTTCCCACCCCACCACCCAATATTTAAGCTTTTTAAAAAACTTCTCCATCCTTTCATGTAGTCCAACGCAACAATTTCTTTAGTGTGTCATACAATGCATAGGTGAACCCACATTCCTTATAAGAAGCAGATGACATACAACTAACGATGATAAAAGGTATGCTGTGAAATGTGCTGGGATAAAGATTTGAAACATACTGTCAGAGTCCCAAGATGAAGCCTGGAACTGGAGAAAGACCAGATGATTCTGGAGAAGGTGATATTTTTGCCCTGGACTGTCCCTGTTCCTCATTAACAGAAAGCCCCTTGCAACAGAGATTTGCCTCTCTACTGTGATAACCCAGCACCTGGGCCTGGAGCCTGGCACAGAGTAATATGGCTTAACAAATCTTTGTTGGAATGAGTGAATGGAAAAAAGTAAGCCAGAGAACATTTAAAAGGATATCGCTGATTGGGGAAAAAAAGCCTGAGCAAGGTACAAAGTTATAAACATACATGGCGAGTTAAATAAATCATCTGTCTACTGTGTTGAACCAAAGACTACAGTGGATCCAGGGGCAAAAGGTGAGGCAGAAAGAGAAGTGTGATCAAACATAGTGGGTAGTTGGAAGGTGTGCTAAGACATTTTGACTTAGGGGCGCCTGGGTGGCTCAGTCCTTAAGCCTCTGCCTTTGGCTCAGGGCGTGATCCCAGAGTCCTGGGATCAAGCTCCACATCGGGTTCCTCTGTTAGGAGCCTGCTTCTTCCTCTCTCACTCCCCCGGCTTGTGGTCCCTCTCTCGCTGGCTATCTCTCTGTCAAATAAATAAATAAAATCTTTAAAAAAAAAAAAAAAAGACATTTTGACTTAGTTCTTTTTTTTTTTTTAAGATTTTATTTTATTTATTTGACAGAGAGGGACAGCTAGAGAGGAAACACAAGCAAGGGGAGTGTGAGAGGGAGAAGCAGGCTTCCCACCGAGCAGGGAGCCCGATGGGGGGCCCGATGGGGGGCTCGATCCCAGGACCCTGGGATCATGACCTAAGCCGAAGGCAGACGCCCAATGGCTGAGCCACCCAGGCGCCCCTTGACTTAGTTCTGTATTCAGTGGGAAGCCTTGGTTAGAAAAACAGTATAATTAAAAATAGTAGGGATTAAAAGCCCAAATTCTGGAACCAGAAATCATGGTTTGAATTCCCACTTCTTCCAAGTTGCTTGACTTCACTGTGCTGTGGTTTCCTCATCTGTAGGACAGAGTGAAATAATAATCGTACTTAACTCAGTTTTGTTTGATTTAGAATTAAATGAATTAATATGTATAAAACCCATAAAATAGTGACTGGCACATCGTAAGGGCTATATAAATGTTTGCTAATGTATTTATTCACTTGGAAACGATCAAAAGTTCCTAAACAGAAAAGAACACAATCCAATCTGTATTTTATGTATTTTGGAAGGAAAACTATGATAGCAGATTAAAAGATGGATTGGAGTAAAGAAGGTTACATTTGATCTTAGCTGCATAAATCATCACAATGATTATATACTGTCAACCATGAGACAGAAGTAGCCAAACTAAAACCATGGATAGACACTGAGGCAGAATCCATAGGAAATTAAATTCTAATCAATACAATAAAAGGAGAGTCACAGAGTAATATGTAATTTATATAATAATTATGTATATAATAAATATGTAATATATATAAAATACTTATAAAAATAGTAGAAGAAATTCATGCATTTATTATTCTAACATGTAATGTATTTATGGCCTTGAAGTAAAGCCTTTTCTAAAAGTTACAAAAGTAAAAGACAGAAAGGAAAATACTAATGAACTTGGATACATTAAGATACATTTTTGGAAGGGTGAAAGATAGCACATCAAAAGTAGAAAAGCCACACACTGGAAAAATACATCTGTAATGCATAACCTACTGTGTGAACACCATGTCAATAAATATCAACAGCAGGTTCGGATAAAGATACTGCTTGGGTAAATCAAACAGGTTTACTTGTTATGGGCTACCAACGGAAGTCAGTGTGGTCAGGACATATAGCAAAGAGATCAGCAACATTATCCAGGGCAGATGGGAATATCTGTTTCCAAAATCTAAAATCTTGACCTGTGGTACACAGTTCTAGGTATAATACCCCTGCACCTTCCAAGTCTTCGAGGCTTGAACAAGTATCTGTAATTCCTCTGGAGTGCAGTATTGCTTCTAATTGAACACTTCGGTAGGGACAGTTTCAGATACTCCTGCCTGGCCCGTCTACCCATAACAACTCTGATGCCACAGGTTAGGGCTCTGCTAAATACTAAATCTCCTCTTCAAGGGTTGAGATCTGGAAATTAGATGAGGGCCCAGAATTTTCATTGCAGCAACTACTATCATATTTTTGCTTACTATTTCTTGAATTTTCTGATTATATGTATTGAGAACACTTTTGTTGCCTCCTTATCCATCTTGCCCCTTTAAAACCATGATCCATTCGCCAACATTGGATACCCCTATAGGTAAAGGTACCTTGGCTGCTGTCACTCTGGCCTGCCTGTCCATTATGGTAATTACATCAGCAGCCTTTGCTAGCTGCTAGCACCTGGCCTTTGCCGCTCTAGAATTGCATCATCCCCACTAATATTACGAAGCTAACCTGCATGGCAGAACCCTCCACTATCAACCCTGACCTACAGAAGACAGAAACTGTCAAGCTTCTCCAAAGATCCTGGCGCACCCATTATCACTGAATTCTTTCCATTCTCAGTGAAGCAAATACTCCCTGACCATCCCAGGAAACATAGCCAGCTGGTGGGTTCTCAGGACATACGTAAAAAAAAAATCATTCTAACATTCCCACCTCTCTGAGCCTTCTGGTCTTTTCTTCAATATTACACCGAGGAAGTTCTGCCATCTTTACTTCATTCGATATAGAACATTATCAGATCCACACTTCAAGAAGCCATCCTGTTAAATTACTGGGAATCCTGAAGTACGGCTAAGTACCCCCATATTAATGAAATCTACCCTGTTCAGCTTTGTATTCTGTCCTCCGGTCTAGCACACTCAAGATACACTCCTGTGCACATTCCCTCAGTGTCAGCTAACACCTATGAGCCAGATCCTGCAATTCCTTTGGCGTGTGGGCTATTTCTTCCTAGAGCAGAGTTTGTACTTTCCTGTTCAGGCTGTGCTGAAACCTGACTTTGGTTTTTAGCCAGGAGGTAATGAAGGGCATTGGGGCATATCTTGAAGAAAATAAGAATCATCTTGAAAGGCACCTGCTTCAGATTAGATTATTGTATGTTTCCCCCAGGCAAGCAGAGACTGTTTTTCTGTGGCAAATGGTTAGGGGCTATTTCTGCCAGCCTGGAAGGCTCAGAGTCACCTAGGAGCTCAAAATTCTTAGGCTTGTCTACCTAAATATCTTCATCTCAAGTCTCTGGGCCCCATTCTTTTCTCGGAATCTTTGCTATATGACCAGATCCTTGGCCTGATTTTCAGCAAAGTCTACCTGCAGTTGCCCTGAGCTGCAATAAGGGCACTCAGACTTTCAGAGCATGACTTAAGTTGTCAAATAACTGCCCTAAGACCAGAGAGAGAGAGACAGAGAGAGAGACAGAGTGTGTGTGTGTGTGTAGAAATTTTCTGCTAGACTTTCAATGCCTACAAAAGAAGCTGCATCACAATCCCTTTAATTAATATTGACCCCATACTGACTAAACATGATAGATATTTGATCTTCCAAAACCTTGTTGTATCTGCATCTCATCACAATTAAACTATGCGGGGGGAGCATCTGGGTGGCTCAGTTGGTTAAGCGTCTGCCTTCAGTTCAGGTCATGATCCCAGGGTCCTGAGATCGAGGCCCACATCGGGCTCCTTGCTCAGCGGGGAGTCTCCTTCTCCCTTTTACCACACCAGCTACCACTGCAGTTGGCTCCTTACTGCTTTCAGACAGTGGGCAATTCACCTCTAAAATCCCATCCTGAGGCTCCACTTTTTATAGCTCACTCCTCTGTGTTAACCTGGATTTCCTAGAAAACAGTTTGAGGCAAAAGCCTAAGTGCTCATACTTTATTTGATAATGCAACTCCCTGAGGCAAGAATGAGGGGAATGGGAAGTCAGACAGGGACTGTAATGATTAATTTTATGTGTCCACTTGACTGGGCTAAATGATGCCCAGTTAGCTAGCAAAATATTATTTCTGGTGTGTCTGTGAGAATGTTTCTGGAAAATATTTGATAGACTGAGTAAAGAAGTTCATCTCACCAGTGTGGGTGGATAACCATTAGTCCACTGAGATTCCAAATAAAACAAAAATACAAAGAAAGGGTGAATTTGGTCTCTCTGCTGGAGCTGGGACATCCATTTTCTCCTGCCTTGGACATTAGCTTAGCATTCCTGGTTCTTGGGCTTTTGTTCTTGGGCTGGAATTTAAACCACTGATAACTCAAGTTCTCAGGACGTGGGACTTGGACTGAACTATATAAACCACTGGCTTTCCTGGTTCTCTCATTTGCAGATGGCAGATCATGGAACATCTCAGCCTCCATAATCATGTGAGCTAATTCGTTATTATATATATATATATATATATATCTTCTATTATCCCATTATATATATATAGATATATATCTATATATATCTATATCTATATATATCTAGATATCTAGATATGGATATAGATATATCTTCTATTATTCTGTTTCTCTGGAGAACCCTGACTAATACAAATATTGATACTAAAACATGTCACTGCTATATAAATACCCTAAACTGTGGAAGTGACTTTGAATCTGACTGATAGGTAGAGGCTAGAAGACTTTCCAAGTGCATGTTAGAAAAAGTCTACATTGCTGTGAACGGACTGTTAAGAGAAATTCTAGTGAGCGCTCAAAAAGAAAAGAGCTATAGAGAAAGCCTCAGTCTTCTTAGAGAATACCTAAGTAATCCTGAAGAGAATTTTTTAGAAGTATGGATGGTAAAGGCCATTTTGCTGAGGACGGAGATGGAAATGAGGAACATGTCATTGGACAATGGAGAAATGACCATCTTGTTATAAAGTGGCAAAGAACTTGGCTGAATTGCGTTCACATTCTGGTGTTTTGTGGAAGATAAAACTTGTGAATGATGAAATTGGATATTTAACTGAAGCTATTTCTAAGCAAAGTGTTGAAGGTGCAGCTTGGCTCCTCCTGACAGCTTATAATAAAATGTGAGAAGAGAGAAATGACTTAAGGATGGAATTGTCAAGCAAAAAGGAAACAGAACTTAGAGATTTAGAAAATTCTCAGCCTATGCATATTGTAAAAAATGAGAATGCTGTTTGGAAGAGAACACTAAGAGTGTGGCCAAGCAACCATTTGATAGGATTAGTATGAATCAGCCATCTCAACGATGGCCAGGAGCTAGTGTTCAAGACGTGAAAGGAATGTCCTCAAAGGCAATTCAGAGACCAGCAGGGCTGGCACCACTATCACAGACCCAGCGTGCAAGGGCCAGGGGATAGAGTGGTACCCAGCACCCCATCACCTCACAGGCTCCTCAGCAGCCCTAATGGCAGCTCCAGCAGGCTTCAGGGGCCTCCCCTCCAGAAGGGCAAGCAGCAAACACGGGCAATAGCTGCGCAGCACCCTCTCAGCCAGTGCACAGAATGCAAGGCCCTGGACATGGATTTCAAAGAATGGGACTTCCGGAAGGGCCACAGGCTCGGGATGCCAGCCCAGGGCGGAGAACCACCTTGGGAGAGCCACTGTGGGGCTGTACCACTGTGCTGCGGGGGCAACATTGCCACCCCAGTAGGCTTGAAAGGCACAACATCAAGCCAAAGAGGATTATTCTCCAGCTTTCAGGTTTAAGGTTTAATGTTATTGGCTCCATTAGGCTTCTGGTGCTCTTATCTTCTTGCCTATTTCTCCCTTTTGGAAAGAAAATGTCTATTCTACACCTTTCCCCCCATTGTATTTTGGAAGCACACTACACGTTTGGTTTCACAGGTTCACAGCAAGAGAGGAATTTGCCTCAGGATGAATCTGACCTCGAGTTTCACTCATATCTGATTTAGATGATATTTAGATGAGACTTTACACGTAGGCTTTAAAGTTGGTGTTGGAACAAGTGAAGATTTGGGGGGCTATTGGGAAGGAATGCATGTATTTTGCATATAATGACATGAATTTGGGGGGGCAGGAGCGGAATACTGTAGAGTGAATGTTTGTGCCCCCCCACACACACTGAAAAAAGTTCATATGTTAAATTTAAAATCTAATGTGATGGTATTTGGAGGTGGGGACTTTGATGAGGTCCTGAGAATGGAGCCCTCATGAATGGGATTAGTGCCCTTATAAAAGAGAACCCAGAGAGCTCCCTCTACCCATCTGCTATGTGAGGGTGCAGCAAAAGACCACCATCCATGAAGCAGGAAATGGACTCTCACCAGACACTGAATCTACCTGTGATACGATCATAGGCTTCCAGGCTCCAGAACTGTGAGGAATAAAGTTCTGCTGTTTAAGACATCCAATTTATGGTATTTTTGTTATAGCGTCCCAAAAAGACTGAGACAAGGACAGATGGAAAGGAAATACAATGCTGGCCAATGAATCGTAAAGAAACACATAGCCAGTTGCTCAGCCATGTGGGATCGTTCCCAAACAGGCTATCTAACTTTTTAGGTTTCATATCTGGGAATAGTCTATAAGAAGGAGAGGTGGAGAGAAAATGTCCCTGCTGTTTTCTTCCTGTCTTCTGTATACCCCATTGGTCAAGACTCATCTCTGTGCTTCCAGGTTGGATCAGCTGGCCCCATAAGCAGCCACTGGGGATGCTGAATCTCATACCTTGTGATATAGTGTTTCATCCTACTTCAAAAGTGGTGGAAGGAGCCAGAAACTCCAGATGGTAGCTTCAGGTGGTGGAACCAAGCAGGTCAGCATGGAGTCAGTCACCACAGCAGCTGCTGGGATGCAGCAAGCAGGTGAGGGCCCAGGAGTTGAATGAAGACAAAGAAATCCAAGGCAGTACATACAGTATGTCCCAAGACACAAATTCTCTTGAATGCCAATGCTAGCAACACTCTAAGGAAAGCAGAGCAGCAACATGGAAGGAGCCTGGATCCCCAACACTGTGACGTTATAGCATTAATCCTAGATGATCCACACCCAGATTATTATGTAAAATAAAAATAAACTCCCATCTTGTTTAAAGGACTAGTTTTGAGGGTCTTTGTAGGAGTAGCCAGAACTATAATATCCATATATCTCAGAAATTTCATGTCTTAAAATCAGCGTAGATAATCATTTACAGTATGTATAAAGATGCTTATACAAACACATACAGAATGTACAGCAGCTGTTCACTGCTAACATTAAATGCCTATAACAGCAAAGCATTAGAAACACCCTAAATGTGCATCAATAGAGTAATGGTAGATAAACCATAATTTATCTATAGTATTAAATACCAATCAGCATCCTAATAATGTAGTAGATCTGTATATTTTGACATGAATATATTTTACATTTTTATTTTAAAAAATAGAGAATGATGTGAACAGTATGCTAACATTTATCTCTAAGAAAGTACCATGAAATGATACTATAATATTTGTATTTATATGTATGTCTGTATATATTATGAGAGAGTGGGGAGAGAGAGAGAGAAGTTCTGAAAGAATACTCAGTAAATTGTTCACAATGGTTATATCTGTGAGGGAACTGAAATCAGAAGTAGGGAATCAAATGAGACATTAGATTTGTCTGTACTGTTTTTACTTTTTAATAAAGGCCTTCCTGTATTATTTATGCAATTAGAAATTCATTTTAAAATGTAAACGTAGGGGCATCTGGGTGGTTCAGTTGGGTTAGCATCTGACTCTTGGTTTCTTCTCAGGGTCCTGACATTGAGCCCAGCGGTGGGGCTCCATGCTTAGCAGGCAGTCTGCCTGAGCTTCTCTCTCTCCCTCTCCGTCTGCCCCTCCCCCTGCTCTCTCTCTCTCTCTCAAATAAGTAAATCTTTTAAAAATACGAAAGTAAAACTATTAATAGTTTGTTATCCTAGAAAGGTAGGATTACAAGAATCTTTGTTCTGTGTTCTTTTCCGTACATTCCAACCTTTCTACAGCGAATATATTATTATTTTCATTGTAAAAAACTAATACTTTTTTAACTAAAGCATGAAGATGTACAATAGTACAGTAACAGTACAACATATTAAAAAAAAGAAATTCCACGTTCACTAATTACACAGACATTCCACTAACTGCATCACTTTAGGGGAAGTATCTCGAAGTACATCCTCAGACTATACACCATTTGCTTCATTTACTAAATCTCAAAAAAGGCAAATGTTTTTTATTCATTCAGGCATTTCTAAGACTGAACTCCATGACTTAGGGTCCACGTGGACCATCAAAATAGGCATATTTTTCTCAACTCTACGTCCTACCATTCTTATCCCTCCTTGCCATACCCTCTGCCACCAATTTTCTTCATGAAACATAAATTTGAACAGTATGATTCCAAGCTTACTACAAAGCAGGAAGAAAAGGGAAATATGCAAACATATATAGTGACAACAAAAGCTGGCTCCCCCAAGGAAAAGCTTAATCAAAGCGGAGATTGGAAGAGCACTGTGAGGAGAACCTTCTTGGGGTCAGGTCTATTATACAATATACTGTTCAAAGAAAAACTAAAATTTTATCTGACTTTTTGGATTGGTCATAAAACCGCAGTCTAATGATTTCCAAACCTTCTTACCATAATGCACGGTAAGAAATACAAAGAGCATGATGACCATACTTTTAACTTTGTTCTTGTCAGGAAGCTGACTATTTAATTCCTTTAGTTGTATCTGTTACCAGGTTGAGGTAAAAACTCAACCCTGCAAAGTCCTGGAGTTTTTGGACTGTTTCATTCTCCCTGCTTGAAAACCAGCCAATTTTTTTCTGAGTCCATATCGTTCTTGTAGTACCTTGGCAAATATAGCCAGTACCAACCAACACATCCTTTTTGTTTCCAAACCCTTCATCTAAAACCCCAAGTTTATTCACTATATTTCATGCTACCAAGTTATTGAAATAAGTTTTATCAAATATTTCATCATTAAATAACATGAGTTGCCACCTTTCTAGGCTCCAATAACAGTCTCCTTGCTGCCCACTCTTTGGCTCTGTAGCGAGTGCTACACATTTTAAGTTTTTGTTGCAGCAACGCCCCAATGCCAGTACAAAACATTACATCAGTCTCTTTAGACTAACTTACGCTAAGGTAAAAAACAATCACACATCTTCATAGCATAGAAGAACCAAGTTTTATTCCTCATTCACATGTGTGAATAATGCGGATCAGCTGGGTCTCTGCTCCATGCACTATCTCCACTTTGGGACTAAGGCTAAAGGAGCAAGCCATATCTGGGACATTGCAAGTCTCAGGTTTGAGGAGGAACCATTCAATGGCTCTTAAACTTTCTGCTCTGAAGTGGCACCAATCACTTCCACTCATATTTCATTTTCTAAAACAACTCAAATGGTCGAGGCTATTCTCAGTGGTGCCAAGATGTATCATCCTTCTACAGAGAAGAACAGGAAATATTTTGAACAATAATATAATCTACCAGAGTACCTCAGATTTAACATAATGCAAACTAAACACACCAACTCTCTCCCAATCTACTCCTCTCCTGCTTTCTCTCAGTAAATAACAGATAGCATTAGTGGAGGTTTCAGAATTTTCATACTAGAAGATGGTTGGTGTGGCAATTAAGTTACAAAAAAGAACTAGGTGTCTAGTTTTGAAGCTGCAACTTCTAAGCAAGCACGCAGTTTTCATTTAGATTGTATGGTCATTTAAGTTGGCTTGATGGAGTTGATTGAAATTATGAATTGGCTAAAGTCCCCATAACTCACCCAGTTCGTCCTTCCACTGGATACTACCATTGCAGGACCCCAAACAAGAAACAACGATGTATTTGAGTCCTCCGATCCTTCTTCCAGTCCCAATTTCTTCCAGTCCCAATTTCTAGACCCCCACTGTCCAATATGGCAGCCACTAGCTACATGTGGTTATTGAGGACTTGAAATGCAACTAGTCTGAATTGAAATGTGCTATAAAAAGTAAAGAACACAACAGATTTCAAAGACTTCATAAAGAGGGGTGCCTGGATGGTACAGTTAAGCATCCAGCTAAGGTTGTGATCTCAGGGTCCTGAAATTGAGCCCTGAGTTGGGCTCTGCATGGAGTCTGGCTGAGATTCTCTCTCCCTCTCCCTCTGCCTCCAACCCCCACATGCACTTGCTCTCTCTTTCTCTCAAATAAATAAATAAATCTTAAAAAAACACACACACAAAGACTTCATAAAGTAAAAGAATATAAAATATGTCATTTTTATATTGGTGGCATTTTGAAATGACAATATTTTAAAATATTGGATTAAATAAAATATTTTATTAAAATTAATTCCACTTGTGTCTTTTCAAGCCTTTTTAATGTGGCTTCTAGGCAATTGAAAATTACATATGTGCTTCTCATTTGTGGCTTGCATTATATTTCTATTGGATGACACTACTCTAAGCTGTCTTTTCCTCTTCATTTCCACAGTTTCAGCCCTAGCTCAGGCCTTCATCTTCTTTCGATGAGGTTTCTGCAAAAACCTCCTAACTAGTCTTCCTGTCTCCAGTATGGCCTTTCTCCAACTGATTCTTCAAAGTGGCTAGAAAGATCTTTTAAAACATAAATCCAATCACACTAACTCAAATAGCTTAATATTGCTCCATGGGTCTCCTCCATTGACTTTAATTCTGTAGCTCCATATATAAAGTCTTTCCTGATGATCCAGACCCCTGGTTTTAAGTGAGTGAATTCCAGATCCCCCACTTTCATATTTTCCACATATTTATGTGCCTTCAAAGGCACCTGCAGTCAAAATCCTCTCCCCTCTTCCCTTTTCACCATTGTTCTTATCTTTTTGACAAAAGACAGGTATCTAGAATCTTACCATGAAACATTGATGGAACAATGGAACAACCGTTTAATTTAAGCAAGGCACCATAATAACCACATCCCTATCCATTGTAAGACTTATTGCCAATACAGTACTCACAACACGTATTTTTAAATATGCAAGAAATACAGAATTTTTGGAAATTCTTTTAAGGAATAGCAAGAAAATTTGAAGACCACTAACTAGCCCATTTCTCATGACACCCTACTCATAGCCCTACCAGCACCAGCGTTCCTCCCCAATACACAACACACACATACACTCACACACCCCTTCCCAGCTCCAGCTTTACTCAAGGCTCAGCCTGTCCAGCTATAATCAGCTTCGAGGCGCCTTAGAATGTTCTCCTTCACCCTCTTGCCCCAGCTATTACTCACTACAACTCCTGCTTACTTGATGGCATCATTAAAAAAGGTTACTTTTCAGTTCTGCAATATAGGGGCTTTACAAATTTTCTTCTATTATGTGAGCTTTGATTTTTATTGCACTTTATAAAATAACCTCAAAGAAAGATACATTTTTTTCTATTCAAGTTTTAATATCATTATAGTACTCCTTACCAAGACTGCTCTCCTTTCATTAGTCAAACAAGTTGTTTTTTCCTTCCAAATCTGCTTGATTATTTTTAAGTGCTGCTGATAGAGTAGTTTCAAGTAGTTATTACTCAGGTGACTTATTTTTTAAACAAAAAATACCAAGGTTTAATTATTAAACTCATATAATAAACATGTATGCATATCTTACACTGTTTAGATGGACAGCAGATGCTTTTATTGATTCCTTCATTGTGGCTGCCATAGTGTTGTCACCAAGTTCACAGTAAAGGTCACTGTGTGAAT
This sequence comes from Ursus maritimus, assembly GCF_017311325.1. Taxonomy (NCBI): domain Eukaryota; kingdom Metazoa; phylum Chordata; class Mammalia; order Carnivora; family Ursidae; genus Ursus; species Ursus maritimus. The sequence continues at coordinate 33,115,512 of NW_024424564.1, read as the reverse complement.
GGTTATAGGGAATATAGGAGACATAGGCTCTAGAATCAGACTGCCTGGCTCAATCACCTGTTAGTTGTGTGACCTTGGAAAATGCATTTAACCCTTCTGTGCATCAGTTTCCTCACCTGTAAAATGGAGATAAAAGGAATAGCAATTCCCTCATATGGTTGTAAGAATTCAATGAATTAAACCTAGTGAAGTGCCTACAATGTAAGCCACTGGTTGTTTGGATAATAATACAAAAAGCAATTGGTGACAAGCTCAGTTTTTCAAAAGACTCATTTGCAGAACTCAGCAAAATTACCAGGAAAATATTAGATTTCTGTTTATCCCCTGAAGTACATTTTCAATTTTCATCTCAATAACAAACCTTCTTAACAGTATCGCAAGTACAATGCTAAAAATCACCAGGTTCCCTGTCAACAAAAGTTCCAGTTTTTTTCCAGTTCCTCACCACTTATGAATTTTTTTCAACTCTGGGTTTTACACACACGCACACACACACGCACACACGCACACAAGCACAGAGATAGGAGTGACAGCCTGCTGATTTTGCTTACACGTAAGTATGGCAAAACTTTGAAAAGCCCCAAACTTCAAAACACCTTTTCCCTAAATATCTTCAAGTAATTTAATTTCTTAGAACATGGCTAGCAAACTTTTTCTGTTAGGGCCAGATAATAAATATTTAAGGCTTTTCAGACTATAGATCCTGCTGCCACTACTCAGTCTTGCCACTGTAGCCCCAAAGCAGCCATAGACAATAGTAAATAAATGAGTGTTGCTGTGTACCAATAAAACTTTATTTACAAAAAAGGGCATTCAGCCAGATCCGGTCTGCAGGCCATAGTTTGCCAACTCTATCTTGCACATTACTCCATATTTACCTGGTGACTTTATCTCTAGTATACTGCAACATACCCACGGTGAGAGGGAAAACTCAGTTTGTGAAGCGATAAGCTACGGAAAATGACATATGAAGTATAGAATACAGGTCCATATAAAGTAGAAGAACAACAGATGAGAGACAACTGTAGGTGAGAAACAGATGATATTTCAATTCCCCAAGGTGATAGTTCAGCAGGAAACACAGCTAAAAACAAGCACAAGCTTTGTTTTCTGTCTCAGAGCGCTCATCTGTATAAATACATATATTCATCTCAACTCTCAACCAGAAACATACACATCACTAGCAAAGTTCATAAAACTCTGTGCCCCGAATGATATCATCAGCCCACTGAAACAATACATTCTTCCTCCCAGGGCTCACCTGAGAATCCCTCATCATCTTACCTAGAATTCTTCTTTTCCTATGTCTATGCTTCAGAAATAAACAGCAACTACGGGTATTGTTAAGAATGTTTACAGAAAGTTAACAGATACTTTCAAGTTAATCAATTATATATCAATCTCTAACTTCTTAAATTATGATTCCATTAAACCGTAAGGATCGATCACAATGGGCCTGAATCAAGGCTGTGGTTGAATGAACTGAAAAGTGAAGCCATAATCAGTGAAGAATTCATAGAATTTGAGAGTGAGGCCAGGGTTGGGCTTTGGATTTGGGGGTTTTTGTTTTTGTTTTTGTTTTGGTGTGTTGACTGTTGTATTCCAAGTGCTTAGAACAGTGCCTGATACTCTACAAACACTTGTTGAATGAATGAATGAATGAATGAATGAATGAATGAATGAATGATCGAACGAATGAATAAACAGAGAGAAAGAGCAGGGAAATGTGAACTACAGAATATTATATAAGCAGTGAAATGCATGTCATTTTCTAATCATTTGGTGGCTTCAACACCTCTTCACAACACCTTGAAAAGAAGTCTGCAAATTTCAAACCACCTCTTTGCAGATTGATTTCTTAATGTCACTAGGCTCCGCACATTCACAGCCCACGCTCTTTCAGTTGCTAAGTGCACTGGATTGTCACAGTATGTTCCACAGTCTCCAGACTTCTCTCAAATGCAAAAGATGTTCTTCTAATTGGAAGCAAAACCCTTGTCTTTCAAATACAATATTCTCTAAAGCGAAAAAACAGTACTGTTAGATTCCAATCAGTTTAAATTAAAACTGATTTCCCAAAGCAAGGGAAAGCTTATGAGCTCTAAAATTCAATAATATTATTTCACAGCTTGGAACTCAAAGATGATTTATAGATTAGTTTTGCATTATTAGTTTCACTTCCTTAGGAATGAAAATCATAACATGCTACTGGAAATATTTATTCCTAATATGCATTGATAACTACTACAAGAGACTGACTTTTCTAAGTCAGTAATATGAACAAAAGTTAGGCAAAAGTTTAAGACTATGATGAAAAGAAAGGAGGAAAGCAATGGCAAGAAATGAGTAAGAACATTTCAATTCAGGGGTACCTCGGGGGCTCAGTTGGTTAAGCATCTGCCTTCTGCTTGGGTCATGATTCCAGGGTCCTGGAATGGAGCCCTGCATCGGGCTCTCTGCTCGGCGGGAGCCTGCTTTTCCCTCTCCGCTGCTCCCCCTGCTTGTACTCTCTGTCAAATAAATAAATAAAATCTTTAAAAAAAAAAAAAAGAACATTTAAATTTAATGGGTGTATGTATATACATAAGTTTAACAAGTATTTATTGAGTGAGAGCACAATAACAAAGTAGGGACCAGTTGGATATAAAATGCAGTCTATAGATCTGAAGAGTTTAGAGACTAATAGAAAAGGTTGGTCATTCATTCATTCAACAAGTTGCGTGTTGTGTTTTTTTTTTTTTAAAGACTTACTTGTTTGAAAGAGAGTGTGAGGGGGTAGGGGCAGTGGGAGAGGGAGAGACTCTCAAGCAGACTCCCTGCTGAGCAGAGTCTGATGGATGCTGAGGCTGGATCCCATGACCCTGAGATCATGACTTGAGCCAAAATCAAGAGTCTGACGCTCAACTGACCCAGCCACTCAGGCTCCCCAGCAAGTTTTAATCAAGATATTTCACCGGGTACTAAATTTTAATGATTGCATTATAGCTTAGAACATTTCAACATATGTCATCAAATTTAAACTTTTACTTTAAGATTTTATTGTGTTACAAGGAATACATGTTTTTTTAAAAAAGATTAAACTATGGAAACAAAAAGTAAAAGACTTTCCATAACTACCACCACTAGGTGGGGTAACTACTATTACGTTATACGCAAATTTTCACACTTCCTGAAATAAGCACAAACAAATACACACAAATGCCTTTTTTAAAAACAGAAATGGTATCATACTATGCACAGAGTCAGGATAGCATACGGCTTGAGATCATGGGCTTTACGCAATACCACCTCAATGCAAATCCCAGCTCCACCACTAAGTTACTTTTGGTAACTTACTATACATCTCAGTGCCAAAATTTTCTAATCTTCGAAATGGAAATAATACTAATGCATATGTCATAGCATTATTGTAAAAAATGAATACTCATAATCACTTAAAACAGAGCCTGGCATATTCTAAGAACCCAACCAATGTTAGTTATTATTATGCAATTTTTGATCTTACTTAAGATTATATGCAGACCTCCTTCCTCCACTTTTTTTCAAGGACCAAACAGTACCATGGTATGGGTTATGGATTATAATTCATGTAATACATTCTCTTTTTATTTTATGTATAGATTGCTCCAATGTACTCATAAAGAATGCTGCAAATAGTATCTTTGTGCCTATACTTGAATACTTCTGAAGAATAAATGCCTAGAGAAGAAATGGATGGGTCAGAAGAGGTAAATATTTTAAAGTGTATTTGATATTCTTCTGAATTTCCCTTCTAAAATATGCCAACTTATATTCGCACCATACTATGAAGGTGATCTTCTCCCTAGGTGGGGTATGTGTGTGTGTTTCATGTGTGGGCTTTTAATAACCCAGATCTTTTTTTTGTTTCATGTTTGGGTTTTTGGGGTTTTTTTTAAGATTTATTTATTTGTTTTAGAGAGCATGAGCAGGAGAACAGAGGGAGAAGAAGAGAGAATCCCAAGCAGACTCTGAGCCTTTGGCAACCCAGACTTGGGACCCAGGGACTCAAAGTCATGACCCTGAAATCACCATCTGAGCCAAAACCAAGAGTCCCACATTCAACCAACTGCACCACCCAGGTGCCCCATCATGTTTGGGTTTTTAATAACCCAGATTTTTTGTGTGATATAGGATAGAAATCAACTTTATTTTTGTTAGGTAGCCAATTGTTCCATTACCATTTACTGAGCAGTGGATCTATTCCCAACTTCTTTGAAATGACGTTCTTATTATATACTTAATTTCCATATATACATAGCTCAGTTTCTGCTATTTTTTTCTATTGAAACACTTGTCTTACTCCGACAGTACCATATTACTTTAGTTGTTACTATACTATTGTAGTATGTTTCAATATCTGTTAATTTTATATTCTTTTTAAAACTTATTCCTGCACCCTTACTGTTGCACATTATGGTGGAGACAGCCCACTGACCACGACTACGAAAAACTAATGTTTCTCTTTCATAATGTAGTATTGTTGCTAGAAAGCAGCCCCCTACTTGGGGACTACATTTCTTAGCACCAGTCCTTTACAGCTAGGTTAGGGTCATGTGACTAATTTTCACCAATGGAATATGAGCAAATACAATGTGTGTCATTTTCAGGTCAAAGTGATGGGGAAGCAGGGATGCCTTCTTCATGATCATTGTCCCTATCCAAGGACAGGAGGTCAGAACCACAGAATGGAAGATGCCTGGCTTCCAGAAAGATCTTATGGAAGTCAGCCTGACCAGGAACTCCTGCACTTGACTAAGAGAAATAAACCATTTGTTGTAATAAGCCAATAAAGTTTAGGGGTTTATCTATTACTTTAGCTAATATACAGATGATGGATTATAAACGGCATTTTTAAAAAATTCAATTAGGATTTTAATTGGAAGCACATTTTATTTAAAGATTAAGTTAAAGAAAATTGACATCTCAATATTGAGTTTTCACATCCAGAAGAAATCACATCTTTGTATTTATTCTGGTTTTCCTTTGTGAACGTCAATAAAGCTTTGTTGTTTTCTTCATGCAGATCCTAAACATTTCTTACTGTTTATTTCTATATATTTTATATTTTTGCTGTAGTGCAGCTGCAATCCTTTTCCATTACATTTTCTGTTTGACTATTATTTGTACATATACAGAATGTTTGCTTTTATAGGCCTGTCTTTTATCATCTTACAGAATCTTGTTTGTGTCATTGGCTTATTGGTTTCATTTCTTGCATTTTATGTCTACAGTTTTACCTCTTTCTTCCCCAGATACTTTTTTTCTTTTTTCACATCAGCTAGGATCTTGAAAATAATACTGAAAATAGTAGTGATAGCTTTTTTTGCCTACTTTTCCTTTTAAATAAAATTTCATTAATAGTTAACCATTAAATATAATGTTTCATAGTGATTTGATGAATGCCTTTTATCAGGTTATAGAAATCTCCTTCTATTACCACCTTTAAAAAAGGTATATTTTTTTGTTGTTGCTGTTGTTAAATCAGGATGGATCTTAAATTTCATCCAAATGCCTTTCCTCTCTTTCTTTAATTATATTTTTTTATTTCCCCATTTCTTTAATATAGTATATCATATAACATACTTCCTAAATATTAAAACACATTTTAATTTTATGTCACCCCTTCTGGGTCATTGCATATACCTTTAATGTGTTTAGCTATTTATGTAATATCTTTGTGCACACTTGCATGTCAGAGATTGGTTAATAGGGGGGTGTGTGTATGTGTGTGTGTGTGTGTCCAACATTTGTCTAGTTTTCTCATCAGGAATATTCTACCCTGTAGAACAAAATTCAAGAATTTCATTTTTCCCTATGTTCTGTAAAGTTAAATATGATATCTTCTTTCTGAATATTTGAAAAACTCACTTGTAAAATCAACTAAGGAGAATATCTTTTGGTGGAGAAAGATCTTTGTTCATTTTCCACTTTTTCTACAATTATTGAACGATGCAAGTTTCTTGACCTCTTCTTGAATTTTTAAATCATTTTTACTTCTCTAGGAAAGTATATATTTCATTTATTTTTCCAAAGCTTTCTTAATTTGTATATAATAGTCTCTTTCAATTTTTAAAAGTGTCTTCCACCTCTGCAGCTATGTCCTCTTTCACATTTTTAATATTGCTCTCTGAATCTTCTCTCTTTTCCATATTGGATAAGCTAAGCCTTGTCTATTTGAATTGGTAGTTTCAAAACATCAGCTTTTATTCCAAAAGTCTAAAAATTGTGAAAACACTATAGAGAAACATGTATTTTTTTTCTTAGTCAGATTAAAATTTTTATACATTGCTCCTAATTTAGTGGCGTTTCCTCTGAAAAGGTATCTGGGAAGCTGAAAAGCATATTGAACACACTGGTTGAAGTTTATCCTCTCTGCCTGTTTATTCTGGGTGCCTGACTGCTTGGGCTTTCTGTATATATTCAAGTTTGTGGATCGTTTTATTCTAATCTTCCAAATGCTTACTTATTTTTGGTCTACTTTATCAGTCAGTTTCTGAGGCAGGTGTGTTTTAAAGTTTTCCAGCATGACTATAGTTTCTTCATATTCTCCTTTTCTTTCTAATACTAAGAGTTTTTGTTCCATTTTAACACTATATTGTTGAGATGATACTACTCCTTATTATATCTTTTTAATGGATTTTAATTTTAGCAATATAATTTGTTGTTGTTGTTTCATGAATACTTTTTACATTCAGAGCAGCCATGTTAAAATGTAACCCCCACATTTTCCAGTGGATTGGTTCAGGGTAGGTATTTTACTGGCTGGGCCAACAATTTCTTCCTGAAACTCACTGCTGGGGATTTTGAGACTCACCAGCGATTGAGACTGTGACATAAAGCCCAGATGGCATGGGCACTACCACCAGCTGAGTAAAAGAAACTGAACTGCAAAGAGGTGAATAAAACAGATACACAGAGAGAGGCGCAGATAGCATACTGGGAGGTGGTTTCTCGGGTACAGTTTGAGTCTGAAGCCCAACTGTATTCTCTTCTTTAGGCTCTGTGAGATATACTCATTTCCTTATGATAAATTCCCCTTTGGTTTACACTAGTTCATTCATTCCACAATTATTTATGGAGTACATCCTATGTGCTAAGTCCGATAATTTGTACTAAAGACACAGCAGAGAACAAAACAAAGTCCCTACCATCATGGAATTACATTCTAGTTGGGATTTAGAAAAAGCCAGCGATAAAGACAAGTGGGGGATATACTATTTAGATAGGTGGTCAGGGAAGCCCTGTCTAAAAGAAGTAAGCCAGGTGGGTAACTGGAGGGTGAGCGTTTCCGTAAGAAGGAAGAGCAAGGGAAAAGGCCTTGAGGCATTAAAGCAACTTTTAGCATTTTCAAGGAATGGCCAGAATACCAGCAGCGGCTGGAATTGACTGGGTGTGGAAACATTCAGGAGAAGAGCTCTCAAGTGGTAGCCAGGGGCTAAGCTTCTGCAGGGGCTTATAAACCTTGATAAGGATCATGGAATAGGAAGCTATTGCAGGGTGGAAACACGATCTGATTACGCGTTAATGGATTACTTTGGCTATTGAGGAGGAAATTATAGACTGTAGATGGGCAAGAGCAGAAGCCAGTTGGAGGCTCTTGCAGTAGCAAGAGACGTTAGAGTCTAAAGCGAATTCACAGAGGTTGTGGTTGGATTCTGGATATATTTTAAAGTAGAGGATCCCCCGATGGGAATTTAAAGTGGGAGAGAAAGGGAAAAGTTAGGGACTTCAAGGTATTTGGCGTGGATAAAAATGATTACCAGTTTTCAGTAATTCTGGTGTTCTAGTATACCTTGCTCTAGGTACTAAAATATCATTATGTTTGTTAGATGACTGTTTTTCAGAATTTTTAAAAATTTGAATCGTTTATAGCTTAAGACCTATCTATAATCAATGACAGATGTTTACCATTCAACTTTTTAGCCACAACCATTCTGTTACCCAGCCCATCTTTTGAACTACTGAGCTGTTGGTTGTGTTGTAGGCGTGTTGTGCGGGAGGAGAGGATTGCCAGGTGTTCTGTATTTATAGCACATGTCTTCTATTTAATGATTTTGTCCTATGTCCTACGTTAGTCTTGTCAAGACACAATGTATGTTGTTTATTCGCGTCCCCCCCCCACCAATACGTTACAAACAACGACAGTTAGAGCTATTTTTTTCCCCAAAACAATAATTGGAGCTTAAATTACTTAAAGGACAACATACCTCCACAAGATCTACACAGTCTCATGATGTTTCGCGAAGATTTGGCTGAGGGAAGACCAAAAGGGGGACTGAGCATTAAAAAGATTTATCTTTCTACGTTCAAGAAAGGAAAAGACTATTTTTTGGTCAAAGATCCAAATTATGAATAGGCAACTACGGTTAATGCCATGCTCTGGATATCAGCTAACAATAACAGCCTCACGGCTTCTGAAAGTTGGCAAATCAAAGCGCCCACAGCGCCCGGCTTCCGGAAACCAGCCAATCAGCAATAAAACCCACAGTCCTAAAGTCAACCAATGAATGACAGCTCCGCCCTTTGGGACAACAGCCAATCGGCAAATGCCTCAAAGTCAGCCTATCCACAGTCTCCTTACGCGGGAGACCAAAGCAATGCACCCGAAAATCAGGCAATCCCTAAGCACGGCACTTCTAAAAGCCCACCAAATCCTGCATGCCCGACTTTCTAAAACCTCCCATAAGATCAGATTTGGCTTTGGGGCACCTGGGTGGCTCAGTGGGTTAAACCTCTGCCTTCAGCTCAGGTGGTGATCACAGCGTCCCAGCGTCCAGGGATCAAGCCCCACCTCGGGCTCCCTCCCGCTCAGCGGGGAGTCTGCTTCTCCCTCTCCCTCAGCCTGTTGCTTCCCGTGCTTGCGCGCTCACGCCCCCCCCCCCGCCCCCCTCTAGTAAATAAACCAAATCTTTTTTTAAAAATCAGATTTGGCTTTGTTTGCAAACAAACCAGAGTTTCCCCCCTTTTTTTTTTCTTTTTTGCGTTAGTTATAGAGTTCGATTTATCATTAGTGCATTAATTCACAACTTTTCAACTGTTCAACCTCTGTTTATGTGAGTTGGACTTGGCGCGTGACAGACACACTGACGCTGCTGTGAGATTATCGAATTCAGCCTTTTCATTGCTGGCAGTAGTTGCCATTACCTATTTTTTTTGTTTGTTTGTTTGTGTATATGTGAACCCAAAATACCAGTACCCAAATGTAAATACATTTTCTGAACGGTAGGTTTTCATTACATAAGGAAAAAGTCATTTTGAAGCTCTCAGTATGCAATTATTTACTTAATATCAGAAATGGTGGAAAGTCAGATATAAACCAAAAGTATATAACAGCTAAGCACACCAATTATAGCATTTATTCAACTCGTACCAAAGAAAGTGATAAAATAACTTACTTTGAAGAGAAATTAAGATATAGAAGATAAAATAATCACAGAAGCAGTTGTAATGGCCTTCCACACCATATATCAGCATAAGTTTTCAGCTCAAATGATTTAGCTGAAGTACTCCCATTGCTTACAAGAATTTGTTGAATGTATTTTTTAGGAAAAAAACTTACGAAGTATGTACCCCTTTAAATATAAAGGTTATGCATAAAAGGAATAATGTTACTATGGACAGGAAAAGAAATTGCAACTTGAAATGGATAGTTACAGTGGCACTTGCCATGACAATTTCATCCTTTGAAGAATTCTGTTTCATATGGATGTTACTAAATACTCTTCCAACAGGACAAGTGGAATCATTATGTGTAGTGTTGTAGAAGAGGAAAGAAAAATTGATAATACTCTTTCTTGTCAGTGGACACCGTTTTTAATAAAAGTTATAGATCAAGAGATCACAGCATAATCCTGAAGAATAAAAAAGCAAGTTATACCTGAAATATGGGATTATGTGCGTCAACAAGTCAAATTTGAACACCAATTCTCCAAGTTGTTAACTTTATGCCAGTATATGTTCAGTATACTGACTCATTTTACTAATTTTTAGCATTTTTTTTTCATTAATAAATGTTCAGTGGACAAAAGAATGAAGTAAGTTGAGCACTGTGGAAACTACACAATGTAAATGAAACACAGGCTATAAACACAAGAAGTTTTATAGGCTTATTAGGTATAACAAAGAATTACTAAGGAGAGACAAAGGAAATATAATTTTTAAAAGTAGTATGAGGGTGTGCCTGGGTGGCTCAGTCAGGTTAGGCCTCCGCCTTCTGCTCAGGTCATGATCCCAGAGTCCTGGGATCAAGCCCGCAACTGGCTCCTAGCTCAGCAGGGAGACTGCTTCTCCCACTGCCCCTTCCCCTGCTTGTGCACACGAGCGCACTTTCTCTCTCTCTCTCTCTCTCTGTCAAATAAATAAAATAAGTGGTATGAAATTTAGATATTTAGAATTTATTTTGCATAAATAAGTAATTTTTAGTATAAGTATGCCCCATGCAGTATTTTCTTAATGCACACATGCATAGCCAATTAGAAATATTTAAAATTTAACTGAGTGTTCTTTATTTTTATTTGCTCATTCTGGCAACCTGAAGGGTGGGCGATTCTTTTTTAACTTTCCCAGAACTTAGATTGCTTCTTTTAAAAATAGCAGCCTGCTCTATTTTTTTTTGGATATAAGAAATTCTCATGGATCTCTCTGTTTCCTGCATTAATTCTGTTTCCTCATAGGAAATTTCTTTTGTTTCTACATCGTGGTGTCATTCTTTCATGCTGTTGGTTTTCCTCAAGTGTTTAGAAATTCTTGGTTACTCACACTTAATAATTGCAGATTTAGATTGACCGACCCATTTAGGTCGCTGGAGTGTTTGAGCTCACGAAATCCTTGTTTTCTTGGCAATCTCTGCAATTCTTGAGTAGGGAAGAGACTGTGGACAAGTAGTCTTTACGGGAAATAGCGAGCTTGCTTTCTGGAGGCAATTGCTCTACATACCTTATGACCGAGGGAAATAATGTCCTGGTTTCCCTGGGACGGCCACAGGTTACACTTTTTATCCTGGCACAATTATTAATAGTGCTTGCTTTTACTCAAAAGTGTCCCAGTTTAGACAACAAATTATACTTTCATCCTTCTAAGGACAGAGGAAGCTAGCTGGGGTATTGTCTTAATTCTCTCTCTGGCCCCAGCACCTTGGGAGTGTCTGGTGCCAAATATCCCAGTAAATTTAGAGAGCAGAATTCACAGCCGTAAGCAGGGGCAAATGCTACAGCAGCCACTTGGAGAACAAAAGACTGATACAGTTACTCCACAGCACTGTAATTAATTACCTTACGGGCTGCCCTCCTCCACCCTCTTACGTAGCATCTTAGGTTTCTTTGACAGGGGTCATCAGAGTTGCTATCTTTCACCTACATAGGATTATAGGGTGTTTTTTTTTAATCCCTAGTGGATGTTATCATCCATGACTAACCCCATCTGCTTTAATATTCAATATTAAACCTAAAATAGCACCTGTAATAACAATAATTATAGGCAGGATGTGAGAATTTATTACGTGTCAGGTGCTGTTCAAAGCACTTTACTTGTATGAATCCTCACAGCACAATTTGAGGTAGGTCCTTTTATCTCCATTTCCCAGTTATGGAAACGGAGGCCACGAGAGGGGAAAGTAATCTACCCAAGGGCTGGAAGACCCAGAAAGAGTAAGCAACTTACCAAGAACCCAGCAATTGAGTCAATTGAGTCCAGAGCTTACATTCTTAACCACCACCTAAATTAAATCCCTCGTATGAGACAATAGCCCTTTTCCTGGCTTTCTAGAGCTGGGGTTTAGCACGTGTATGCAGTTCTGTCATTTCTGTGGGGCTTTGAGAGGAAGAAGAGGTTTCCTCATGAGGTCACTTAACTATTTTGAACCCAAAGCTTAGCTTATCAAACTTTTTTTTTTTTTAAGTCTAACTCAGGTGTTCTGTCATATTGAAGAAGGGCTTCTGGTCTAAATGATTATTTGTTGTTTTTCAGTCAGTCTAAACCTTCTATTAATCCACCTTTACTAATGTGCACAAACATTCACATAGCACTTCCCCCTGCTTTATCTAGAATGCTGGATGAAGATTTGGCATAAAAGCAGGAAAGGTACCATGGAAATTTCCACACAGCCCTGGGAAACTCCACTGTAGGTACTTTATGGGCCATCCCAGGGTTATAATAGGGCCTCCGTTTATAGCATGTAGACCTAAATCGTATTATTTTAAATCAGAAAGAGACAGTGACAATGGAGGCTGATCCCATTATTTTGCAAATAAGAAAACTAATTGCACAGAGATCAAGTGATTTACCCATCATCTCCCAGCTAATTAGTATAATTAGTGATATGGCCAGAATTACCACCCTATGTCCTAAGAATTTTTTTCATTCTGTCTCACTGCTTCTCTATTTGGTTGCTTAGGGAACAGAAAAAGAAAATCATTAAAATCATGTTATTGTATGTCTAGAAATGATGGTTTTGTGTAGGTTTGATCTCAATGTTCTTTCTGGACCCATACTTTTGTAAAAATTACTATCTCAGTATTAAAGCTTTGATTGCCATATCTGTCATGGTTCCCTACAATATTTTTCAGGTTTTTCTGTGATACACGTGCTGGTATGGTAAACCACGCTTCTTTTTACCTCCAAAATAGCATTGACTCCTATCTGTTCAAATATATTAACATTTTCATCTCAACTGACTCACTTGCCAGGAGCAACAGGCTTTTCATGCCAGTTCCCAGCATAACCCATATCACCCGTCTGCTGGATAAAATAAAGAAATATTATTCTACTTTAAGGCTAATGAACTTTGAAAAGTGAAAGCCTTTTCTTTTTCTTGTTTTCCCTGATAGCAATTGGTTTTTTGGGTTACAGATATGTTCTAGAAATTGTAACATCAGAAAGGCTAAAAGTGGCAGGAGGCAGTGGGGCGGGGGGAGGTTTTAGGTAAAGGGAAGGGCAGGGGAGAATTACAAGGTATTTCCTAATTTATCAAGAGATAAATATTTCACCTTCTAAAAGACATAAAATGGTTTTCTTATCCAGGACTAAAAGGAAATGTTGTAGAAGGAAAAAGAAAAATAAAGTAAAAATAAGCCGATAAGTTATTATTTGTTATGGGGAAGAAATAGCTACCAATACTCGGTAATCTGTTTGGAAGCATATTAGGAATTAAATTCTAAATTGTCTATGGTACATAAGCCACAAGTTCAAGATAAAAAGCAATAATTCTTGTCGATTAGTATCTCTATCTTTTCTCCTTGACTGTCTCTAGCTAAGAAAACAACAAAGCTAGAAAATCTGCTAACACTTTCTCCACCTTTCAGGACAGCCAGGTGACCCATCATTCCCTCAGCAGAGGCATTTCTTTGAAGCCAGAAAAATCTCCCATTTCATCCCACCCACAAACACCCACCCAGCCATTTGACTCTTGACACTGATGCCTCCAGTCCCTCCTCTTGGGGGAACATCCCACCTACACTCCTGTTAATCCTAGCTAAAATAGTATCTTTTCCTGTTTAATTTTCTTTATAGCTCTTTTTGCTATCACGAATGATATCATGCTTACATATTTGTTGTCTGTCGGCTCTTTTTAGAGAAGATTGTAGTTTATCTATTTTATTCAACATACAACTCTGGTTTCTAGAACAACGCCTGACACCTAGGAGGTGCTTAAAAATATTTGTTGAATGAATAATTTATTTGGCTCCCTTGAAGCTTCAGAGCATCTTGGGCCCTGGGATATCAAAGAGCAGCTATCAACTCTCACACCTTGCCCACTTCAACCATCACTTGGAAATGTCCCACCTCTGAAATTTTGAACCCCATGGCAATTGGCTCCAGCTGCTAGCCCCTCTTTCTCTGGTATATTTTCTACTGCATTATTTCCAAAAGCTCTGGACTCATCAGTTGTAACATGAATGTTCCAGCAATTCTATTTCAGGCTTTACTTCTCATTTCCTTCTTCAGCTGAGCTTAGTAAGAGTAAGTTTACACCCACTAGCTAGATTTTACTATCTCCCACTGTCTCAACCCAAGTATTTTGGTTTCTGTTCGCACAGCTCGATGAAAACTGCCTTTGCCAACGTCACCACCCCACAATCCCATCAGATTGTAAAATCATTTTCAAAACAGAAATCTAATGCCAAATATTAGGAATATGTGGGAAAAGAGGAACTTCTTATAGGTGGAGTGAAAAATGGTACAACCATTTTGCAGAGCAATTGGTAAAGTTGAAAACATGAATTACCAACAACATATTTCCCTAGAAAAGCTCTCTCACATGAGCACAAGAAGACCTATATATGAATGTTTGTTACAGCATTGTAATTGCAAAAATTTGGAAATCGTCCAAATGTCCATTGTGGTAGAGACTTGTACTCGGTCTCCAAAATTCACCCTCCCCTCTTCATCAGTAACTGAACAACCAAATTTTAGGGATGTGGTCACTTAGAATAAAGATTCCTTTTCCCACTCTCTTTTATAGCTCTGATCATGTGAATTAGTTTTAGAGAACGGGATGGAAGCAAAATTAGAGAATGAAACATCGTCCTTTTCTTCCTTCTATTGAAGAACGCAAATACTGTCCCCTAGAGCTGGAACCGTCCTTTTGAACTCCGAGGTTACCTGTAAATGAAGGTCCATCCATAGAGAAGTAACAAGATAGAGAGAGCCTGGGTCCCTGAACCTGTGGCACTCCATACCATTCCTGGAAAACCACTTCTGGACTTATACACAAGACAGAAATGTTTCTTATCTTGTTTAAGACCCTGTTGTTTTGTTTTTCTGTTGGTCATCTTTAGCCAAACTTAGTCCTAACAGTCAAAACAGTGTATTCATCAAACGGACTTCAGTATAACCTTAAATAAACAAGAGAAATCTACCCACATGGATAAATCTCAGGAACATAATATTGCAGAATAAAAAGTACAAAATCATATTATTAAAGTTAAAAATGCATGATAATATACATATGGTTTACAAGTTTATACATACTTACATTTAAAAAAACATAAAAGTTACTCATGCCAACTTCAAGACAGTGGTGTCCTTACAGCAGGGGTTTTTCTGACTCTGTGTGAGTTAACCAGCTACATTATTGATCATCATGTCAGCCGGGATGGTCAAGGCCAAACCAATTAAAAGCCACTCAGTTTGTCTTGTCAAGAGCTTTCGAGGCTGATCTATTCCCCCTTCCCTTGTAAATCACTGCCGCTGAAATAAAGCCCTCATCTTCAGTAGTTGAGTCACTCCTGGATGATAAGAGGGGAGGCAAGCTGTTTGTGGGATGTGACTTTGTGAAAACCAAGCCAAGCAGAGTATCCTGCCAAGCTTCAGTAGAATTCTAGCAGAAGTGGCCTTGGCTAGTTGGCCACTGTGGGTTAACCAGAACTCATTCATATTCACCAGCTCTTCCCTGAGTATATACTGAGTTAAGGTTAGGAATATTTACCCTGTAAATTAATGTGAGTGAAACGAGATCAGATCAGGAAATCTGATCTTGAGCTAAAGAAGAAAATCAACCAGTTAGCCATTTGCAAGTTTCTAATAATGATGAGAATAAAAAACACCATTTGTTGAGTACTTACTATGTGCCAGACATGTTATGTGTATTTGCTGATTTAAAATATTTTTCGGGGGCGCCTGGGTAGCGCAGTCGTTAAGGCGTCTGCCTTCGGCTCAGGGCGTGATCCCGGCGTACCGGGATCGAGCCCCACATCAGGCTCCTCCGCTATGAGCCTGCTTCTTCCTCTCCCACTCCCCCTGCTGTGTTCCCTCTCTCGCTGGCTGTCTCTCTGTCACATAAATAAATAAAATCTTAAAAAAAAAATAATAAATAAAATAAAATAAAATATTTTTCACAACAACCCTATGTTATCAATTTAAAAACTGAGACGTAGCAATAGCTGGTGGTCACATAGGTAGAAAGAGACTGAACGTGGATTCTGTTTAAAGAACTGTCTAAATCCAAAGTCTATATTCTCAAATATTGTGCTAATCCATTTATCACCACTAACAGTATTTACTGTCATGGGTTAGTCACATGAACGGGTAAACTAAATAGTTGATTACATTGCGCAGTTAGAATGGTGATTACCAGGGCGCCCGGGGGGCTCAGTCATTAAGCGTCTGCCTTCGGCTCAGGGTGTGATCCCGGCCTTAGGGGATCGAGCCCCACATCAGGTTCCTCTGCTGGGAGCCTGCTTCTTCCTCTCCCACTCCACCTGCTTGTGTTCCCTCTCTCGCTGTCTGTCTCTCTCTGTCAAATAAATAAATAAAATCTTTAAAAAAAAAAAAAAAGAATGGTGACTACAGTATGCACAGGCCATTGAAGGGTTTACCTGTCCCCAAACATCTTCTCCGTATTCTGCAATGTTGTTACCACTTACGTCACTTTAGAGGATAAATAATGTACCCCAGAACATTAGTGAACTTTGTCTCCTTTAAGGGAGACATTCTCATTGACAAATTCATGGATTAATTTAACACATTAAATTACAACCCAATAACAAACTACTAACATTAGATTCCCAAAGGAATGAAATGCCTTTTACATACACTTTAATGGGTCATGTAAAAGTCTTTTAAAAAGGATCAAGTTCTCTTGGGAGAAATACCTTAATTTTCCCTGGGGGAAGAAATGATACTGCAAAGGAGCTGTATACCTTATAGATTCGGTATCGTAACCTGAAATGGAATGTTGTAGTTTGAAGACATCTTGACTATTACCCATCACAATCTCCTGCATTACCACACCCACAGAAATGCACCCTTCACAAAGTGGAAGATTAGCTCAGAGAGATTCTTCCATTTGTTCATAGCCACATAAGTAGATTTTAACTATGCTAAGACTAAATCATGAGCCTTTGAACTCCAATATTATTTGTCTGTCAAAATTTGAGGAGAAAATGCCAAAAAGCAGAAAATAATGAGGAAGGAAAGAAATATTTGGCCCAATTCATAATTTTAACCAGCACAAGCCTACACATTCACCAGCTGCCTTTATCTGGTTTGGGATGGGGGGAAGGGAAAAGACAGAGGACGTAAGGAGACGGCTATGTGGGTGCCAAGGGCATTCTGGCTCTGTTTGGGAAAAAAGCTGTTTGAATCACTGGGAGCCGGAGCTCTGATTTCTGCTGCTTTCTTCCTTCAAGCCCACAGCTGATTTGAGGAGGAAGGAGAGGCAGCTTTGATAATGGGTGGAGAGGCTGCTGTCATAGAGTCAGAGAACTCATCCTATCCATTTCCAGCCCAGTCTACTCCCAACCCTTAGCATCCCTATTAAGAGAAGTCGCAAGCTCTGGTGACAAGGAACCCAACACCTCCCCAGACAGATCTCATCTTTGAGCCAAAGTGAAGCTTGCTATGGTTCTCACTGTCTGGTCCTAGTAACTGCCTCTGGAGCCATTGAAACAGGTCAAACCCTCCTGTCCGTAATAATCTTTCACATATCTGATAAGTCAAGTAATAATGACAACAGCAAACACTTACATGTAATGCTATGTGCCGGGCAGTCTTCAAAGTGTTTTACTTAATATTAATTCATTTAACTTTCTCAACAACCCAAAGTACTATTATCATTGGCGTCATGGGAAAATGAGGCAGGGAGAGGTTAATACACTTGCCGTGCTCTCAAAGCTGGTAGATGTTTAAGCGAGGATTTGAGTCCATTCACTCAATCACTACGTTACACAAGCTTTTCTTCCCATTTCTTGCTCCCCTTCAGCCACTCTTCAGATGATAGGATTCTCCATCCCTTTCACCCTTTCCTTTGACTCATACCCTAGTTGCTCAATGCTGCTTTTAACAGAGTCACTGTCGAAGACTGAGTTCATTAGGAAGCAGGCTCTGACACAGAGTTTGTAGCATGTAGGGTGTTTATTAATGAGCGTCCTTGATGTCAACATCTGACGAAGGTGAAGAAGACAGAGGGATGGGGGCAACACAGACCTAAGACATTCACACACTCATGGTGGGTCTGTGGAAGTATATATCACCATAGGTTACTCTGACAGTGTAAGCCATTTTCAATGGAGTTGATATAAGATTGGCTGAAATTTTGACCACGTTAAATTAATAACATGCCCTATTTTTGTTCCAAATGTTAGCTAGGCAAGTTCATCCAAAACCCATTGTCAAAAATGGGACACGATGGTGTTTGTGAAAGATGATAATGGAAATTCTTTTACTGATTCAGGCTAATTAAGTAAAAACTTCTAGGTATTTATACCTCTGCAGAGATATGATTTAGCTTCAAAAATAAAAGGTATGTTATTCTTGTAAGTGTTAGGAAAAAGTCTACAGATGCCCTGAAAAGATTAGTAGGCCCCATATTTGTGCAAGTTCTTTTGTTTTTTAGTTTAATAATGCTGCTGCTGTTTGATCAACCAAGTTGTTTATAAGAGCTCCACAGTATTTTGGCAAGTCTGTAAAGTAATAGATAATTAGTCCCCAGGAAAAAAAGGAGTGGAATGCCACAGCCCCCGCAAATCTGTTACTTCTCAGATGCCTATTACAGCGGCTGCTCCAAATGCTATTAAACTTAAACCTCGAATTTTTACCTTATTTATTCTTACAGTCTGTTTATCAAATGTTCATATTTCAAAGCTGCATGAAGTTGTATTCTTGTTATCACATCCATTTCAGCACAGTTTGTGACTTAGCTAGAGGAATTTTTACAGTATGAATATTAGAGATCGTACATAGGTATAAAAGGGAAATTGGTGGGAATATTATCTTAATAATAGTTACAAATATAGAAATGAGGGAAATTTTCAAAGGGAAATTAAAAACAGGTAAGTTAAAATAACAGGAAATGGAATGTGATGAGGAAGAATGGTCCACCTGCTAAATTAATATACTCACATTCAATGTGAACTCCAATATAGCATTGTTCCTCCACATTGTGAAGTTTGCTGAAAAGATATTTTATTTTATTTTATTTTATTTATTTTTTTTTTAAAGATTTTATTTATTTATTCGACAGAGATAGAGACAGCCAGCGAGAGAGGGAACACAAGCAGGGGGAGTGGGAGAGGAAGAAGCAGGCTCATATCGGAGGAGCCTGATGTGGGGCTCGATCCCATAATGCCGGGATCACGCCCTGAGCCGAAGGCAGACACTTAACCACTGTGCCACCCAGGCGCCCCTGAAAAGATATTTTAAATGGTAATTCCCATCTTCAAGTTGCATTACTTCTACAAAGTAAACCAGTCACATTCCTCGGATGCGAGCCTCTTAGTTACATGTCTCTCTCATATCCAACAAAATTCAGGTTACCTACTAGGACACCAGTCATAACTTCTCGCTCTTTTGGAGTAGTCCAGCCCTGTCTCTTTAACTGAACTGACTCCATTCCTTTGTTAATTTTACATAAAGATTCTCCATGGAAACAGCTCCTTCTGAGTCAGCCTGAGAAAAGAGCAGAAGAACTTGGCTAGGTGTATCTGTTAGAAGTATTTGTATTTTGTTTAACCCCCTTGAACTAAGGAGTTTGATAGACGTCAAAGAAGAAGGAAAGCTTATCAAATAAGCTGTTCTATACACGCAGCTCTCTCATGAACGAACCCATGATCTCCTATGAGAATGACATGATATGCGTTGCTCGCTTTGCCGCAAGTCCTTATCTTGCCTATGATGTAAAACTGAGCTGTAAGAGATACACGTCTAAAGAGAAGGGTCAGCCGGAGGCCCTGAACCAACTTTATAACTGCAAAGGGAAATTGACTAATCTTAGAAATTTGTTTTTCCTTCCTTGTCCTAGGCTTGATCCAACTGAAGGAAATTGACTGGTATTTCATGATTTTCCTTTACAATAAGCTGGGAGCAAGCTGCAGAGGAAACTGGTCAGGTCGGAGCAGAAAGGAAACTGCCTAGCACCTTCGTCAATTTCCTGTTGCATCCAACTGATAGCAGAAAAGAGAGGATGTGATGTTACAGGCACTGGCCTTAGGTTCCTAGATGCTGCTGATAAACGCTGCCACCTTCCAATCAGTGGCTAGTGATTCAGTTTTCTACCAACCTAATCTAGATTCAGACTTTAAAAACTGCCTCTTAACTGCCCAGACCTTTAAAATGCTTATCCTGTGCAAGATATAGAGAGCCAATAGTTAAAACAGTTCCTTAACAAACAGCCCCCTGATGATCTACCAAACTCCAGAAATACACAAGATTTGTTTCCAGGGAAATTAACTCCTTGAGAATTCAGTCATACAGACTTTTCCATGGGAGGATGGGGGAGAATGTCTTCTGATTTAGTCCCGGATAGGGGTATGTTAGAGACATTTCATTAGAAACTGTTTCCCAGGGGCACCTGGGTGGCACAGCGGTTAAGCGTCTGCCTTCGGCCCAGGGCGTGATCCCGGCGTTACGGGATCGAGCCCCACGTCAGGCTCCTCCACTATGAGCCTGCTTCTTCCTCTCCCACTCCCCCTGCTTGTGTTCCCTCTCTCGCTGGCTGTCTCTCTCTCTGTCAAATAAATAAATAAAATCTTTAAAAAAAAAACAAACTGTTTCCCAATAAGGCACATGACTACACTACTCAAAAATGCCAGTGACCTTCCCTTAATTACAGAATAGAATTCTAGTTTAGCTGCAAATCATTTGAAAGCCTTGCATAACATAGTCCCTACCTACCTTTCCAGAACTTGTCTCAAACTATCTTATTATTATCATTAAAACCAAACAATAACAACAGCAATAAAAAACCTGCGTACATATGGTGTCCCAACCTACAGAGCTTTGGCTCAGGCCAGGTCATCCAAAATGATCTATTTCTATTCTCCTCTTCACATTATGGGTACATAATTCAAGTTCAAGTTACTGTTTCTCCATCGAGCCTTCCCTA
Source organism: Ursus maritimus (assembly GCF_017311325.1). Taxonomy (NCBI): domain Eukaryota; kingdom Metazoa; phylum Chordata; class Mammalia; order Carnivora; family Ursidae; genus Ursus; species Ursus maritimus. The sequence continues at coordinate 33,094,673 of NW_024424564.1, read as the reverse complement.
ACTATTCCAGGCACAAAGAAATTGCACAAACTTTATAGTATTTCTCGTATCTACTTCTCACTTGGCCATAAATCATTTCCCTGATAGAGCACATTTTGTGCTGTTTTGTTGTGTGGTTTCTTAATTCTTGCATTCCTGTTTAAGTCTGTATCCTTTTGTAATAATTCTGGAAGATACGTGATATAGTTTACTTTTTTATATACCTGCACCCCATCCAGAATAGGGTCTTCAATTCAGCAATACATATTCTAGATTAATTTATGGAAAGCACGTGGTATTAAACAGGAAGAGACACAACCATGTATAAACTTAAGTGGAGTGGAATCATCTAGCACTACAAGAAGATAATCATGGGTTTGGGGAATTGAAATAGGTTCTTACCAACTCTCAGATTCATAATTTAATAGGGACTATTTTCATCAACCAATCAACCAACCTACTAAGCAAACAAAAGCAAATAAAAAGCTCTTCTGAGTTTGGGTAATAATGATATAGTTTCATCAGTTGTAGCAAATGTGCCACTCTGGTGTGGGATGTTGATGGTGAAGGAGGCTGTGTGGGGGCAGGGGCAGGGAATATACGGGAAATCTCAGTACCTTCTGATCAATTTTGCTGTGAACCTAAAACTGCTCTAAAAATAAAGGTTAGGGGCGCCTGGGTGGCTCAGTCGGTTAAGTGGTTGCCTTCAGCTCGGGTTATGATCCCAGGATCCTGGAATCGAGCCCCACATGGGGCTCCTGGCTCAGTGGGGAGCCTGCTTCTCCCTGTCCCTTTGCCCTTCCCGCTGCTCATGCTCTCTTCCTCTCTCTCTCTCTCAGATAAATAAATAAAATCTTTAAAAAAAATTTTTTTTAAATGATAAAGTTTATTTAAGGAAAAAACAAAAACCTTCTGAGCACTCAGTGTATTAAACCTGCTTATATACCACACAAAATCACTCAACAGTATCTGGTCTCCACTCCCAAGCCTCAGCCCCTTGACATGCTTCCACCATCACTGCAATAAAATCAGGAGTCCCTGTTGTACAGTGTCACATGACAAGGAGGGATCACTGTATTTGTACATTGCTTGGACCCCTGGGGCCCTGCCTTTACAAGACTGCCCAGACTGGCTGGAAATCACAGAAGGGCACACGGAGTTAATGGCCCCATGGAGTAGACTTTAACCAGTGAGAGATAGGAGGCAGGGGATACCCAACAGATAACTTGTCCTTCGTCTCATCCATGGACTGTCTGGTTTCCTATGGACTCTCTGGGCACCAGTCCGCAGTGTTCTGCTGTGAGCAGCCAGCTCAGTAACACCACCTCGTATTCACTCTCCTTCCTTCCCTGACTCACACCCTTCTCTTCACTCTCGGTTCCCTGGGGTTGCACCCCTCTCTAAATGATGGCTGTGTAAACTCTTCTCTCAGGCTCTGTTTTCTAGGGAAAGTGAGCATCTGTCAAATGAGAAATCCTGTGCTTAATGTTGGGGAAAACACATAGTGCTCAATAGTTACAAATGCTTTTCATATATATATATATACATACATATATATATGTATGTATATATATATATTTTTTAATAGGCAATGCATTCACATGGTTCAAAAAAGTAAAGACGAAAAAACCTCCTTCCCACACACGTGTACTTGGTACTTCATGCCTTCTGCGCTCTGTTTCCTTTCCAATAATAATAAATTTAAAAACTTTTCAGTCAGTAAATTAAAAACTTCCACACAATTCTACCTGCATAGTTCTCTAACATGTAGACGTGCCATAATTTACTTACACTCTCTAGTGTAGATGAATCTTTAGGTTGTTTCACCCTGATTCTCTTACAAAGAATACAGAAAGAAATACCATCATATGTAAGCTGTTTTGCATGCATACCTGCCTATCTATAGGCTAAATTTCTAGAAATGAAATTTGTAGGTCAAATTGTATTTGCATAAGAGCATCTGTTATTACATATCTTTAACAACACAGTGTGTCGAAGATTTTGCTTTCTGTTTGGTTTGTGAAAAATGATAGCTCACCATATATTTAAACTGTACTTCTCCTGTTGTAAGTGAGGTTAAATATAATTTTAGATGTTCAAGAGCCATTTGTTTTTCCTTTTCTGTGAACTGTTTGTTTGTGAAGAAGTCTTCACCAAGGGAACAATCTTTGGCGCCTCTATTTTTAAAACCCTGTGCACCAGACTCAAACCAAATTAAATTGAGGACTTTAACACAACTCTCATATCACTACTTGAGATACCACAAGTTATATCATCTCCAAGTTGCAGAGTCTGGTCCCCATACTCAGCACGTTCACAGTCTAGCCGCAGAGGAAGGTGGGGGGGAGGATGGGGGTAAATCAGGCTAAAGAAGATCCCGCTGTTGCAATGATAATGCCCAGAGAGGCAGGAAACACTGGCTGAAGATGGCCGGTGTTGGTATCCAAAGGCTCAGGCTGATGGCTGAGGGCACTGCCGCCGGCATCTCTAAGCAGTATCAGGGCTTATATGGAGGGGGATGGAGGGCAATGCCCTGGCCCTAAGAAGAGCTCTCTAAGGATGAAGCCTGACTCCAGCTAATGGTGGACAGGGCTGGGACAGGCAGAGACTGAGACATTATAAGCATGAGAGTAAAGCTATTTGCAAACGATTATGGGATCAGAGAGAACAGGATGAAAGTAAGGTTTAGAAATGTCACACACTGAGATGACTTTGAACAAGACCTTGAAGGATAAGGTGGAAAAAGCAAGCAGAGGTATGGCCCCTCTACACAAAAGGAACAGAATGAGCAGAGGTATGGGGGCTGAGATCTTTCTGTGAATGATGACTGATCCAGGGTGACCAGAGAACAGGGAGGGCATGTGTGTGTGGGTGTGTGGGTACAGGTGAGGGGTATGAGAGATGGGCAGAATGAGAGATGAAGTCATCCTTTAATTAATAATTATTTAAAAGCTTTTCTTCCTTAGGGTTCTTCTCAACTGAGCTCAAATTTCCTTATAAGTTTTACTTGGCATAAATGAAAAGCCCTAGAATAAACATGGCTAAGGATGATGTAAAAACAACCTATTTTAAGGAAAATAGAGGAAGAAGCTCACTAGGTCAGAGAGTTGGCCCCTATTAGTCACAAGCCTCTTCTTCCTCTCAAACAAAAAAATTCCAGGGCATGAGGGCTAATGGGTATGTTTGTAAGGACAAGGCAGCACAGCATTGAGAGGGAAATAAAGCAAAAACTCCTAAAATAAAATGAGAAAATGTAAACTGCTCTTCTATTTATGGTAATTAAAACTGTTGGAATAAAGAACAATAAAAAGGTAGATGCAAAGAAAGGTCAGTGAAGTGAAATTAGCTCCATTGCAGAGCTCTGATGATACCCGCTCGCTAAATGCCCAGTAGATCATGCTAATGAATACTCCAGAGCTGTAGCCATTTAAAAAAAAATCTGGTTGGCTTTAACAAGAAAAAATATATGATAATTATTTTTTCAAAGAGACATTGCCAAGGTTTATCCATGCCAAAACACTGAGCAAAATTTGAATGTGAAATAAACCACCGGAAAGAGATAAGTGAGAGGCTCACAAAAGCTCGGCAGACACGTTGGCACTCTCCATGCTTCCTTCGGCTCCTCCTGCCCTCTCATCCTTGATGTTTATACTATGCTCTCCTTGAAAATCCAACCACTTGCAGACTCCAGGGATTAAAAACAAGAGTGCTAAATTACCAAATCTTTACATATAAGGGAAAAATTGCAACAGGGTTCAAATGACGTCACTAATATCCTACAACACCGTTCAGCCTTGCCCTGCAGATCTAGGTAATGGCCTGCCCAGAGGATTCTTCCTTTGTAGTGACTACTGTCTACATTTTGCTTGCTTCAGGACGAAGGCCAAATTAGGCCAGCGACTTCCCATCTAATCAGTAGGGGAGGGGCGCCTGGGTGGCTCAATCCTTAAGTGTCTGCCTTCGGCTCAGGGCTTGGGATCCAGCCCCACATCAGGCTCCTCCACTGAAATAAATAAATAAATAAATAAATAAATAAAATCTTTTTAAAAAAATAAAAATAGATAAACAGTAGGGGAGGTACGGGGTGGATGCACTGAAGCTGGGGTGCCAAGAGCTAGTTAGGACATGATTACACGGGGCAGGCTGCGGTAAGCGGGCTGAGATTCTGGACCCATGCCTACACCAAAGCCAACACCTCGACTCTCCCGCTCGAATGCCATTCCCCTTCTTGCCTGCTAACAGGCCTCAGTTTTGTTTAGAAAAAAATGCCCAGCACACGGAATGAGTGGTGATTGGTCTAAGGCAATCATAGTGAACCCATCCTCCTCGGCCAGTGTTTGCCAAGATCTAGGAGCGGGCTCGTGAGCCCGACTTGAGTAGCGCAGGGTAAGGAGAAGTCAGCAGAGGGCCTGTGGGAGAGATTTTATTTCCTGATAAAATAAAGGAAAGGGAGGAGAAAACCCTTTTGCCTCCCTTCCCTTGCTTCCAGTTTGAATGCCTTTGTGTGCGGGGCGTTCCCCAGAGCGGTGGCAGCCATCTGACAATTACCAAGACATTGCTGACTCACCCAGGAGGCAGGGTGGAATCTGCCGTCTTTGATAACATTGTTGAATTACCAAACCAACCTTGAGACAAGCATCTTGTTAAGTAAGCACCAAGTATACGTAGGGTCTTAGGTCACTCTTTGTTAGGTCACTATTTGTTAGATTTTCTGTTTCTTGTAGCAGAAAAAGATAACATCCTATACCTGGTAGGAACCAAATCAGTAACCAGGGAAATAGGGCTGGGGTCAAGTCTATAGGGCTGGCGGAGCAGTAAGTGGGAGAAGGGGGCCAAGAGCACGTCAGCATGCAGTGTGGGAAACGGGTTGGGAAAATGCTCGGGACTGGGAGTGTGTCCTGGGGTTTGCTAGAGGCCTCCCTCAATGTGCTTCGGGCTCTGTGAAATAGGGTGGGACCGAGAGCTTCAAGAGTCAGTGCAGGGCTGGCCATTGTTGAAACCCACCTTCCTATATTTTTCTCGGCAGCACACCTTAGCCCAGATTCTTGTGGCCTCATACGTGCAATCTCACATGTTTGCTGACTGGTCTTCTATCTTGGGTCTCTACCCTCCAACCCACTCTGGACTTAGTAGCTGGATTACCTATCAGTTATGTCACTCCACACTTTGAAATCTTCCACGGCACCTCACTTGAAAAGGGCACCTCTCTTAGCTTTATAAAGTCCCGCACCATCTTGCCACTCATAACCTAACATAAAGTTAGATTATGGTCTCGTAAGAACAGTTCCAAGTCACAACCTTCTGTCTCTCGTAGTTCTTAGAACAACATCTTACATGCAGTAATTTTCAGTAACTATTCCAGATAGATATTTTTTAACCTTAGCCTTCACCCTGTATCACATATTTTAGAAGAAACAATAATGACTGGTGATTGGATGATATGACAATATCTACTGATTATATAAATGAATCATTAAGCATGCAATAAATAGTCATTATTCTTATAAGTTATGTCTACGTTAACCTTTTTTCATGCTAGTCAACTATTGTTTGTATGATCTTATGACTTTATGGTAATTAAAAAAAACACAATTAAAAATGATCATTAGTGGGGCGCCTGACTGGCTCAGTCAGAGGAGCATGTGACTCTTGATCTCAGGGTTGTGAGTTCGAGCCCCCTGTTGGGTGTAGAGATTGCTTAAGTAAATAAAACTTTTTAAAAAACGGTCATTAGTGGTGTTGATTTTAGTAAATTAACAAATTTGAGTAACAATGATATTTTGAATTTGAGTTTGTTTGCTACAATTATTTTTTAAAATAACTTTTAACTAGCTCCACCTTTATAATTTCACAAGCAGTTTTGCTTTTTTCTCGATTGCAAAAACAGAACTTCATTTCCTCAGTAACTTCATCTAGCTCCTCAACAGCGTTATCATTTTACACTCTGACCATTGCAAAAGCCCCAGTTGGTATTCTTGTATCTTTCGCAGGTTCTTGATTCCACAGTTTTGCTCTCTTATCATTCTCTCCATCTAGAATACTCTCTTGTCTTCCCTTAACTTCAAAGCCAAGTCCCAGTTTCGGATGCCTTGTGCAGCCTTTCCTGACCACTGTAATCCGCAGTGATTTCTCTTTCTTCTGAGTTCCTAAGCACTCAGTATGTACGTCACTCATTGTGCATGTTTTCCTTGCACTGTTAAGTATTCTTGCTAAATGTGCATGTAACCCAGATGTCTCCAAGACTCAGCCTTCTCACCAGTATTAGAATAAATCAAGCTCTGATGGCATATAGCTCTGCTTTCCTGAGAATTCTTGAAATTTACTGAGTCTCTACTCCCAGCTCAATTCTTGATCTTCCCTCACCGTCCTGCCTCCTGCATTTGCAGTCCTTTCTTAACATCCTTTTTCCCCAAGAAGAGACGCCAGCGCTTCTGCTTCATTCCTAAGAGCGTCACTAACACAAGGCTGTTCCACGTAATGGACTTTTACTAAACATTTGGGAATAATGGAGAGTAACTGCACTTAGAACAGGAAGTGATGAAAAGTTTTATATGATCATCAAAATAATTACCAATTATGAGCAATGAACATGGGCCAGGTTATGCCAAGCATTTTACATACATTATTTTACTTACTATTCTGAGCGTCCTATAGAGCTGGTCAGTTAGGGAGCCATCACTCAATCCAAGTCTTTCTGGCTCCAGGGCCTGCGAAATCTTTACTGTTGCTAGAGTTCATGGTTCTGAAAGAATCTCTTACTGTATTAGTGGAGTTTGTGGTCACCTATCCACGTTTACTCAATTTCTTTTCTCTGCGTCTTATAGAACTTTGATTTTGTTCAGGAACCCATCTTATTCAAGCCCCACCCCTGAGAACTGCATCTTGATTCTTCTTGGCAATTATGGTTGGCAAGGACTGGTGTAGGCAAGGGCACGGGATGCATTTTGGCCAATAACGCACGCAAAGAAATCTTCTGGGCTGTTCCTAGAAGAAGTTTCGTCTGGCCAAAAGAGATACACAGAAAGAGGTAGTCTCTTCCTCTGACGGTTGTCTTGTGCAAAGGTAATGGGAGGAACTGCTGTGGTTGACGTATAACCATGAGAGTTACCCTGAGGGTGAAGGCAACGCAACACAGGGTGCAGAAAGGAAAGATAGAATAAAAAAACCCGTTGTGTATTCTTGGCCCACCAAAATATTTCATCTTAAACATTCCTACCTCTGTGCTTCCTGGAATTATAGTATTATTATTTATATCCATTTTGAGTTCAGCTTTCTCTTACTTACAATGAAAACTATTTTTTTAAAAGATTGCATTTATTTATTCACGAGAGACAGAGAAAGGGAGAGGAGAGGGAGAAGCAGGCCCCCTGGGCCAGGGAGCCTGATTCGGGACTTGATCCCAGGACTCTGGGATCATGACCTGAGCTGAAGACTCGATCCCAGGACTCTGGGATCATGACCTGAGCTGAAGGTGGAGGTTTAACCAACTGAGCCACCCAGGAACCCATGAAAAACGTTGTAATGGATACTTTGGCTTCTCTCTCCTAAAACTCCAGCCTACTGCTACTACAAGGATTCATTCTCCCACCATCCGCAGCCTTCTTTGAGTCCCAGGCTCCCCAAATCTACTGTCTCTAAAGGTAGAGAAAACCTCCTCAAATTCTCATACTTCACTATGGAGAAAAGTGTTTGTCTCACCTTCACTCATCTAGCCTCCGGGGTCCCCTCCCCACCACTTCATTACCAAAAGGCCCATTTAATGAGTTTTCTTAAAGAATTCTTCCCCAGGGGTGCCTGGATGGCTCAGACGTTAGGGGTCTGCCTTCGGCTCAGGCCATGATCTCAGAGTCCTGGGATTGAGCCCCACATTGGGCTCCCTGCTCAGCGGGGAGCCTGCTTCTCCCTCTCCAACTCCCCCTGCTTGTGTTCACTGTCTGTCTTGGTCAAATAAATAAAATCTTAAAAAAAAAAGAGAGAGAGAGAGAGAGAGAGAATTCTTCCCCAGAGATGCGCTGCTAAAGACCGGGAGTCATATGACCTGAGTTTGAATCTCAGTTCCATCTCTTGCTAACTGAAAACTTTGACAAGTTGCTTTAGTTTTTCTGAGATTCAGCTTCTTTCGAAGGGGAATAATAATTGGAGCGTTGTTGTGAAGATCAAATGACATCCACACAATGCCTTCACCATAGTGCCTGGCACTTGCAAGCATTCAAGATAAAATGCTGATTGGAAGTAAAGGAAACTAGCTAAGGTAGGCCAAAAAGGAAATTTCCATTCAATGCTTTAGTTCCTGGAATGGAAAGCCCAGCTCGATAACCTGGCTCAGAAAAGCCAAGGACTGGGGCACCCTTGGGGATTCAGATAGCAAGCAGAAAGTGATCCTTTTTCATTTTTCAATCCTCTACTCAAGATTCAAATTCCTGAGAGCAAGCCTCTGATTGGCTGAGCTTGGGTCAGGCCCACCTCTAGGGCTGGTTGAAAAGTACTTTGGTTAATGGGGTCACACACTGTCTCCAACAGTGACCCAAAGCAAACTTGGAGTGCTGTCACCAGAAGGAGTAAAGTGGAAAACAAACAACCTAACTACATTCATTGGTTACTCCATATTGATTATATTATGTTTCTAGGACAAGGATTATGCCTAATCCACTTCATTGCCTAATATCCTATTACAACCATTATCGATGTTCGAGATTTGTTGGTTGTTTATTCTTATGTAATTTGACTTGTAACACTGATCATTTGTATTTTTAAGGTTTGATCCAAGAGAAAACACATGTTCTTTTTTTGGCTTTTTTTAAGTGCAGGAAGTCTGTTAATGATAGTTATAAAGGGACATAACAAGGTTGTTTTCGAAGAGTGGGGGCAGTAGACTACAGGTGAAGTTGTTAACCAAAAAATATCATTATTAAAGACAAACCGTAGAGGAAAGCATAGACAACTGGGGACACTATGGTCAGCCTATCTTCATCCTTTTCTGAATTTTGCGTAGATTTCAGCCCTAGAGGATGAAATAAAAAGGGATTGGAGGAATTGGTGAGAAAACATCTCAATGGTCTGATTGGGTCTTTCGTTTACTCTTCAGAGGAAGTGATCTTTGGACCTCAAGTGTGGTCAAAAAGAAGACAAGAGCCTTAGAGAAAGCATGAACTTCACCTTTTATCACTTCTTTTAGTCCACGTTTTCAACCACCAGTTTGTGCCCACTTTTCTTTATAAACATATTTTGCCTGGATCCCAGTCACCTTGTGGCTAAACTGCCACCACTGCCTGTCTCAGCTTATTCTTGCTCTATTCTTTTCTGAGAAACCAGAGCACAGGTCAACTTCCTCAAGCATTATTTGGCCTCATGCCTTTCAAATCATACTTAAACTCCACATCCAGCTGTGAGAGCAATTTGGCTGAGACATCTGTGGCCCCTTTGTTCATCAGTGTTGAGTCTACAGATCTGATTGGTGAGGCAGATGTGCCCCTTCTTCCCTCACTGCTCCCCAGACACCCCTCCCCCCAAAGCTGTACACATGGAAGTAATGACAAATAAACAGGAAGGGAAGCCATGGTCTTGGGTAAGCTTGGGTAAGAGGAGAGGAGGGGCTTGGGACCAAGTATCAGAGAATTTCAACATTAAATGGCTAAGTAGTAGGGAGCGATCTCGGAATGAAGCAGAGAAACAGAAGTCGGGGAGGTCGGAGGAAAACCAGGAAAAACAATTGTGGAAGCTAAGGAAAGAGAGGGCCTCAAAATCTAGAGAGGTCATAAACAAAATGTGGTAGATACACATACAATGGAATATTATTTAGCCTTAAAAAGGAAGGAAATTCTGACTCATGCTACAGGTTGAGGACATTATGCTAAGTGAAACAAGCCAGTCACAAAAGGACAAATCCTGTATGATTCCACTTACATGAAGTACCGAGAGTCAGATTCATAGAGACGGAACTTAGAATGGTGGTTACCAAGGTCAGGGGGAGGGGGGCGGGGGTTATTGTTTAATGGTATAGAGTTTCCCTTTTGTGAGATAAAGAGTGCTGCGGTTGGATAGTAGTGATGGTCGCACGGCAATGTGAATTACTTCATGCCACTGAGCTGTACACTTAAAGGCAGCTGAGATGGAAAATTTTGCATTATCTGTCTTTTCTGTGGTATGTGTGTTTTAGCACATTTTTTTAAAAAGCAAAGAGGTCAACAGAGTCAGATGCTACTAAAAGGTCAGGTGTAAGGAGAACTGAAGTGTTGCCTGTGCTTAGTGTCTTGGAGACTGCTGGTAACGAGAGCTAGGAAGGATCCCGCCCACAGTCTGGGGGAGTTCAAATCCACACATAAATATCCACGCATATTTTCTGGCTCATAACTGACTTTTCAGTAAAAGCAAGTCAAGACAGACTCAGGCCCTCTCTGGTTCCATGGCTCACCTCCTCTTCCTCCTCCTGCCCTCACTTCATGCATTTCCTTCTGCCTGGTCTCCTCCCTGCGGCTTTCATACACATTTCACCATTTTCTGCATGGAACTTAACAGGACTTACATGTCCTGCTTCCTGAGGAGACTACTTATGCCTCCTCTCTGCCAGCCTGTATCTCTTCCCTTGCTTCCAAATAGTAGCTAAACACTTCCCTCCTCCCAAGTCTTTTCCTAGATTAACTAACTCCATTTGGCTTCAAAAATTCTTACCACCGTCTTCATCTCCATTATCCACCATATTTTTTTTCTTATAAAGAATGGTAAAATGCCATTTGTCATTCCGTCAACAATTATGTACTAATTTAATATTTCATAAATATTAATAGAGCCTCTACTCCGTTCCAGGTATTGTGAGAGTTGCTAGAGACACAGCCCTGCCCTGTAGAGTCCAGTGGGGGAGAATTTACCTTCTCCTGGGCTTTGTACAGAGAAGTTTTTGTCTGGAGCTTAAATTTAAACATGTAAATAGTCAAAAATATATCTTTATAGAAGGATTTATAACTATTTTGGGAAACAATATAATTTTACAATTTCAGTAGGAACTCTTTCCCATTCCTGATAAATTAAGTATGCTATAAATTTACCCGTCTGGCCTTGTTACATGCCTACAGCATAACTTCTACAGCGGAACTTTCTCAGCTCCCTTACACACATTCTATGTTCCAATAAGACTGAATTATTTTATTTTCCCATTTCTAAAATGCAACTGATGATTATAAGCCACACCATCAATTAAATAACATTCTAGACAACAAAAGATACAACTATGGCGTATTCAGATAGTAATTATAAGACACATGCCAATTATACCAAATTGGATATGTTAAAACGGAAGGAGGAAGTAGGAAGATGAAGTGTAAATCTTAAGTTCAAAGATAGACAGTGTTTTTTGCTCTCAGAAAATGTTTTGCATTTCTCGGGCTCCAAATATTTGCTCATGCTTTTGCTTCTGTTTGAACATCTCTCAGTTCTCTACCCTTACCTACAACCTATCCAGTTCTTCAGGATGCATTCCTTCCTCTCATGAAACCTGTCCTGAACTTGCCAAGCAAATGGGCTCTTTCATTTGTTCATTGGTATAGTCAACAAATATATATTGAATGCCTGCTATGTTTCAGGCAGAGAGAGAGAGATGGAGCATGTGCACACACAGGCAGGGGGGAGGGGCAGAGGGAGCAGGCTCCTCCTTGAACAGGGAGCCTGACCTGGAGCCCCAGGACCCCGAGATGATGACCTGAGCCAAAGGCAGGTGTTTAACCAACTGAGGCACCCAGGGGTCCCTGTTTTAGGCACTGTTCTAGCCATTAAGGGTCAAATGAAAGACAAGATAAACAGTCCTGCCTTCTCTGGAGCTTATATTCTACATAGGGAGACAGATAAAAATCAAAACTAACAAATAAATGAAATAATCATAAATTGTAATCAGTACTTTGAAGAAAAACCACAATAAACAAGGAGCTGAGATAAATTATAGAGAGAAGTCTCCTCTGTGATGGGTGGCCAAGGAAGGTCTCTACAAAGAGGTAAAACCATAAGCTGAGACCTCAAGGGAGAGGAGAAATTGTCCGTATTGTGTAGGGGGAAGAGCATTCCAGTTTCAGGGAATAGCATGTGCAAAAGCCATACGGTGGGGTTGAGATTGACGTGTTGGAGGAATAGACCTTGCCTTCCTTTGAACCTCCAGAGCGTATATATCTTCCTTTGGGGTTTACACTTGATCGTCATTCTTGTTATCATTTCTTATTCTCATTCCCATGTCCGATAAGTAAGTAAATTCTTGAGGGCAAGAATTGAGTCTAATTTATCTGTGTGTTCCTTTACAGTGCCTAGGACAGTTCTGTGCACAAATTAGATGCTCAGTAACTATTTTTTGAATTCCATAAGACTACAAATTTGGGACAATTTACTGAGTCCATTATATAATTTTTTGCTAACCAACATTTTAATAGAATACTTTGGGTTTTTACCAAAGGTTGCCATACCAGCAATATTAAATTCTTGACAGTATTTGCTGTAAAATGTTATTGAGAAATTATTCAGTTTACTACTTAATGTACCCTCTATAAGTTCCTTTGGAATTCAGAGCCAGAAAAATTTCACTTCCGAACTAGTTTTCCTCTTCGCTCTGAAACCAAGATTTATATAATGGATTATGTTTCACCTTACTATTATGAGAGCAAAAAATTAAAAATGAATTCAACTATTTATTTTAATTAATAGTAACAATTAAAGCAATATGTTTATATGATTTTAATATTTGTATTTTTCTCAGATTCTTTTCTCCTTATAATGAATAATACCACAGTTTGCCATGGGCTGTGCCATGTGCTTTACATGAATTATCTTATTTAATCTTTATAATAATCTTGCGTTTTACAGATGAAAAACCGAGGTTTCAAATACTGTCAAACAAATTGTAAGTACTGGAGCCTTTACTGAATCCAGGCAGTCTGGCTCTCCCACTGGGCTATATTTTAATATCATATGGGGTGTTAATGTAAATCTCTTACAATAGTTTTGGGAAAGAAAAGGAGAAAAATATATGTGTATGCTTACATGTACATATGTATATTTACATAAGTATATGTAATTGAATTAAAATATAATTGAATTTTTAATTGAATTAAAAATTAAATACAGTTGTTGATGACCTATTAAATACAGATTTGATGTCACACACCATTATATTTGGTGGTCATAATGAAATATACCGAAAGTCCACTAACCCTTTGGTTATTTGGTATAGGTGAGTAGGACTGAAATGACAGAGAATTTCTTTTATGCAGTTTGAATATGCAATTTAATTTAGGATGAAAGAAATTTTACTTCAAAATTTCATCAGAATATGAGTTTGGATAAAGAATTCCGCAAACTTTCAAGTTCAAAACACGGCCCTGCACACTGTAACAAATTTCAGAGTGGGGGTTCCCAGCTGCACTGCAGTAAAATTCTCTTAGATAATATTTGCCATGTTTTAATGTAAGATTGGTTCCCAACAGGGAATTGGATCATGGGTTCCTGGCTTTCAAACACTCCAGTTGAGCTCATCAGGAGAACTTTACCCTTCAATACTGCATTCTCTGTCAGCCAAGATGGCTTTTGCATTTTTATAGAAATATTTATAGAGAGAAAGGAATTATTGGCATTTATTCCCAAGGCAAACGCTGTCTTTTAGGGCAGTATTGAAGGCTGTCTTTTTGTCACTGATGACAAGAGTTTACACAGACACTAGTAAGAAAACGGGCTATTGAGAATTAATTATTGATATATTAATATAATTAATATATTGAGAACTGAAAAAAGTTGCCAGCAAAATTTGTTTCCCTTCACCAAATCTATAGAGGCGAGAAAGCTCAGTAGGGGAATCTGTTTGAGGAACAAACAAAGCCACAGAAGGAAATCCTCCCAGAGCATTAGGACTCCTTTAGTGAGAGCAATAGCTTTTCATTTGCAGAAAGAACAGGTGTTTCCCCAGGAAAAAGAAAAAAACAAAACAAAACTGCAGAGTCACCTTGCTGAGCCAATATATGATTGGAAACTGGCAAAAGCCGGATTACTGGAGAATAACTCAAATCGAAGGTAGACGACCCACACATCAAGTGCATAGTGTATTTTGCTCATCTGTCACTAAAATCGCTAATCTGTTACTAAGCTGATAATATTATTGGGAGCTGGGGGAGGGGGAAAGAATTGGTTGCAACTGAGACGAAAATATCACTCTTTTCTCTTTCATTTGGAAGGATTAATGGAAAAAGCACAAATTGACTCCACCATATCATTCAAGCAGTCAGGAATCGAATGAACAAATTCTAGTATGGCCAAGGGTGGCAGAAAAAATATGCTCTCTAAAGACAAGAAAATGACAGCATAAGACGGTTGCAAAAAGACTCCGAGATCTAAGGGGCCGGAATACGTGCACAAGTCGGCACCACCAAGGGCTGCACAAGCCAGGCACGTGCTGTCAAAACAAAGGGCTGCCATGCGGGAATTCCAAGATGGTTTTGCCCGTTGTCAACTATGTTGTTAATGGGATGGGAGATGGGGGAGTAACCAATTGATTATGTGTAAATATTTCTCTTGCAGCAGGCTTTCAACAAGTTGCTGGGTGTTAGAGTCCGCCAACTCCATGTGGTGAGTCTTTCAAAACCTCATTCATTATTCTATCAGTCAACTGACATTTACTGGGTGCCCGCTAACTGCCAGATGCTGTGCTGGGCTGAGAGGATACAGGGGTAAATAGAAGAAGGAATTTAGAGAAGGGGATGGTGTGATCAGGTCTCAGAAAAATTGTTTCATATGGCTCATATGAACCCCCAAGAGCTTGTTTGACAAGAAAGAGATTCATTAGCTTCTCATGGAAAATTTTAAGGACCTGGATTGTGAATTGGGACTCCATTCCTCATAAATGCCCACTATGGAGCCTGAGTCACAGGTGAGAAGACTCTGGGAATACAGATTTACAGCCAAGAGAGCTGGATTTGTTTGTAAAATGGTACCTTCTCCAAAAACACGTCTATTCATTTCTCTTTAAATTAATCCCTCCTCCCATGGATATCCCGTATTTACCCTTCAGCTAAGAATTCTGCTTACTCCACTTATACTTACTTTCTCACCTACATCTCCAATTCCTTTACATTTGTGCAGTGATTAAGAGCACAGTCCCGGGAGGTAAAGAGAACTGGGTTCGAATTATAACTCAGCCGCCAGCTGCGTGATATTGGACAAGTTGCTTATCATTTCTGTGTTTCAAACTCTTCATCCATAAAATGAGGGCAATAGTAGTACTTGTCTTACAGCATTATTATGAAAATAAAAGGAGATAAGATATACAAAACAGCTAGCCCAATTAGTTATGGTTAATATAACGATTTATATTCTGAAAGTAAGTATCTGCTTTCATATCGAAATGGCATATAATCTTCTTGACATCTGCAAGTCTCATTTTTTCCCAATAGTGTTTCATTTCAATATGTAATTCATATTCTAAAACTAATATAATAGCATTATGGAAATTTTAAAATTAGAAGGAAATAAGCAATAACTCTTAAACTCTCCTAATATAAGCATTAAAAATTAAAATTATTCCTGACGTTACATTTACAGGTATCTGCATATATGACATCTAGCTAGAATTGAAAGAAAAAAAGTACTTCTAAGCATGGCATCCTTTAGTTTGATACACGTTGCTCTGTTGTTATGGGATGTGAAAGCCAGATTGCTCACTGTGCACCATGATTCTGGCTCATAGCAACTAGCAGGTAAAGAGCTGAAGAAACACCTTTATGCTCTCTACTCTGAAAATACATGAGACCATGAGGTGCTTTTGTTGTTGGTTTTGTTTTGTTTTGTTTTGTTTTGTTTTGAGAAGATTCTCGATTTGGAAAGGCTGGAATTTCCTCAAAGCTTGCATTTCTCCCAACACTCCTGTGTAAAGGCCTCTAATTGCGTTACTAGGCAAAAGAAGCCACAAACAAGCCTTGTGCTTTTAAATGGTCAAGTTAAATTATAGCTTGGAGTAAAGGAATAATAAGGAACCAGTGTCTTTGCAAAATTACATACTCTGCTCTGGATTCACTAATATTTTGTCTGTTAACTTTGAATCAGAATATGCAGGAATTTGCAATTACATCATTCTCTTCTTCAGCAAAGAAGTGCCAGTCATTTTCTGTTGTTTATCTGTCAAATATGTGTTGAAAAAAATTTTAAGTGATTTTGTTTTATGAGCCCTTTTTGGGAACCTCAGAAACCCTGAACTACCTGAAACAGTTGTTACTTCTTCAAGTAAAAACTACGATTGCAAACAAAATTTCGGAATTATGGTGCGTGAGCAGTGTTTGGCAACACATCTGGTTTTTCTGCTTTGATGAAGAAAGAAGCTCAACACATCACCGTGAGTCACAGCTTTCTACATCACCTCGCGTAGGCATCAAAGTCCTTGCCAGCAGTCCTGAAGAGGTTTTGCTTATTGCTGCAGAAGTCGTCAATGTCTCCAGACCTTTTGACTCATGGGGATTTAAAGAAATTTTTATCAAGAAATGGAAGCAGAATATGAAGTTATTCATTGGAATTCACTCCTAAAATAATCCCATAGGAAAGAAGTCATTTGTGGCTTTGATATATTTGATCACGTGAATAAGGTAAGCCTTTTTTTGGCATGAGATCCTGAGGATGATATTTTGAAACCAAAACACACACACACACACACACACACACACACACACACACAACCCCAAAGGCTCTTTTGGCCAAGTTACTACTGTGGGAGAAGGGGTTGGAAACAGACACATACTGTTGTCTGCACGTTGTCCCTTTCCCATACTGGAGGAGAGTCTCCTGGCTCCATTCAAGAGTGATGAAACTAGTCAATTTCTCACAAGGTAGAATGTACAGATACCTGGAAACACTACAGAACTTCTCCAAAGGTTAGTTATGCTCATTTGATTTTAAAATTGAAATGTGGGTTTTAACCACTTTCTTATGGACATGCATCATTGATGATGCAGACTTTGCAAAAATGACTGTATTCATTGACCTGAGGACAGAGGCAATAATACAACTATTAGCTTGAAGAGTTAGAGAAAAACCCAGTACGTCTTGACATAAACCTACCCATTTGCTACAACCTACTTCGTTAATCAGGGCTTTCTTTCACTTTCACTTGTTGCTATCAAAATTAAGAGTCAAAACTGATAGCATGTCATAAATGGTAAACATATTGTGATGTAAAGACTACGCTCAAATTTCTTCTCAAGTCACATGTTGGCAGCAGTGTAATTTAAATTTGCTTTGGGGAAGAATTTAAATTTTGGTTTTATGTATTTGCATACTGCATTTATTTCAATTGCTTCGTGTATGTGAATAAATAAGTGTGAGAGATGGAAACATTTTTGTAAGTTTTTTCTCTGTGAAGGAAATCAGTTTCCAATGCAATAAAACAGTGTGCCAAATTTGAGGGGATATTGATGTGTGTTTTGTAGAAGATTATCCTTTTCCATCAGATCAAAGAGGTGAGAATGATCCCACCCCCCACCAAAAAATGGTTAAGAACTATGGATCTAGGGGCGCCTGGGTGGCACAGTGGTTAAGCGTCTGCCTTCGGCTCAGGGCGTGATCCCAGCGTTATGGGATCGAGCCCCACGTCAGGCTCCTCCGCTGTAAGCCTGCTTCTTCCTCTCCCACTCCCCCTGCTTGTATTCCCTCTCTCGCTGGCTGTCTCTATCTCTGTCAAATAAATAAATAAAATTAAAAAAAAAAACTATGGATCTAATACAGCCATTTCATTTTACAGTGAGTAAGTGGAGACTCCAGGAATGAATTATTTGCCCAAGGTCACACAGCTACTAAGTGTTAAAATTTCAGTTTGAGCCTAGATGTCTTGTATCCGAGGCCACTATACTATGTTGCCATTATGTTTCTTCAGTGGGACATCCCACAGTCACAAAGAAAGTTCTTTGGAACCAAATCAAACCAAACCAAACCAAACCAAACCAAAACAAGAAAACCAACCAACAACAACAAACCTCTGTGGAAAAGAAAGCTTTTGTTCCAATGTGTTACTACCAGACTTTCCCAACCTTGACTTCCTACCTGTCTAGACCTGTACTGATTCCCAGCTGCTTGGAAAATCCATCTGCCACCTACCCCATCTTGTTCCTGCCTGTTTTTCTTCTTTGATGACAGATGTCCTGGTTTCAAATCTACTAGCAGACTTAACCATCTTAAATAAATAGCCCCAGCTTTCACCAGGGTGTGTCTCTATTCTCTAGATTCAAACCCTGGTTTTTCCTGCTGTGTCATTTTGCCAGGCAGAAAGGACGACGGCGTTCTCTGGGGTCTCTTTTATAAGAGCATTAAACCCATTCATGAAGTCTTCATTCTCATGACATAGTCACTTACCAAAAGTCTCACCTCCTAATACCATCATATTGGTAGGATGTAACATATGAATCTGGGGATGAAGGGGAGATGTAAACATTCAGTCTATAGCAAATAACTTTCACTAGAGTTTAGTGAGTTCTGTAGCAAATATCTTATGGTGGTATGCGGAAATGGACCCTTTGTTTGAAGAAGAAACAAAATGGAAATGCTAATTTAAAACCTTTTCAAGTTTATGAAAGTCATGTGTTTTTCTCATTTAATGAAGAATCTTTTTTGTAATATGAATAATTTTGAGTTCAAGAACTTCTCTTAAGTAGCTAATCAAAACAGAGTTGAAATGTTGACTCTGTCTGTAGTTCCTATCTGCCACATTGAAGATGGGGTAGGCCATCTGAGTTAAGTCTGCTTCTAGTACACAAACAAAACATAATATCAGCCATCAATATCAGTATCAGTATGGTAGTGAGAGCGTACAAGCATGCCTCTAGTCCGTACAACCATTCCACAAAGTAGAAAGTAGTATCTCAATTTATAGATGAGAAATCAAAGTCAAACAGGTTGACTCGTTAAGAGTATATACTGTTAAAAAATGGCAGGATCATGATCTCCAGGTCATGATCTCAGGGTCATGAGATTGAGCCCCGTGTCTGGCCTGTGCTGGGTGGGGAGCCAGCTTAAGATTCTCTCTCTCTCTTCCTCTGCCCCTCCCCCTCAAAAAGTGGCAGAGCCACTTATTATTATGTTACGCAGAGTAAATATTTTTTAAAATATTTTATTTACTTATTTGACAGAGAGAGTGAGTGAGAGAGAGAGCATGAGCAGGGGCAGAGGGAGAGAGAGAGAGAAGCAGACTCCCCGCTGAGCAGGGAGCCTGAGGCAGGACCCTGGGATCATGACCAGAGCTAAAGGCAGATGCTTAACTGACTGAGCCACCCAGGCACTCCCAGAGTAAATATTTTTAAAAAATTAATACCAAGCCCAATTTTTAGACACAACCTCTCTTATCACTAAAAAAAAAATGAGTGTAGTTTAGAGGTAGTTCAGAAAAAATGTGTGCCTACTGCTAGGAACCCCAAACACTTTTGTCGGCCCCCAGTCCAATTTCCACCCTCTGCAAATGGGAACCCCTTACATTGGAACAGCAGGAGGTGAAATCAAGGCAGGAGACTTGAAAGAATAAACTGAAGCAGAAGTCCTATCTAGAAAGTCAATAGTATCCAGGCAAAAGGTGGCAGACACAGCCTGACTTTATGCAGCCTCGCTTTATGCCTGAAAGCATGGTGGTCGCCAGCAATGGAGAAGAGTAATTAAATGATGCCAGTGGCAACTGAGTGGGCAGGAGCACAAGGGAGGCGCCCCTCCCTGCAGCAACTCCCAGACACACTATGGGAAAGATTTTGCAGAGAGGGGAGGGCTCATGAAACACAAGCTACGGAGGGTTGGACAGCCAACAAATAGGATAATCATGAAGACGACAGGAATAAGTTTATGATAATAAGTCAAGAACATGATACAAAACCTGTAAACTATTAAAACATATGAATATGAAATAAAGGCTGGAAAGAAATACTTCAAACTGATAAAAGTCACTGTGTTGTGATTGGAGAGTTATGGGTGATTTTCTTTCTTTTCTAAATCTTTTGTAATATTGTTATAATTTTTCAAGAGTTTTTACCAAAAAAAAAAAAAATAGTGGGTGAAGAGAACATTTAATTAACATTTTAATATTCTGTGAGAAAAAGAGAAAGTTCTTAAAAACACTAATAATTTTTTCTTCCATTCTTCCTTGTCATCTTTTCAAAGTCTACCTCAATCTGCCTCTCATTTCAATTCATTCTGTGTTTCAAATGAAACAGATTGCCACCCCCCACCCCCAGGCTCAGTTATGATATAATTTGAGCCTGTTGTGTTTCGTTGGCTTAGGTGTCACTTGTGTGAGCCATACAGACATGCCTAACTCTGAGCTGGAAGTACATGACCTAAATTAAAAAAAAAAAGCTGAGGCATCCAATTTGTAAGACCACAGAAGGCATGAATCAGATAGAAAAGGACAGACAGTGTTTCTCAGGTTAAGAAATCAAAAAACTTAGATGCCAAACTTTGGGAGTGAGGTTGTTTTATTTTATTTTATGTTATTCTGGTTTAAATTTTATTTAGTTAACACACAGTACAATATTGGTTTCTGGAGTAGAATTCAGTGATTCATCACTTACATAAAACACCCAAGGCTCATCACAAAAAGTGCCCTCCTTAATACCCTTCAACCATCTAGCTCATCCCCCCACCCATCTCCCTCCATCAACCTTCAGTTTGTTCTCTATTGTTAAGAGTCTTTTATGGTTTATTTCCCTCTCTCCCTTTCCCTGCCCCTTCCCATATGTTCATCTGTTTTGTTTCTTAAATTCCACATATGAGTGAGATCATATGATATTTGTCTTTCTTTGACTTATTTCACTTAGCATAATACATGCTAGTTCTAACCACATCATTGCAAATGGCTAGATTTCATTCTTTTTTTTTCAAGATTTATTAATTTATTTGAGAGAAAGTGAGAGAGAAAATAAGTAGGGAGAGCAGCAGAGGGAGAGGGAGAAGCAGACTCCCCTGATGAGCAGGGAGCCTGATGTGGGGCTGGACCCCAGGATGCTGGGATCATGGCTTGAGCTGAAGGCGGATGCTTAACCGACTGAGCCACCAAAGTGACCTCGTTCCTTTTTTTTTTTTTTTTAAGATTTATTTATTTGAGAGAGAGAGAGAGTGAGCACAAGCAGACAGAGGAGTAGAGGGAGAGGGAAAAGCAGGCTCCCTGCTTAACTAACCAAGCCACCCAGGTGCCCTGAGTGAAGTTGTTTTAGATGAGAAAGTTGGAAACTTGATTCTAGGAAAAAGGAATAGATTACTTCACATTTATAGGCTTATGAGATAAACAAAAATTAAATTTATCCCCAAGGTTATTTTAAAGTGAATTGTTAAGGATTTATAGCATATCTCTATTGTGAAATAAAATGTTAACCTTTCTAATGAAAGTTTAGTACTGATCTTACTCTTGCTATACATAAACACTAGACCCAAATTTTATGTGACTCTGCAGACATAACTATGTCATTAATTCTTCAACAATAAGGGCCTAAGCAGTAAACCAAATTTAAATTTGGTCATTTAAAATTTTAGTTTTCATAGAACTGCCTTGCATCCAAGATTCAGAAAGAGTGGCATAGCCCATTTACAATCTGGCAAAGGATTAGAAGCTATTTCAAAATGTCCTGATTTCTTTTTTTCCATTATCTATTTATAAAAAAACCACTCATATAAAGATAGACACCTGGGGGTGCCTGGGTGGCTCAGTTGGTTGAGCATCTGACTCTTGATTTCGGCTCAGGTCATGATCTCAGGGTAGTGAGACTGTGTCATCAAGCCCCACATGGAGCCCCATGTCAAGCTCTGTGCTTTTCCTCTGCCGTGCCCCTCCTTCCTCTCTAGAGGGAAAGAGAGAGAGAGAGACACCTGCCTCTTGTCTCTATGCATAATAGATTCATTGTTTTTTGAGACCGGATTACCATTAATAACTGAATTACTCTTAACAAACAATAGGCATTTAAAGTGAATGTATCAAAAACTACAGAAGGAGCAGAGACAGCCTGCCTATCCTGCACATTCTGCCTAGTGCTAGAATATTGGGACGAACTACATGTTGTGCATTCTATGAGGCCAGAGATTACCACTTAGTCCGCCTCCTTGATAGCACTCAGTGCTAGATCCTAATTAGTCACCAATCAGTACTTGTTGACTTATATAAGCTGTAAAACCCGCCTTGATTGCCTACTCCCTCCACATCTTCCAGCTAGAGGTCCTCCTCTCCCTCTGAGCAGCATATTTAGACTTCTTTCTTATGCCCTTAGTTTTTCTGAGTTATGGCCAGGCCGCCTTCTGCCCGATAGACTAAGACCCACGAGGACAGAGACATTGCCTGTCGTCCTTCTATTCCTTGCAGGGCCTGGTACGTTGTGGTTACTGAACATGTACTGGTTGGAGGAATATTGGAATGAAATGATAGTTGAAAAGTGAACAAGAGGGTTGGAGGACTTCTCCTAGCTCCATACCGTAGAATTACTTGAGTATCTCTGATAAAATACATTGAGGTTTGTATTTGTACTTGAAATACAAGGTATAGAACATAGATAAATAAGAATCTGTACTAATGTGTTTTGTTCCCCTTACAGGAAAATCTTTACACATCACAAACTACATGTGTCTTACTCATAATGCTATTACTGGCCCTTCACATTCCGAATGTGAAGTAATACTTACGACGAATAAACACTAGGATATAAGCCATCTAATTTTTTTTCTAAATGGGGCTGCTAATCTTCTAGCAAAAATGTTTGTCTCCATTCCTTTTTTTTCTAAATATTGTAGTTCCTCTTCTTAGAAAACAGATTATTTCTCTTGAGCATTATAAACTTAGATCTCTGCCTTCCTAGATGCATTTTCATCAAAGTATTTTTCCATGACTTTTATAGTCATGGTGTGCGAGAGTGGAAGGAAGAACATTAACATTTATTCATTGCCAGTTAAGTGGCAAGTATTGTATTAGGCAGCTTTGCATTTGGTGTCTTGTTCAATCCTCATGAAAGAGTCTATGAGATATGCCATTTTACATATGAAGAAATGAAGCTCAGAAAGATTTACCCTCTTTCTCATTGTCTCATAACCAACAGTGGAGCTAAGATTTAAGCCTGGGTTCATTTCACTTTGAATCTTATAGTCTTTCTTTTTTTCCCTTTAAAAAAAAATAAATTGATTGATATATAAAACAATTTATTTATTTAAGCAATCTCTACACCCAGTGTGGGGCTCAAACTCATGACCCTGAGATCAAGAGTTGTACACTCCTCCAACTCAGCCAGCCAGGCACCCCTGAATCCTATAGTCTTTCTACTGAATCTGTGAGCATTAATGCAAAGTAACAGAAGGATGGAATATTTTACTTCATTGTACCTAATAGTGGATAGAAGGTGGTAAAGGAAGGAAGCATAAATGTACAC
This sequence comes from Ursus maritimus, assembly GCF_017311325.1. Classification (NCBI taxonomy): domain Eukaryota; kingdom Metazoa; phylum Chordata; class Mammalia; order Carnivora; family Ursidae; genus Ursus; species Ursus maritimus. Next base: position 33,071,313 of record NW_024424564.1, on the reverse strand, counting down.
ACAGAGGTACCTGCCTACTAATTGGTTTATTTAAAGCGATCTGAATTATCCAAAGATATAAAATATTGTTTTGAACAGGCCACATTACTAAAATTTTTTATCATTATGAAAAATTATCTTTTTTTTTAAAGATTTTATTTATTTATTTGACAGAGAGAGACAGCCAGCAAGAGAGGGAACACAAGCAGGGGGAGTCGGAGAGGGAGAGGAAGAAGCAGGCTTCCAGAGGAGGAGCCTGACGTGGGGCTCGATCCTAGAACGCTGGGATCACGCCCTGAGCCAAAGGCAGAGGCTTAACGACTGTGCCACCCAGGCGCCCCGAAAAATTATCTTTTAAACAACAAAAGCAGCCTTTGTAAAATGTCTTTGCATTTCTAGGTGTGTAAGAGATAATACCGAAATATTTAGCACTTCCGATGCCTTCCAATCAAACTAGAATTTGAAGATAGGTAATTGTTATGAGCTCTAGAAAGCCATTCTGTGATCTACCTAATGACTTTCAGGATGCCCAGAGAACCAGAATGTCCTGGCCAGTGGCAAGCTTCTTTCTGCCTAAGGGAAAAGTACCTTTAATTGCACAGACAGGGGTGCCTGGCTGACTCAGCCAATAGAGCATATGACTCTTGATCTAAGGGTTGTGAATTCAAGCCCCGGACTGGTTGTAGAACCTACTTAAAAAAAAATTAATTCATTAAAAAAAATTGCACTGATGATCTACATTTTGGAGTATAAAAACAGAAAATATTTATAAGTAAACATAGAAATGAAAAATATTTCAAACTTTTTGGATTCTTTTCACATTGAGAAGGTGGAAAGAGAAGGGAGCTGATGGGGTGCCTGGGCGGTACACTTAGTTGAGGTTGAGAATGGGACTCTTGGTTTCGGCTCAGGTTGTGATCTTGAGATGGTGAGGTTGAGCGGGACATGGAGCCCTGCTTTGAGCTCAGCGCTCAGATGGGAGTCAGCTTAAGAGTCTCTCCCGGGAGGAGTAGGGGACCCCTTTTTCAGCCGGTCCCCTGAGTCGAGTTGGATAGGTACCAGACCAGCCTAAACAACCACGGAACCAGCCTGAGACGCAGGAAGATGCATCTGGATCTCTACAAATGAACATCTCCAGTGCTGAGTGTTGAGATACGAAGCGGGGAGCTGTGAAACCGCGCGCAGATATCGGAAGATAAACGGAAGGGGGAGGGAGCCGCCACGTTCGGGTGCCGGGAAGCGGTAGCCACTTACGGGGAGCGGGGCGGGGGCTTGCGGACGGCACCAGCGAGCAGACTGAGACCGTGAGCCGGGTGCGCCGCGCCCTGAGCATCTCGAGGAACACCGGAATCCCGGTGCGCTCACTGGATCCAGACTGAGACCGGGAGATCCGGGAGCGCGCGCGGGGCGGCTGGCGGCTGGCGGTGTTAGAAACACAAAGGACAGAGACGCGCCGGCCCTGGAAGTGAGGGCTGGGACGCCGGGTGTGGGGCGCACATCCCTGGACGCTGCAGGGTTGAGCAGCACCAACAGTAACAGAGTTAAAGTGGCCAGAACATCAGTGGAGAATGGTCCGCGATCCCTCTGTTCTGAGACAGAGGCTGAGATTCGGCCACTGCTGCTCTGACTCTCAGAAGAGGCACAGCAAACCGCCAGGGAAAGCCGCCAGAGAACAAAAGCCTGGAAAGACCAGCTCACACTGTACCCACCCCCATCCCCCCTCCCAGGGGACACGAGACTGTACCCAAACAGGGTTGCCTGAGTATTGGCACGGCAGGCCCCTCCCCCAGAAGGCAGGCTGAAAAATCAAGAAGCCCACATCCCTAAGATCCCTATAAAACAAGTGCGCACTGCCTGGGCCCCGGTCAATAATTTGGGCTCTGGACAACCCTGCAACCTCTCCTCATCAGAACGACGAGAAGGAGAAATCCCCCCCAGCAAAGAAAAGACAATGAGTCTGTGGCCTCTGCCACAGAACTAATGGATATGGAT
>NW_024424564.1:32872383-33064388 GCF_017311325.1 Ursus maritimus | reverse complement strand
ATAAATAAATAAATAAATAAATAAATAAATAAATAAGAGAAAAAGGAGCTGACATTTACTGAATACTACACTCTGCTTTGAAGAGATGTTTTGGATTTACCAGGTCAATATTTTATATAGGGTCAAGTAGATGGGAGACATTCGGTAATGCCCACTGCTACACTCTTTTTCACCATGGCGAGCAATCTGTCAAGAAAAATAGGATCTTGCTTGTGGCTTTTGTTAACCTCTCCTATGAGCCTGTGGCTAGGAAGCACCTATGGGTTAAATGTCGTGACTTCTATACAGATATACTTACAGAAAGCATTTATAACAATGTTGGAAAAGTTCAGACTTGTACAGATAAGTCAGATAATAGTTTCAAATGTCATTAAACGGGACAGTGTTTTGGATCACATTTGCTCTCTCTCTCTTTTTTTTTTTTTTTTAAGATTTTATTTATTTATTTGACAGAGAGACAGCCAGCCAGAGAGGGAACACAAGCAGGGGGAGTGGGAGAGGAAGAAGCAGGCTTCCAGCGGAGGAACCTGATATGGGGCTCGATCCCATAACGCCAGGATCACGCCCTGAGCTGAAGGCAGACGCTCAACGACTGCACTACCCAGGCGCCCCCCTCTCTCTTTTTAACAGTATTATTTAGGTACAATTAACATATAATGAATTGCACATATTTAAAGCATCCAATTTGATGTTTTCACATATGTATGCACTGATGAAGCCATCACCCCAATAAGGTAGAAAAGGACATATTTACCATCCCCATGAGTGTCCTCATGCTTTTTTCTAATCCTTCCCTCCCCCAGACTCAGGCAACCACTCATCTGCTTTTTGTCAGTATAGATTAGTTTGCATTTCCTATAATTTTACAAAACTGGAAACATACAGTGTGTGCACTCTTTTTGATCTGGCTTCTTTTCCTCATCATCATTACTCTGGGATTCACCCACATTGTTGCTTATGTCACTAATTCATTTCTTTTTATTGCCGAGTAGCCTCCCAGGCTGAGCATCAATATACCACAATCTGTTTATCCATTTATTCACGCATTTCCTGCACTTCTTGGTTGACCCTGCTCTCCTTACCAAAATTACTTTCTCTGATTTGCAATTTCTGATTATACCCTTTGCATTTACCCAGTTATAGTGGACACCTGTGGTTTTGACTGCCCTGAATCCCTGTCCTCTTGTATTTGTTAATAGCACCTTCTGTCCCTTGAATAAGTGCATCTCCTCCATTCCACGTGGTCTGGTGGGACTCTTCTGATTAGAGGATGGATACATATGACCCAGGTTGGGCCAATCAGAGGGCTTCCTTGGAATTTTCTGAATGGATTGTCTTTCCTTTGGATTATGCATTATGAGGGCATGGTCCCAGGGATGTCAGTGAGCATGTAAAGAAGCCTGAGGGAATGAGGTTGGCCCACAGACTGAAGCCCAGGTGAGAAACAAAGTGATTGTGTTCTGAGGCAGATTTTCTAGATCCAGCTGATAATAAATTCTGCTTATCCCTGACTGTCCACATTTTAATTAAGTGGACAATAAGAGTGCCTTCATTTTTTCTTTTCTTTTCTTTTTTTTTTTTGGAGGGAACCTCTCTTCCCATACTCTCAGCACATGTGATTCAGGTGAGGCAAACTCCACCTTGGCTTTAAGGATAGAGCATATGTGGTCCATCACTCAGTTGCCTTGGTCACAGTGACAGTTCATCGATTCAAGTTGGGCTAATTAGAGCTAATGTTCAGGCTACTGGGATTTTGCTCCCTCTTTTCTGGAAGACTTGAACCAGAAAGTACAGAGCTGCAAATATTGCAGCCATCTTTTGACCTAATGGGTAGATGAGCCAGGGCTGCCAAAGGCAGAACCAAAAGGAGAAAAACCAGGTCCTGATGACATTGTGTGGGCTGTTGGTTAAGATGTCTCTGAAGCCTGCAATACCCATGGTTTTTGAAGGTCTGTAAACAAAATCCCCTTTCTGTATAAGTTATTTGAGTGGCTATCCATGTCACAAAAGAGAAAGTTGCAATACTGATGCTTTACATTCATTATCTCATTTAATGCTTACAACCTGGCAGGTGTGTTACTGTTCTAGTTTTATATTTAGAGAAACTCTTAGTTAAGTAACTTACCGAAATCTTACAGTGGCATTCAATCCATTCAATCCATTCAATCCAACTATTGCAAAGCTCAGTTCCTATGCAATACTGCTTCAAGGCTAGAACCCTGACCTGCTTAGCTTTGTATTTTTCTAGTCTTTCTTTCTAGAAGTTTAACCCTATGAACATCTGTGACTTTGTATTTTTCTAGTCTTTCTTTCTAGAAGTTTAACCCTATGAACATCTGTGACTTCCTTATTGCTGAAATAAAAGTATATTCCTAAGACTTAATCTTTCTCTCACCCTGCTTTTTACCTTTCTTATTGTTTTTTTCCACTTTTTCATTGTTAATTTCTCTATTTTTTTCAATGTTAAATACCAACTATTTGCTCTACTCTCCTCTTCATGAGTGATCCCATGGTCATGTTCACTTGGGCAAGGCAAAGTTAGTTTACTCACAAACTTGCCCTTCTAAACTAATAGCTAAAGATTAGATGGATTATGTCTACACATCTGTCTGATAAACATCCCTAGAAGAAAGTCGCTGGGGCAAATTTCGAAGATGACAAAACCATAAGGTCTCTGCTACTCCCTCCCTTCTCTCATTCTTTAAGAGGATGAAAGGCCAGTGATCATTCTGACAAGCTCCTGGGAAAATGGCTAATTGCCACATCCTCCTTTCTAACACGCTTAAGACGGAAAAAGCCTTTATTGCCCTAGCTCCCACTTTTCAACAATATTTTTTTTTAAAGAGAGAAATTTGTGAAGTCTGAAGATTGCTCCATGTTGTGCTTCAATTTTCCAGAAGCCCAAATCAGCTTTAAGTATATTTTATTTGATGAAGAACACACCTCTGATTTCTTTCAGGAGGCAGAACATCAATCTAGTTAAGAGCAGTTAGTATCACAAGGTTTAAAAAGGAAAGAAAGAAAAACAATTTAATCCCTCCTTAGTCTTTTAATAGAGACTCCTGTGGAGCCTTACTGGAAACCTGGAGACTAACACTCCCTGAGCGTTTTGTCAACAACTAGAGAACAACTTCAGTTTGAAGCATAATGTTTGAAAATTATGTCTTCCTTAACTGCCAAGACTGAGTTTGGTTCCTGGATTCATTTCCTTTGTGAGGACACATGACATCACTTTCCTGAAAGCTTTTTATAATGCTCTCTGGACTGTACAAAATCTCTCGGATGTTACCAAGCCTTTACAGATAAATATAGCTCTGCAATTTAGAAATTTTAGATGTAGACAGTAAAGAAATTTCTCTCCCCAAATTTGTAACTTGTGTGTCTATGAAGATACTTTGATAATGATTTTTAAATAGAGCTGGGTCTGTAAAACTTCTATAGTCAACCTTTAAAGTGATGGGGTACAGCTGTATCATTATGCAATGTTATAACGTATTTTGCAAAAGTTGGTATGGTACAAAATATTTTTAAAAAATAAATGTTAAGGTGAGGCTACCTGTTTTGTTTTCAAAGCAAGTTAAAAAAAATCCTTTGATACTACTCTTTTCTCATCTACGGTTTTTACTAAAAGTAAAATTATTTTGCTCAGGTGATATTACAGGGAAGACAGTTAATTGCTGCCCTTAGCTTGATTTGCTTCACTCTTATTCCAAACAAATAGATTTATCATATGGTTTAGCCTAATAAAATAGGGAATGAAATCAGACAAAATGCTTTTTCTCAGTTTGGTAACTTAGCTAATTTCTTTGAGAATTTTTTACAGCTGATAACAATTGGAAATGGTGCAGAAATTCAGACATGGGGGAATTGTTTTTGTAAATAAAGGAAGCTTAGTATTGGTGCTGCACAGAGCAGTGGTTCTCAATCAAACTTTACAGTGTAGCAGATTTCTAGGGGACTTGTTAAAACAGTTTGCTGGGCTCCGTCCCAGAGTTTCTGATTCAACTGGTCTAGAGTGGAGCCTCAGAATTTTAAATTCTAAGAAATTCCCAGGTGATATTGCTGCTGCCACTGATTCAGGGATCATTGTTTGAGAACAACTGGTGCGGTGTAACTGAAAACAAGCTTCGGTGTCTCTTTTCCATAGCTTATCTAGATACGTTTCACATTTGTTTCCCAGGCTTATGTCATTCCCAAAATGTGAAGCACAACAAAGATTTTCTGACTACATCCCCTTCTACTCTCCCTGTCCAAAGTTCAAAGACCTTCACATTCTCCCCCTTCCAGGATGCCCTTTCCCAAGTCTGCAGAGTAAATGCCTAACGCTCCAAGAGAGCAGTTTTCCAAAGTGTGCTCGTCAGCACGTATGTCCCTCAACATGTTCATTATATCCCGCAATGAAGCTATTCTATGGTCAAAACATTTTGGGATACACTGGTTTAACTGGAAAGAAAATTACTTTCCATCCAGAACTTCTCCGAGTTTTTAGTATGCAAATGTACATGGTGACTTTCCCAAAGGCAGATGAAGTATGTGGCATTTCCCAAGCGGATTTGATCTTGGAATTCTTCCTCAACCCTCTCTTTCACCATGTGCTAGGGAATCTTTATTAACCATAGTTCAGGAAATGCTGTAAGTAATTTTATAATTTAGAAGGTTAAAAAAGTCTATGTTACAACTCAGGAGAAAAGCCAACTTAGTATGCCAAAAAAATCATGGGCAAATTTTAAATCAGTTTAGAAGAGTAACTAAATAAATGTACTCATTATTTTGATTGAATGTGACTTTTTCTTTTTTTTAAATTGTGATAAGATCAGATAACATAAGATCTACCCTCTTAACAAATTTTTAAGTGTACATCACAATATTGTTAACTATAGGCACAATGTTGTACAGCAGCTCTCCAGAATGTATTCATCTTGCATAACTGAAACCTTATACCTGTTGAACATTAACTCCCCATTTCTCCCACCCTTCAGTCCCTGGCACTCACCCTTCTACTTTCTGCTTCTGAGTTTGACTATTTGGGATACTTCATATAAATGGAATCATGCTGTATTTGTCTTTCTGTGATTGGCTTATTTCACTTAGCATAATGTTCTCAAGGTTCATCCACGTTTTTGTACCATTTCCTTCTTTTTTACAACTGAAGAATATTCCACTGTGTGCATATGCCACATTTTCTTTTTTCATGTGACCTTTTCGTGATCAGATAACCTACTGAGGGATATAAAGAGAGAACCCATGGCTTTTAGCTTAAGCTGCTCATCAGGTCTTTCTGGACCTCACCCCCAAGTCCTGTTCCTCCTGCCCAATTTCTTTTCCATTATGTTTTCATTTTCTTCGGTATATTTCTCATGATTATAAGTTCTTATGAATTCCTTAAATGAGTTACATGTTTATTGCTTATTTCCACCACTAGAAAACAGTTCCATGATGGCAATATCTTGTCTGTTTTGTTCACTGCTATATTTTCAGTGCCTAGAACAGTGCCTGGCACATCATATGCAGTCAGTAAATATTTTTTGATGGAAAAAAATTAATCAATACAATCATTATCTCGGTTTTAATTATGAAATGTTTATTATGGTAATAAAAGATGCAGGAAGAAGAAAGGGTGCTCTTTAGCTATTTTAGATGAGGCAGTTGGGACAATCTTTCAATTTCTTTCTTTTTTTTTTTTTTTTAAAGACTTTATTTATTTATGTGACAGAGAGACAGCCAGCGAGAGAGGGAACACAGCAGGGGAGTGGGAGAGGAAGAAGCAGGCTCCCAGCATAGAGCCCGACGTGGGACTCGATCCCGTAACGCCAGGATCACGCCCTGAGCCAAAGGCAGATGCTTAACGACTGCGCTACCCAGGCGCCCCCAATCTTTCAATTTCTAATGGAGTAATTCCAATCTAATAATATAAAAGGGGAATTATTGATGTGCAACTCAGTATGTCGAAACTCAGGATGTCGTTTTGCAGACTCACTTTTGAATGATTTTTAATATTTACTAAGGGACCAAAAAAGGACAATTATTTTTTTTAAATAAAGCAAGGATGTAAAAAATGCTCGGCATGTAAGTAGGCCTTATAAAATACCAATTTTTCTAACTCTAACTTTAAAAGACCTCTAAAAATGATGCTATCTAACAGTGATGCTATATTCTTTGTATGTTACAAAGTTCTCTGACTTGGACAAATCGAAAGAGCATCATTAACAGTGTTTTTTTTTTAAATATTTTATTTATTTATTTGACAGAGAGAGAGAGAGACAGCCAACAAGAGAGGGAACACAAGCAGGGGGAGTGGGAGAGGAAGAAGCAGGCTCCCAGCAGAAGAGCCCGATGTGGGGCTCGATCCCAGAACCCTGGGATCAGGCCCTGAGCCGAAGGCAGACGCCTAACGACTGAGCCACCTAGGCGCCCCATTAACAGTGTTTTTTTAAAAAGCACATTTGCTCTAAAGGAAAGGTTGTGTTCTATATTTGCATTCGTATAGGAATGATAAGCAAGTGTTAAATATGTGCAGAGCATAAATGTTGCTAATTTATGGATTCTGGTAATTTTAGAGACATAGGAGAAGTCTGATTGAAATGTATGATTTTTGTTGGATATTACAGCAGATACATTCAACTTTGCCCAACAAAATAAGAGAAAGAAGTCAGGAGGCAGTATTTTTAGAGGGAAAGGATTCATCCAGGAATCCAAGAAAATAATTATCAGAGTCCTTAGGACATAGTGTGATTTGAAATTGCATTAAAAACTTACAAAGTCTATTTCCGAGTATTGAAATGGAAAAATATTTATATCTCACTTTAACAGATTTTTATGTGGTTTAAAATTTTTTCTTGTTTAGGTTGTCCACATCCGGTCCCCATTCTTGTCTTTTCTATCCTCTCATTATCTCCCTCTAGGGGTTTGTTTGTTTTTACTTTCTGCTTTTGTCCTTATTAGTGGAAAAAAATGGGTCAGTATTACTTTAGTTTGTATTCACTTTCACTCTGCTGTTCATTCCTGAACCAGCTTTTAGCCTCTGGGAAAGAACAAAGTAAAAATATTTACAGAAACTGGGCCAACCTCTAGGCACCCCCTCCCCCCAAGAAAACAAAACCTAACCAAGGGTAACAGTAGTTCCTCTCTGTTCTCCTATAACACCTTGTATTTCCTTTCTCGTAAAGCTCAGAATTTTATTATAACTGCTTCCTGAGTATCTTTCATCCCAGCTAGACTCTCAGTCCTTTGAGGACCTAGTGTATTGCCAAGCACACAATATAAATAAATTAAATGTAAATGAATAAATGCTGCGTGCGTGAATGACTGCTGCAAAGCTACCTACCCAACCACCCATAAAAAAGGAGAAAAGTTGAAAACAACATGCTCAGGTGAGGGCCCTTTGACATCAACTCTCTAGAAAACCAGTAGAGAACTGCGGCATTGGTATCTTAATTACATAATTACTCGGATAATTTAAGCAAGAGTTTTTGTTTTGTTTTTGTTTTGTTGGGGGGGTGGTAGGAGGATGACGGGGCTGAATTACACAGGTCGCTCTGTGGAGTGGCACTACCTAACCATCTCAGCCCTCTCGCCTCCCTCCCATGGCTCCAGAAGCCAGGCAGGAGAGAACAAGGCCCCCACCTCGGGGCGGGGGGTTTCCCGGGGATACCCCGCCTCGCCCTCTAGGCCCCGCCCCCGGACCGTCAGCTCCGCCCTGCTGCTGCCGCCAGCAGGGGTCGCGCTGCCCGCGGCGAGCGGCTCAGGCGGAGGTGGGGGAAGCTCCCGCGGCGGGTCGCTTTTCTCAGCTGCTGCTGGTTGGATCGTTTCAATAAAAGTCTTTTTTCTCGCTCGCTCGCTCGCTCGCTCGCTCTCCTCCGGGGAACAGGCGGAGGCGTCAATCCGCAGCCGCCGAGTGAGAAAGCGACGCACACGCAGCGAACGAAAGCGGCCTCCCGCGGTCTCCTCAGCTCCTCACGGTCCGGCCGCAGAGAAGAAGGAGCCCTCGTTCGGGCGGGCCGCCTCAGCCGGGCGTCGGCACCTCCCTGCCAGCCTCGCTCCAGCCCGAGCTCCTCCGAGGGGATTAGTGGGCTGCCCGCGCGGCTCGGCGGCCCGGGAGCCATGTTGTCCGGGGGGCTTGGCAACGCGTGAGGGACCCGCGGCCCCTCCCGGAGGCTCCGGACCCTAGGCGAGAGCCGGAAGGCGGCAGCGGAGGCCTGCGCCTCGGAGGCGCCTCGGGTCCGCCAGCCGCTGGGACCCGGACCTGCATCCGGTCGCCGCGGGCGTCGGCGGAGCCGCTTATCCTCCGCGCCTCGCCTCGCGACGCGGCCCCCGCACTTGCTGGTGAGTTGGCGGCTTGCGACCGCGCGGGGCTTTTCCTGCTGCCCGGCAGACCCCGAGCCGAGGGGGCGGGAGCGTGCTTGGGACGGAGGGCCGGGGCAGCCGGCTGTTGGGGGCGCGGGAGGCTCAGGCCCGGCCGGGAAGTTGAGAGAGGGAGGCGCGGCAAGGGGAGCTCGCTTGTGCCTGTCGCCCATCTGGTCCAGCGCGAACCCTGGGTCGCCGAGGCATTTCCGGGGGTGGGGTGGGGTATCAGACCGGCTCCTTCGAGGGAGGCGCCTGCCGTCGCCGCCACCTCCGGTGCTTGCTGCCCATTTGGTCTCCGGGGAAGGCCGGTCTCCCCGCGAGGCCCCGGAGGAAAGAGGCAGAAAGTCCCCCGAGACACAAAGATTCCCCTCGGCGGGGGTGGAGCCGCAGGCGCGGGCGGCTGAGGGGAAGGAAGGGTGCTAGTCCGCGGGAGGTGGGCGAGGAGGCTGCGGCAGCGGCGCTTCTAGCTCCTTGGAGACGCCGGGGGTGTGAGCGGGTGGCGAGCGCGGAGGAGGAGGAGGAGCCCTCGCGTGGGGAGCCGGCCGAGACAAAGATCACCGCAGCCTCCCGCTGGCGGGTCACACCCCTGAGTGTTGGTCAAGAGCTGAGGTGGAGGGAGTGTGGGAAACCCAAAGAACCCATGGGGAGGGGGAAAAATGGGGAGCTGCCAAGTATTGTCTCCGCTGCAGTTGCTATTCTCAGCATTTTTGTGCCCAGTGCTTTTGCTCCCCAACTCAGCTGGATAGCTCCAGATTCCCTGCCTCCTGTCCCCCCCTCACTGCCACATTGACTCTCTTGTGGTTTTCCCCTCGTTCTCCCCCTACTTTTCACCCACTCCTTTTCGGGTAAGCAGTATTTTGCCTTCAGCTTGGGGGAACGTTTGCTAATGACAGGATGCCTGAGCTTGTTCTGACCCTGAACTGCCTTGAACTCCTCTCTCTCCCTCCCACCCTTTCCTTTCTGGGATCTCATAATGTCACATGGCCACTAACAATTAGCTTTTCTTCAAAGATGGCAAAAACATAGCTGAAATCGTGGCACTCCTCCTTTATATTGATTCGTCCACTAAAAACACGTCGTTGGTTATGCTTTCTCACCTCTTAGCTAAATACGTTTTCTAGATAACAAAAGTGGCAAATTTTGTTTAGTGTCTTGGTTATTCCTAGGGTCAGCAAAGTGTGTTCCTGGCAGCCAGACCTTCTGTCACTTATCAGGAAATGCTTGACTTAAAGACAGACAATTCTTTCCTCAAACTTTGCTGATTCTTTCTTGAGTCTTCGTTGAGGGATTTCTTTTAAAAGGCGCTTGTGTAAGAAGGTCAAAGTAACAAATTTGAGTTACTGTATTTTAGACTTGTTTTGTTAACCATCGGGCAGAAGAAAATGAATGGAATTTAAAAATCTTTGATGCCTCCAGTCAACGAAAGCCTCCGTTGAAGCTAGAAATAAGGTTGAATCAAATTTTAAGAAAAAAATTAGCAGTGTCATTGGTTTTTAAAATTTTTTTTAATGAAGTCCTATCAGTCTTTGTGATTCTAACATCTGCATACTTCCATAAACATCGGTTGTAACAAAAGAAAAAATGTGGCTATATTTAAGGAATAGTCTTTTTATGATGGAGAATTTTGGCATATAAAAACGTTATCCTTTTTTTCTGGTGGACTGTCTCATAGGCCAGAAACACTAGCAGTTTGAATGCTGGACTTCAAAAAAAATAGCTGAGTCTTTGAATTTAAGTTGTTTTAAAATATTACTGTTTTTTACAGTGAAAATAGACATTGAATTATGAATGGAAAGAAATTTAAAGTAAAGCCTGTTTGATATAGTGAAGTTATTATTGATATTATTCTAAGAACAGTCATATCTTGCTGACATTAAAATGTTGACGCTATAAAAATTGTGAAAGGGATTTCAGTCTAGGGAGCAGTCTCTGAATTGTGGGACTCCCTACCCCACCCTCGCCACTTAACACTTTTCAGATATCTTTGTGAAATTAACAGGTCATATTAATAATCAGTGTTTTGTATAACAGTTATCAAGAGGCCAAAACGAAGGTACATTGGTTTTTTTCCTACATATTTATTAGTATTAGATTATTGAAGTTTAATTCTTGGAAGGAAGTCTAAAAAGTTAATGAAGATTTCTGGGTGGTGGGATTTATGGATGAATAAAAATACAGTTCTGTGTTTTCCAAATTTTTATATTCGTTTTACAATCAGAAAAAGCGTATGAAGCCTTATTAATAACCTAATTTTCCTATTACTAGAAGAAGCTTCTATAAAATACTTTATTCTCATCCTTGAACTAAGGTCCAATAAAGTCACTTTCAGGTGTTAGTTACTTGAAATAGTGCAGCCTGCCAGATGTGCTCTGGTTACCTGAAGGGAGAAAGATTCATAGTCAGAAAAGATGAAATTGGACAAATTGATTCAGTGTATGGTAGCGATCCAATATATGGTGGTAGCTTTGTACACCAGTAATCTTGTTCTAATAAGTCATTGGTTTTACAAAAAATAGGAAAATTAAATTTTATTTTCTGTAGTGCAGAATAGTTGTGTTGACTAAACAGATTTTAATATATATAGTTTTTCATATATTCCTTCAGTCCGATGATTACGGTGGAAAGAGAAGGCATATAAAATAATTTACTCTGTTGAGGCTTTTGTTTTTCCCGTTATTTTCAGCAATATTTTCTCCTTTCTCTTTTTTCATGAAATAGTACTAAACAACTGCAGCTGTTGTAAATAGTAGAAACTATAATGGCAAATGAGGAAGATATTCAGAAGTGAAGATGATTTCCTTTAATATTAGGAAAAATTATCTGTGAACACAAAATTTTTTCCCCGGTATTTTCTTTGTTATTGTCTAATAGTGCTGAATACTTATAAAGCATTACGTTTTGAATCTTTATTACTGTTCTCTAATCTTTATAAAAATTGCAGCATCATGTCATGGCATTTTTTTTTTATAGCTTTTGTACTTCAGAGGATAATTACTTAGTGAATGTGTTGCTGTGTTGTAGAAAAAGGACGTTATATGTTAAATTCAGCTTCATTAGAGTATTTTATCTATTTTAAAAATTGCCTCCTTTTATATATGTGAAGAAGAGTAGTTTTAGGTTCTCTGACTTTTGAATGTGTAATTTTTCCTTAAAGTTTTAAATGGGAAAGTTATTTAAAGTGCACTTTGTAAACTGATTATGGCATTTTGTGTTTGAAATGACAAAGATAAAACAATAGGTTTATGGCATTTAAAATTACGCTTTATATAGTATTTGTGAGGTTAAAAAATTGCCTAAATAGAAAACTTGGTATAGTTGACTAGCATTCAACTTACAGTGTTGGCAATTTCTTTAAACTGGTAGGGAGAGGACTTTTTTTTTTTTAATGAGGTATTTACAATATCAAGCCAAGAGTTCGTACTGTCATTTGTGGATTCTTTGTCATTATTTTGCTCCCAGCCTTTTAGTAGATAGTTACTTTCATATCTGCAAAATATTGACCTGGGAAGGGTAATTGCCAAGGGTCAGAAAAACTTATTGAATGTATCTGAGTGTGGCTTACCTTCCCTAGCCTGTTTCCTCTGTCCGTTGGCCCACTTGGAAAACCAGTAAATACCCACCAATAAATCTAAGAGGGGGTGCCTCCTATCAATAACGTTCTGCAGTAACATGTAATAATACTGTATGTGAGGAGGTAGATTTACAAATCCGTGGCATATTGGGATGAATGAAAATTACCTTGCTCTCCAAAGTCCTTTTAAATTATTTTTTGATATACACATGTGAAAGAAATTAAACTTCTTTTGCTAGGTATCATGCCAGGTATTACTTTGTTAAATCCTCATAGTAAGCCCATCATCTGAGTATTGTGCCTGTTTTTCAAATGAGGACATAGAGGCCTTAGATTAATTGTCTCTTAGGTTCTACCTCTATGGTGAAGCTGAGGTTCCAGTTTTGGTGTTCAAACCACTTTATTACAATGCCTCCATGGGGATGTGATGTTAAAAAGTTCATGCTCTGTGTCTGCTGAGCAAGAACAAAGAAGTGGTGAATTAAAAAGCTCATCAAAATTAGATTTAAATTCCATTGAATTAGTTTTAGTACACACAAAAAAATTGATCTATACAAAATGTATGAGAGAATGAATTTATAGCTCAAAATGAATTAAAGGTACTAAAAAGATATTGAAAATATTTGTAGACTTATTTTAATCATGGATTTATCAATTAGAGCTGTTGGGGCACAAAGTAAAATGAATATAGGTCCTGAAAAGCAAAAATAATTATACTGTATATTTGCTCTCATTTTTACTTTTATGTTTACTTACTCATTTTGATCTTACAAGTGTTAAAATTAGTTTGTGTTACGCATATGCCATAAAAGAGAAGACAGTCCAGATGCGTGGTGCATAGGTTGCTTCAATATTAGGTGAGAATTTTGCCTTAAGGTAGATAAATTTTCTATCTGTATCTGTACACGTATAATTACCTATTGGTTTTTGGTTCTGGTATTGTTTAAAGCATAAATTTTGATCTTGTGCTTTTATTGATATGCAGCTGTATACCACCAGCAGTGGAAATATTAGATCAGATTATACACTTTTGGCAATAACTTTTTACACTGAAAGCTAGCCTGTATGATGAAAATATTGCAAATTAGTATTGTTGATATATATCCTATCTCATTCCATTTGAAGAATAGAAAATGTTATTGATTTGATCTAAAGGTAGTCCGTTAAAGTGGAAAAACAAAGATTTGCTTTGTTTTGTTGTCATAAGTTAATTTAAAAAAGGTTTTTATCAGCGGGTTCTTTTTCCTTTTTTTTTTTTTTTTTTTGTAAGCTCTACACCCAGTATGGATCTATACCAACTGAGCCACCCCTGTGCCCCTTGTCAGCCTTCTAATAGCACATCCTTGTTTCTTTTTGTGCACTTGTTAGTGTAAATACTTTCAAGAATACTCAATTTTATATGCATATTTGTAAACAGTGGGAAAAGGACCCAAAAATAATTTCACTATATTCTAGGTTAGTTACTAACTCGCTTTGGTCTTCTCAAACATATATTTAGTCCTTCTATTCTTATAATTGTTAGTATTTGTTAATAGTGTGAGTTAATATTAAATAAAGGTTGGTAAAAAATTAATATGAAAAATCAGGTAACAACACTGAAGCTCTTATTACTCCAAATTTAGAGGCATTATCCTTTAAATTAGCTAATATGTAAAAAAAAATTAGCTAATGTGTACTTTTAAGTATTATGTTTAAAATCTTTTTCATAATTCCAGATTTTAATGTTGTACTGCTATTTCTGGTGGGAAGGAAGCTTTTTATTGATTTTTGAAGTAAATTTTGGGTTCCTTAAGCAGATTTTACCTCCTTGAGCTAGTCTTAAAAAAATTTTTTTTTTTGATAGTGAGGAGGGGGGAGGGTGAGGGGGTGGTGCTGAGGGAGAGGGAGAGAGAATTCAAGCAGGCTCCATGCTCATAGCAAAGCCCCAGGAGCTCCATGTGGGGCTCCATCCCCACCACCGTGAGATCACAACCTGAGCCGAAATCAGGAGTCCATCACTTAACCGACTGAGCCACCCAGGCACCCCTTATTGAACTATTTTTAAGAAGTGATCCTTTATGACTTTATTATACTTAATACATTTTGTTTTTCAGTTTGGGGTATGTATAATCAGAATTTTAAAGCATTTGTTGTGTCCTAGGCATTGTGTTAGTCATTGTATATGTTATACAATGAGGTGGTATTGTGAGGTAGTATTGTGATATGTGAAATAACAGCAATGCTGATTGACTGGAATGTTCTGCTCTTGGTCCTTTTCTCTTGTTTTACCTATTCCCTGTGCAATCTCATCTATATTTAATGCTTTCTTCTTATTACCTATATGTTGAGGATCTCCACATGTTTATTTCTAATCCAGACCTCTTACTGAGTTCCTTTCTAGTTACCTCCCAGATACTGCCTCTTAGTGCTCCTTTACCAGAGCTGAACTTTTTTTTATCCCCTACCTCCATTCCCAGCCAACAGTACCGCACCACCATCAGCCTAGTCACTTTGGCCGATGATCCTTTCTATTGTGCTCTCCTCCCCCTAGTCCAGTCTGTCACACCAAATTTTGTTAATTTTATTTCCTAAATATCCTTTAGATTTATTTTTTCCTGTTGTTACTTTCATATGTCAGGGTTTTGGAATGCCTCATCTGAATTATTAAGTCCAATTTTGCCTGTTTTAATCTAGCAGTTACTCATTTTTCTTTATGTATGTGTTTGTCTTTTTATCTTTCCTTCCTTCCATCGCTCCATGCATCTACGGATCCATGTCTAAAGTGTGCTTGCCTATTCTATTCTAGCATTTATGGTCAGTGCTAGGATATAAAGATGTATTGGTATTACAGTGCTGTGACACTTGAGAGAAATTCTCATTTTTGAGGATAAATGTCACTTCCTCTGAAGTATCTTTGATCTACTTTGGTGGAGTTATGGTGATTCTGCTATAACATTTATGTCTACCATAGTACTTAACTCATTGTTTTGTGATTAATTGCTTATAAATCTCTTACCTTTCTGGTTGGCTTTGTGCTTCAGAGGACCATACTTTTTTGGTATTCCCTCCAAATTAGGTATTGCTTAATTGAATGAGGAAGTAATGGGATTAGGAACTGGTCAATGAGGGTCAGATTAGTCATCGTTGTTGAAGGAGTCAATCAGTTCTGAGACAGGATAAAATAAAAAGTCATCAAAAGTTTTGAGTATTGTACATGATGGTGGTATTTGTGTGTGAGGAATCTAGAAGCAGTTTGTAGGCCAACTTGGCATTATTGGGCCTTTTTAATTTCATGTAAATTGTTCTAACTTGTTATCTTAAAGACAAATTGGAGGGGGCACCTGGGTGGCACAGCGGTTAAGCGTCTGCCTTCAGCTCAGGGCGTGATCCCGGCGTTATGGGATCGAGCCCCACATCAGGCTCCTCTGCTGGGAGCCTGCTTCTTCCTCTCCCACTCCCCCTGCTTGTGTTCCCTCTCTCGCTGGCTGTCTCTATCTCTGTCGGATAAATAAATAAAATCTTAAAAAAAAAAAAGACAAATTGGAAATATAAAATCACAGTATTTATATGTAAATAAAATGTTTCAAAAGATCTGAAAACTTTGGTCAAAATCAAGAGTAAAATTTGGTTTAGATGATAAAATTTCGTCCTTAATGAAATTGAGCTCTTTAGCTGTATAGTGCTAGAGTTAAATGCATTTACTGAAGTAAAGTACAAAATTGCACCCCAAAGGATAGTACAGTGCATTTATTGTCATCCTTGTTACCCTGATAGTTTATGTATACAGTTGACCAGGAATTTTGTTTTCATTGGGATTACTGTAATTAAATAAAAACTGCTTTATAATCTACTTTTACAATTTAAAGATATTGACCTTTTTAAAATTATACCTCTGTTATAGTAGGTATATTGTAAGAACTAGATTTATTTTAGAAATCAGAGATTATGGATTGATGACATCTTGAGATGTGACATTTAAAAATGAATTTTTCACAATTTGTAAGACTCAGTGCCTTTTCATATTTCTCAACTTATTATATGGTCTTAAAACATTTGGTATCAGCTACATTTTCATGATCATGATTTATTTACTGACATTTTATCATTTTAGGAACAGTGGAGTCAGCACTGTATTTTGTAGTACATTTTTTTTGCCCATAAATCTTTTTTTAATTAAAACAATTTTTTAAGAGTAAGCTCTAATGCCCAGTGTGGGGCCTGAGATCAAGAGTTGCATGCTCTACTGACCAGGTGCTCCTGCCCATAAATTCTTGAGCGTAGATTTTTC
This sequence comes from Ursus maritimus, assembly GCF_017311325.1. NCBI lineage: Eukaryota > Metazoa > Chordata > Mammalia > Carnivora > Ursidae > Ursus > Ursus maritimus. Next base: position 33,048,207 of record NW_024424564.1, on the reverse strand, counting down.
CCTTCTTTCTCCACGTATTCTTATTTACATTTCTATTCTCCTCTAATCCCTTTTCTTCCCAAGAAACTGTAAAATGGTTGACACATTTTTTTTATGTAGAATTTTTTGGGAAAAAATCTGAATTCTCATTTTTATTATATAAAGTTAGAATTGGTTATATGTGTTCATTTTTTTTTTCCATTAAGAAACTACTTCAGTAGTAACTAATAATCATGGATCTTGAGCTAGTTACTTAAACTCTTAAGGGTCAGTTTCTTCTATAAAATTGGGAAATGTCAGAACCTTCTTCATGGGGTTGTGGGAATGAAATGAAATGATAATGTGTAAAAGCATTTTGCAAAGTACCTTGCACTTGGCACTCACAGCTGGCATTTTTTTTTTTTTTTAAGTACTCTTTGGTATAATAGGAAGAATTATTGGTAATGGTACTAGAATTGTTCTGCTGATCTGTCCCTTCAGGTTGATTCCTTCAGGTTAAATAAATGATTCATAAGGACAGTTGAATCAAAATCATCTCTTTGGCTTTTAAAACTATACATTCCTCCTGGATTTTCTCATATGCCTCTCTACTTCCACCTAATTTGAGAATCAGTATTAGTTTTACTAATCAGTGTATGTTGCATCCTGTAGGTACATTGTGGGGAGGAGGATACTGTAAACTGTTGGGCCAAATAATGTAGGATATTCATTGTTGTTTCTTACCTAATGCCCATTAGAAATAAAGCTGTTATAATCTTCCTGATAAGCACATTGATGGAGCTTTTTCCTTAGAACCAACCAGATTTTTTCTTGTAACTATTTGCCCTGTCTGTTCCCTTTCTTCAGTATATGCTGTGCTGCTTGTTTGACATTTTAACAGTCTAGACAGTATTTGCTTTCTTTGTTAATGACTGTTATGTGTGACTCAGGTATTTTGAAGTCAAAATAGAATAACCGATCATATAGCTTATCCATCAAAAAAAGAAAATGGTTTTGCATTATATTTTTTGTCATAAAGTCTGGGTGTGTACTATTTATTATTTTAGGTTTTTATCGTCTTATGTTCTTCTAGGTTAGTGGCCTTAACTTGAACTTCAGAAGCACTCTTGTGAGTTAAAAAAATAAGAAACAACTAGATGTCTCCGTGTGCGTGCATGCGTGTGTGATGTAGAGTCTGAAGCTCTGTCCCAGAACAACTGAAGTGGAATCTCTGAGCTTGGTTTTTAAAATGTTAAAGGCAATGTTTAGAAACACTGTTTTAGGGTTTAGCACAGTGTTAAAGGGAGCAACCACTCCTATAAATTAAATTTAAAGGCAAAGCGATTAAAACTTTTCCATCATTGCATCTTATTTTTTTCTCTTTTCATTCTTTTTTGAATTTTGTAGTTTTATCATGTTTTGGGGGTTTTCTCTATGTAAAAAAGTCTTATGTTCCAATTATCTTATTTTTTATCCTTTTAGTGAGTATCTTTTTGTTTTGCTTTTTTAGTTTGTTTTGTTAAAAGGTAAACTGAGGCATGTTAACATTTTTTTTTTTTTCAGTTTAATGAGCATATCCATTGATTGAATCAGGGAGTGCCAAGCCAAAGGTTTTCACCTGTCCACCAACAGGAGCTGGGAGGGGGGGAGATTTTTATAGAGAAGACAGAAGCAAAGGGAATTATTTGGTGATAGTTTAAGCAGTTTCCTTATTTGGAAAGCCTTGTTGGCTGTTTGTGATTGGTTGTTCTGAAGTTTCGTTTTCTCAGTTTCTTGTGCAGTGACTCTGGCTTAGGTTTTGGTTTGCTTATCTAGGGTACCAAGGCATTGGAGCCTCTTTGGTCTAATGGCCTTCTTATTTAATTACTTAAACAGTTTCTTTGAGTGTCTTACTGTTTTCTATCTGTACAGTCTCAACTATTACTATTTTTAAAAGATTTTACTTGTGAGAAAGGGAGAGACAGCATAAGCAGGGGCAGAGGGAGGAGGGAAAACAGACTCCCCACTGAGCCCGGAGCTCCACATGGGGGTGGATCCCAGGAAGCTGGGATCATGACCAGAGCTGAAGGCAGACGCTTAACTGACTGAGCCACCCAGGCGCCCAGTTATTACGTTTTTGAAAATTATTTGTTAAATATAAGGACATAATAATGTAAAAAATAGACCATAATCTAAATTCCTTAGCAGTGGTTATCATCTTCAAATATTCCCTTTGTCTTTTTTCATATATAGAGTTTAATATTTTTAAGATCCTTTTTATAATATGTTTAAGTTACCAAATAATTCTTATGGCTATCATTTTCAGTGGTTATAGCAATCTATCAAAAGCTTAACCATTTCATAGTAGTTAATTATTAACATACCACCTTTCATTTTTCATTATTTTAAATTATGCTGGGAAAGGCTGTAGCATGTGACCACACCATCCTTACACCTCCATTTTACATTTCCTTAGGGTAGCTAGATATGCAGAAGTGGAATTCCTACATCAAACCCGGGAACCTATTTAGGAAATGCTTGTTGTGGCAGTGCCACTAGTAATGTGCCACATCTACTCTAAAATATCTGCTTTAGATAATTTGTAGAAAGATGACATTGCTTGTGTTTGGATTTCTTTGATTTGCTGGATTTTTTTTTTTTTTTCTTCTGTATTTTCCCTTCAGGTTGCTCAGGAGGTAATGATTACCATTCCCTGAATCCCGACATCTTCATTTTTCATTATTTTGTGATACATCTTTTTTTTTTATATCGGTATGTGTAAGTTTTTTTTTTTTCTTAATTTGAGATAAATTTTTTTGGTTATCCATCTGTTCTTACTCTAGCTGCAGCTTATTTTAATTATCACTGCTTTGTAATATATCTTAGTATCTGGTATGGCAAAACAGTATTTTCCTCTAAATAATTTTGACGTTATATATATTTTTAAAATTTACTTTTATTTATTTTTAAACAGCAGGCAAAAAAGATGTAGAATAGGTGTCTCCATTTTTTTTCTTTGAAGCTGGTCTCCAACTATAAAACTTCAATCTTAGATATGTCAATGCATCTGTAAGAGTTGCAGCAGGAATCACGGTAGACTTCCATTTTCTCCTTGTCCAGGTTCTATCATGTAAAGAGCATCTCAGTAAAAATTAGGTAACCTATGATTTTATCCATTTATTCATGCTGTCACCAAAGATGGACATAATAGTTGTCCTTTTTTTTTTTTCTTTTTAAAGATTTTTTTATTTGAGAGAGTGTGCACATGCTTGCACGCGCTCTGGGCGGGAGCAGGCTGGGGAGGAGCAGAGGGAGAACGAGAGAGAATCTCAAGCAGACTCCCTGCTGAACACAGAGCCCAGTGTGGGGCTCAGTCTCACAACTCTGAGACTATGACCTGAGCCGAAATCAGGAGTCAGACACTTAATCGACTGAGCCACCCAAGCGTCCCAATAGTTGTCCTGAAGAGAAGGAGGGAATGACATTCAGCCAAGGGTATTAGGTAGATTTCTTGGAGGAGATGATGCTGAAGATAATTAGCTTTAGCACTTCCTAGGATAAAAGCAGTATGCAAAAAGGTATGAAAAAAGATTTTATGTTCTTTTAAAATAATTGTTATTCTCCTCTAGCCTATTAAGTATTTCCATGTAGTAGAAATAGAGAAATAGAGGTTGGATGTAGAGGCTGTGGTAGATGAGATCAAAGAGGGAGCTATACCAGTAAGAAGCTTGGATTTTATTCATCTATAGAATTGAGCTGTTGAACAGTTTTTAGGCAGAATGTCCTCTTTTCTACATTGAAGTCATTGGGAAAGTTTTGTGAACAGCTACAAATGAGCTACTTCTGGATGTTGAATGGATAACCTTTTGTGATATGTTGATCTTTCAGAAGCAGCCTCAAAGGATTGCTTCCCTACTTTGGGAATGCTAAAAAGAGCTACTTGAACCTTTTTTTCTCCCCCCTGGTCTGGTTCACCTCAGAGACATGAGAATTATTGTCTCTTAGGAGCATTTAGAAATGTGTATTTGCAGGGGCTCCTGGGTGGCTCAGTTGTTAAGCGTCTGCCTTCGGCTCAGGGCGTGATCCCGGTGTTAGGGGATCGAGCCCCACATCAGGCTCCTCTGCTGGGAGCCTGCTTCTTCCTCTCCCACTCCCCCTGCTTGTCTCTCTCTCACTGGCTGTCTCTGTGTCAAATAAATAAAATCTTAAAAAAAAAAAAAAAAGGCCCAAGTCCTTTAAAAAAAAAAAAAAAAAAAAAAGGCCCAAGTCCTTTAAAAAAAAAAAAAAAAAAGAAATGTGTATTTGCAAACCTGCCATTTTTATCTTCCAATGAGGAAGTGATCCCACATGTTAGAAATTGGTTTCACCATTTTGTCGGGGAAATAGATAAAAATAGTAAATTTTTGACATTGAAATAATCCTTTTATTTAATCATGAATATCAGCATACTAGTGAAGGGTGCAGGTATTAATTGTGCCTCTACAGATGACTATTTAGTTCTTTAAACTTTACCTCTTTGCTAATATAGATAACCATGTAACACTCCATTTAACAGTAATTCAGTTAAATTATATGGAGGTACCAAAAATAGGCTAATTTTAGCAGCTACAGTGTTTCAGTACTTTAAGGTCGACTAAATTTGACTTTAAAGTACAGCTGATCCTTGAACTTCACAGGTTTGACTGCACTGGTCCACTTATATACTGATTGTGGGGGGGGGGAGTACAGTACTGTAAGAGTATTTTCTTTTAAGATTTTTTCAGTAACACTTTTTTCTAGCTTTATTGTAAGAATATAGCATATCTTATACACACACACACACGCACACACACACAATGTGTGTTAATCGACTCTTTATGTTATTGGTAAGGCTTCCAGTAAAATACAGGCTTTGGACTACACAGGGGTCAGTGCCCCTAACCCCTGCATTGTTCATGGGTTAACTGTACTTCCATTTTACTAATGCTTACAAAGAATTTTTGATACATTATTGTTCCTAAAATGGTGGTACGTTTTCTCATTGTATTTACTCTTCACAAATGATTATCTCCTTGCCTCCATTCCTTTCTTAATTTGAACTCTTCAAATCCTTCCACTTTTGTAGGCGTTGAACATTTTTTTAAAAATTAAACTGGATTTTTTTGAATAGGTGATATGATGAAGAACTTAAGTTTATGTAGAGAGATACAGAGAAGTCTTGTTTTCCCTTTCGCCAGCCTGTTTTTCCTCCCATACTTTATAGATAGACATTTCCTTTCGTATCCTGTTTATCCTTCCAGTATGTTTTTTGCGAATATAAACAAATGCATGTATATTTTATTTTGGAGATTTTTCCATGTCTAGTTAAAGATCTTCCTTTATTTTTTAATAGCTGAATTTTATTTCCGTGGATATATGGTAGTTAAGTCACTCGGTCCTGTGTGGACACTTGAGTTTTTTCTTATCTTTTGCTATTAAAATACCGAATGAATAATATACATACAACATTTTGTACTTACATAAGCAAATGCATGATTTAGATTCTAAAAACAAGGGTCAGTCAAGTGATAAATACATTTGTACACGTTTCCTTGCTCTGTCAGCTGAGAGGGCCTGGAAGAAAATGACACTCCAGTAGCAGTAAGCACAGCTGGTGCTCAGATCTTGGTTTCTAATACTGTTCTCCCATAAAAGGAACCAGAGTTCTGGAGAAATGGCTGATTCTAGGACTGGGACAGGAAATAAGTATAATAATGCTGAAAAGTTAGGAAGTACTCCAACAGAAACAATGAATGAGGTATATAAAAGGTACACAGGAACCAACTCAAAGAACTCCCAATGGCTAATAATAGAATAATTTGAGCTACAAAATAAAATAGAATTTTAAAAATTGGATTATAATTCAATTATAAAATAATATCCATGAATCCGTACTGATACAAATAAATGGGAAAGAATAGACAGATCTCTGTTCAGAGGAATTCTAAATAATTTATGTAGCTACTGATCCCTCAAAGAGGGCTCAAGACTCTTAAGGAGTAGAAGAATATGGAAAAGGGTAGCTTGACATGGGAAAAACCTGACAAACACTACCTCGGCTGTGTGACCAAGGTTTAATACTGTAAATACTATAAACATACACTTTTAATACTATAAACCAATGTATCCCCTTGTAATTCATATTTTGAAACCTGGTCCCCAGTGTGATGGTGTTTGGAGGTGGGGTCTTTGGGAGGTGCTTACATCAGGAGGTCATGGAGTTAATGCCCTTATAAGAGACCCCAGAGAGCTACCTCACCTTTTCTGCCACATGAGGACTCAGTGAGGAGATGGCAGTCTATGTAGGAAGTGGGCTCTTAGCAGACACTGAGTCTGCAGGGGCCTTGATCTTGGACTTCCCAGCCTCCAGAACTGTGAGAAATAAATTTCTGTTGCTTCTAAGCCACCCTAACATATTTTGTTAATAGCAGCCTGAACAGACTAAGGCTTAATATCAGCAGTCATAAATCATGTTGATAATATGATGTGGTGACAGATGCACTTGACCTCTAAGCTCTTCTTCCCAAAAAAGCATAACCGCAGTCTAATCATGAGAAAAACATCAGATAAATGCTAATGAAGCGATACTCTACAAAATACCTGAACAGTACTTCTTGAAACTATCAAGGTCATCTGAAACAGGGTAAATCTGAGAAACTGTCACAGCCAAGAGCTTAAGACACGACAGTACAATAAAGTGAAATCTAAATAGAGTGGACTTTAGTCCGTAATACATCAGTTTTGGTTCATTAATTGTGACAATTATACCATAGTAATACAAGATCTTAATATCAGAATCTAGGTGTTTGGTGTAGAGGAACTGTGTGTACTATCTTTGCAATTCTCCTGTAAATCTAAAACTATTACATAATGTTTTTCTAAAAAAGATAGATGCTTCTGTAGTTCTGTTAGGTATAGTCATATTGCCATTATGTACCTAAATGTTTGAGAGGTTATTTTCCCATGCCCTCACCAGCTGAATGTGTTGTCAAACTTCTGGAATTTTGCCCATTTGATCGATTAGAACTGGTGTAACTCAGACTTTTGTATTTCTCTCTTTGAGTGCTTTCTTGTATGTTTAACGGACATTTTACTATTTTCTCCCTTCTGTGAACTCTCACGTTCTTTGCTTATTTTTCTGTTAGGTTTTGGCCTTTTTCTTCTTGGTTTCAGGAGTTCTCTATAGAAAGATTAGCCCTTTTTATAATATGGATTGCAAAATGTATATTTTTTCATTCTTTATAATGTTTCTTACGCAGAATTTTTCCTTTTTTATATGGTGATATTATTTTTTATGTTTCTGGACTTTGAAACATAGTTAGAAAAGTCTTCACCACTCCCAAGATTATAAAGGAATTATATTTTCTTCCAGTTCTTGTGGATTCCATCTTTATATTTAGATTTTAATATTTGAATCTTTCAATTCCTCCCAAGCATTGAGGCATTCTAAATTCTTAACTTTCTTAACTTTCTTTCAGAAAGCACTTATAAGCCTGTGGGCTTATAAGTGCTTTAAATGATTTATAGTTAAAGAAATGCTTATACATTTACTCTTGGTGGATAAAAAGTCTTAACTTTGTGGAAAATGTATTAAGCATTTCATTGTGTCTTAATTCCACATCATGGTTTAAAAATAATTTTACAATATTGAAATTCCTTTAAGGTTTCTTTTTACTGTTAAATACTGCTAAATTTACTACAATTTCTTTTCTTCTGATTATTAGTGTTGTGGATTATTCATGTATTCAGTTTATTCCCCATCCTATTTCTCATAAGATTCCTGCTTCAATTATTAAACCTGTCTGTGATGTACCTCCTATCGTCCTCAGAACTCCTCACTGTTTTATGGCTGCTCTGATGGTAATCTCTTTATTTGGTTATATTTAGAAATTATATTTGTAGACCAAATATCTGTTTTAACTCATTAAGAAAATGGAACCAATAGTGTTAACAGATGCTGCCTAATGTAGGATGATGACTTCTTACGGCCTTTTTATAAAGGTATTCATATTTTCCACACATTACTTGTGGTGAAACTAGTATTGCTGAACTGAATTTTCAGATATTTGGGAAACTATCTGGTAGTGCTGAAGAATGTTGACTCCTAGAAAATAGGACCAGAAACCACCTGGTGAGTTTATTGTACAAAGGAGAGAATTCCTCACAGAGTTGGTAGGATCTGCTAGGGCAAGGGAAGGGTGTGTGAATGAAAAGAATAGCGAAGTAGGAAGGGAGAGCAAAGTTGGGGTATTTATTGAGGATTTGGAGTCTTTAAGACAGTTATTTCAATGCACGAGCTGATTAGAATTAGGATCATGATATAATAGTTTAGGTTTGATATATATAGCAAAGCCAGGGTTTTGAGGTGAGATTTTCGAAGTGTCATGGAAAGTGAACAGTCATTTGCTGCTATTTATTAAAAAGTTGAATAGTCTGCCGTTGGTTTATATGGGGTTTTTGGGAAGTTCCTGAAATGAACAATGAAGTTATTTGCAACTCTTATCTGCCTGGACAAGGGTTTCCTGGAATAGTAAAGTCACGTTGTCCAGGACAACTGAATAGTGATGGTAATGTAGACTGTAAACTCTGAGTGTAGATGGTTTCAGTTCTCACTACCCCTTCAGAACTACAATAAACTTGAAAATATAATTATAAAAAGTATGATTCTTAGGTCCGGCTACTCAGACAATATATTCTCTTGGTGAGGGGTCTGACATTGAATGATTTCCTCTAAAGAATGAGGCCTAACTTTGATAATTAAGGTGTCTGAGACACCTAAGTAGGCAGAAGGATACAGGAGTCTGCAGCTAAGAAAAGAGCTATAAAAGGATCAGAGATAGAAATTTGGGAGTTATTGTTTAGGTTGAATACATGTACCAGGGTGAGTTTGCCTGAGGAGGAAGTATGGAGTGAGAGGAGAAATACTTTGGCCTTAGAAGTTCTAGTGCCTAATAGCTATGTGTGGGGGGTGTGTGTATGTGTGCACATGTGCGTGCAAATCTGTAAAGGAGTGGTTGGAGAGGTTGGAAGAAAACCAGGATATTATAATGTGATCTCTGGAGATGTGGCCGAAAAGTAGTGGGGTCAGAACACGAAGTCCTTATATGTCTAGGTGGACAAAGACCTATTGACTCCAGTGATGGATTTTCACTAAACAGTTCTGTCCTTGTACAAAATACAGACTGTTCACAGAACTAATGAGTTTATCATGACATTCTTTACATAAGAATTGCCTAATGGGCAATTCTGTTTGCAGGGTAGTTATTTGAAATTGAGAATATTTTCTTGGAAATAATTTTAGTCACTCCCACATTACCCTATAAAAGTTAATCTCTCATTTTGACTGTGATTGAGAAGAGGTCAGTGATGTGTATAGCCTGCAGTTTTATATACAGCACATATATTTGGTGTTACTACTTTGGGAGTGTATTGTGGAAGAAGTAACATTTGTTGAATGCCTACAGTGTGCTAGGCATAGTCCATACATTCTAATTTATATCTCACATCTTTTTGAGGTAGTTTTTTATTTCCTTCTCCAAAGAGGGAATAACTAAGGTTGGATTTCTTAGTGTCATGCTTCTCGCTTTCCCCAGTGTCTGTATGAAGAAGTCAGGATTTGAATCAATTTAGGCTTATTCTCAATTTTTGCTGAACCAGATGGACTTCTGTATGTTATAAACCCTTGGTCAACCAATGCTGCGGTTTTATGTAATTCACATTTCGCTACGTTAATTAAATGTAGGAATATGTTACCTTTCAGCTTTTGGGGAATAAGATTGAACAGGTATTTTTTTTTTAAGATTTTATTTATTTATTTGACAGAGATAGAGACAGCCAGCGAGAGAGGGAACACAAGCAGGGGGAGTGGGAGAGGAAGAAGCAGGCTCATAGTGGAGGAGCCTGATGTGGGGCTCGATCCCATAACGCCGGGATCACGCCCTGAGCTGAAGGCAGACGCTTAACCGCTGTGCCACCCAGGCACCCCAAGATTGAACAGGTATGAAGCAATAGTGAAGCAAAGAAGAAAGGATCTAGGCCCATATACTCAATCTTAGATTAACTAGAATCTTTGATTAATTATAATACATTTAATTCCTTTTAAGGGAGCTATTCAGATCAAAGAAGAGTATCCTGTTTGACAGAATTCTGGTTAATTTAGAAATTACTGTTTTTAAATATTTTTCACTATCCTCATAGGAAATCTTTTTTTTAAAAAAAGTTATTAGTGAGTATGTACATTTTGCCCTCTTTTTTCTTCATCTCATCTTAATCTAATTTAGCACTTCATGGAGACAAAAACTACCAAAAAGTTGAAGAGTCCTGGCATTTTTAACATCTTGCCAAATCTTCCACTGTTGGCAAGAAAAGTTGGTCACTATCCAGTAGGATTTGTCTTATGAAAGCTTTAATAAAGAGCTAGTTTTTAAAAAATGTGATAAATGTTATTGTGTCATCAGTGACAGAGTGGTACATTCAGTTGTCCAGATACGTTTTGGTGAGAAAAGTTAGAAAGTTAGCTACATGCTTTTTTTTTTTTTTTTTTTTTAAAACCTTAAGAGCAAATTCATATTTACCTTGTGCTAGGCATGGCTAAGAACATTCTCAGTGAACCTACATGAGTATTTACAAAGTGGGCGATTTTGTGAGATTTGAGCTTTGAAAATCTATAGAAGACAATACATCATTCTTTATTTCTGGTCGAAAAATGTGTCATGTGAATAGAATTAAATAGCTATTTTTGAAGGGAATTAAAGTTTCATTCTTACAGTATCTATATGAATATGACCTTTTAAATATCTAAATATTTTTACCTCTTTCTATTAAAATGAGGTCCCATAATGCTTTTTAAATTTCTTACTGTTGGAGTTAAGAGGTGTTTAAAAGAGTGAATGACTAGCTGAGCCTCACAGGGTATCTTTACATTAGTGGGGTCATCATGTGTCACCATGTGGTAAAGTCTGATCTTTTCAGTTCCTGAACAGTTCATTTTGAGGTGACGTGGCACTGTAGAATCCTTAAGGTGCTTAAGGATAAAGAATAGTATTAATTTAGAAAGATGCAGTGAGAAATAATCTGGCTTGGTATAACCAATTTTGGGGGGATATGAGTGATAGGACGGGGGTAGGGAGGGACAAAAAGATTTAACAAAATATTTCTGTCCTTAAGGAATTTATAATATGGTGAAACCCAGGAACTTTACATTTACATAACCCACTTAATTCTGGTGAATAAATCAATTTAGAAGACCAGATTTTAGATTTGAGGACTGGTTGAGAATGTCCTTAGAGCAGCTTTTTTTTTTTTTTTTTCAGTTTTAATCCATGGTTTTGGCTTTTTAAGGTTTTATTTAAATTCCAGTTAGTTAACATACAGTGTTATATTAGTTTCAAGTGTACAATATATTGACTCAGCACTTCCACATACCATCCAGTGCTCATCACCACAAGTGCACTTCTTATTCCCCATCATCTGTTTAACGTATCCCCCCACCTCCCTCCCCGCTCGTGACCATCAGTTTGTTCTCTGTAGTTAAGAATCTGTTTCTTGATTTGTCTTTCTCTTTTTTCCCCCCTTGCTGATTTGTTTTCTTTCTTAAATTCCACATGTGAGTGAAATATGTTATTTGTCTTTCTCTGACTGACTTATTTCACTAGGCATTATACTCTCTAGCTCCATCCGTGTTGTTGCAGGTGGCAAGATTTCATTTTTATGGCTGAGTAATATTCCATTATATATATATATATATGTATATCACTTCTTTCTCCATCTATCTATTAGTGGATACTTGGGCTGCTTCCATCATTTGACTATTGTTAATAATGCTGCTATAAACATACGCGTATCCCTTTGATTTAGTGTTTTTGTATTCTTTGGGTAAATACCCAGTAGTGCAATTCCTGGGTCATAGGGTAGTTCTATTTTTTTTTTTTAAGATTTTATTTATTCATTTGACAGACAGCCAGTGAGAGAGGGAACACAAGCAGGGGGAGTGGGAGAGGAAGAAGCAGGCTTCCAGAGGAGGAGCCTGATGTGGGGCTCGATCCCAGAACGCTGGGATCACGCCCCGAGCTGAATGCAGACGCTTAACGACTGAGCCACCCAGGCGCCCCATGGGTAGTTCTATTTTTAACTTTTTGAGGAATCTTCACACTGTTTTCCTCAGTGCTGCACCAGTTTGCATCCCCACCAACAGAGCAGAGGTTTCCTTTTTCTTCACATCTTCACCAACACGTTGCTTCTTGTGTTGTTGAGTTTAGCTACTCTGACAGGTGTGAGGTGATACCTCATTGTAGTTTTGATTTGCATTTCCCTGATGATAAGTATTGATGAACATATTGTCATGTGTCCATAGACCATCTGTATGTCTTCTTTGGAGAAATGTCTGTTTATTTCTTCTGCCCATTCTCTTTCTCTCCCCCTCCCTCCCTCTTTTTTTTTTTTTTTAAAGATTTATTTATTCTAGAGAGAGAGAGAGCATGAGCATGAGCAGGGGAAGGGGCAGAGAGAACGAATAACCAAGCAGACTCCCACTGAGCACGGTGCCGGACACGGGCCTGGATCCCACAACCTGTGGGATCAGGATCTGGGCCAAAACTAAGTCAGATGCTCAACCGACTGACCCACCCAGGCATCTTCTGCCCATTTTCTAATGAGACTTTTTGTTTTTTGGAGGTTGAGCTTTTTAAGTTCTTCATGTAGTTTGGATAGTAACCCTTTCTTGTATGTGTCATTTGCAGATATCTTCTCCCATTTCATAGGTTGCCTTTCGGTTTTGCTGTTTCCTTTGCTGTGCAGAAGCTTTTTAATTTCATGTAGTACCAATAGTTTATCTTTGCTTTTATTTCCCTTGTCTCAGGAAGACATATCTAGAAAAATGTTGCTTCACTGCCAGTGTTCTCTTCTAAGATTTTTATGGTTTCAGGTCTCATATTTAGGTCTTTAATCGATTTTGAATTTATTTTTGTGTATGGTGCAAGAAAGTGGGCTGGTTTCTTTCTTTTGCATGTTGCTGTCTGGTTTTCCCAACATCATTTGTTGAAGAGACTGTCTTTTTCCTGCTTTGTCAAAGATTAATTGACCATGTAATTGTGGTTTATTTCTGGGTTTTCTATTCTGTTCTGTTGATGTATGTGTCCATTTTTGTGCCAGCACCATACCGTTTTGATTATTACGGCTTTGAATATGACTTCAAGTCCAGAATTGTGATGCCTCCAGCTTTGCTTTTCTTCTTCAAGATTTCTTTGGCTATATGGTCTTTTGTGGTTCCATACAAATTTTAGGATTGTTTTGTTCTAGTTCTGTGAAAAATGCTGTTGTTATTTTGATAGGGTTTGCATTAAATGTGTAGATTGCTTTGGGTAGTATAGACATTTTAACAATATTTGTTTTCTAATCCTTGAGCATGGGATGTTTTACATTTGTGTCATCTTCAGTTTCTTTCATCAGTGTTTCAGTTTTCAGAGTACAGGTCTTTCACCTTTTTGGTTAGGTTTATTCCTAGGTATCTTAGTATTTTTGGTGCAATTGTAAATGAGACTGTTTTCTTAATTTGTCTTTCCATTGCTTCATGATTAATATGTAGAAATGCAAAAGATTTCTATACATTAGTTTTGTATCCTGCAGCTTTAGTGAATTTGTTTATCAGTTCTAGCAGTTTTTTGATGGGAGTCTTTAGGGTTTTCTATGTATGGTGTCCTGTCATCAGGAAATAGTGAAAGTTTTGCTTCTTTCTTACCTCGTTGGATGCCTTTTATTTCTTTCTGTTTGATTGCTATGGCTAGGAATTCCACTATATTGAATAAAAGTGATAAGAGTGGACATCCTGGTCTTACTCCTGACTGTAGAGGAAAAAGCTGTGTTTTTTTCCCATTTAGGATGATCTTAGCTGTGGGTTTTTCATATGAGGCCTTTATAAAAATGTTGAGTTATGTTCCCTCTAAAACTACGTCGTTGAGGGTTTTTATCATGAATGGGTGTTGTGCTTTGTCAAATGCTTTTTCTGCACCTATTGATATATGGTTCTTATCCTTTCTCTTATTTTTTTTTTTAAGATTTTATTTTTAAGTAATATATACATGCAGCATGGGGCTCGAACTTCCCAAGAGTTGCACACTCCACCTACTGAATCAGCCAGGCACTCGCACTCCTTCTTTCTTGTATTAATGTGATGTGTCACATTGATTGATTTGTGAAGATTGAACCACCTTTACCTCCCAGGAATAAATCCCGCTTGAGCGAAGGGAATGATTTTTGTAATGTATTGTTGGATCTGGTTTGCTAGTATTTTGTTGAGGATTTTTGCATCTGTATTCATCCGGGATATTGGCCTATAGTTCTCTTTTGTGGTGGTGTCTTTATCTGGTTTTGGTATCACGGTAATGCTGGCCCCATGGAATGAATTTGGAAATTTTCCGTCCTTTTGTATGCTTTGGAATGGTGTGAGAGGACTAGGCATACTCTTCTTTAAATGTTTAGTAGAATTTGCCTGTGAAGCCATCTGGTCTTGGACTTTTATTTGTTGGGAGTTTTTTGCTTATTGATTCAGTTTCTTTGCTGGGAATTGGTCTGTTCAGATTTTGTATTTCTTCTTGTTTCAGTTTTGGTAGTTTATATGTTTCTAGGAATTATCCGTCTTCTCTACATTGTCCAGTTTGTTCGCATTTAGTTTTTTATAATATTCCCTTGGTGTTGGTTGTTATTTCTTCTCATTTGTGATTTTATTTATTGGAGTCATTTTTTTTCTTCATTAATCTATTTAGAGGTTTATCAGTTATATATTTTTTTTCCAAAAAAGCAGTTCCTGATTTCATTGATCTGTTGTTTTTTTTAAGTTTCTATATTATTTATTTCTGCTTTAATCTTTATTTCCTTTGTTCTGCTGGGTTTTGGTTGGTTCTTTTTCTAACTCCATTAGGTGTAAAGTTAAGTTGAGATTTTTCTTCTTGAGGTACGTTTGTATTGCTATAAACTGCTCTCTTAGAACTGCTTTTGCTGCATCCCAAAACTTTTGAATCATTGTGTTTTCATTTTCATTTGTTTCCTTGTACTTTATTTCTTCTTTTATTTTCTGTTTGACCCATTCATTGCTTAGTAGCTTGTTTTTTATCCATGCATTTGTGCTCTTTCCAGATTTTTTTTTTCTTGTGGTTGACTTCTAGTTTCATAGTGTTGTGGTCAGAAAAGATGCATGGCATGACTTTGATGTTCTGAATATGTTGAGACTTGTTTCGTGGGCCAGTATGTGATCTGTTCTGGAGAATGTTTTATGTGCACTTGAAAAGAATGTGTATTCTACTGTTTCAGGATGGAATGTTCTGAATGTATCTGTTAAATCCATCTGGTTCAGTGTGTCATTCAAAGCTATTGTTTCCTTGTTGATTTTCTGTTTAGATGATCTGTCCATTGATATAAGTGGGCTGTTAAAGCCCCCTATGTTATTGTAGCATTATCGATTAGCTCCTTTATGTTTGTTAAACTGTTTTATGTATTTGGGTGCTCCTGTGTTGGGTGCATAAATATTTACAATTTTTATATCTTCTTGCTGGATTGTCTGCTTTATTATTATATAATGTTCTTTGTCTCTTTTCAGTCTTTGTTTTAAAGTCTATTTTGTCAGATATAAGTATTGTTACTCTAGCTTTATTTTGACATCCGTTTGTATGATAAATATTTCTTCATCTCCTCACTTTCAGTCTGCTGGCGTCTTTAGGTCTAAAATGAGTCTTTTTAAGATGAGTCTTTTTTTTTTTTTTTAAATCCATTCTGTCACCCTGTGTTTTTTGATAGCATTTAGTCCAATTATATTCAGAGTAATTATTGATAGATATGTATTTGTTATTATATTATTGTTTTTTTTCCTGAAGATTTTTTGTGAACCTCTTGTTTTTCTCTCTTTCATGATTTGCTGATTGACTTTAGTGATATATTTGGATTTCTTTCTCTTTATTCTTTGCATATTTATTAGTGGTTTTTGATATATGGTTACCATCAGGTTTGTATATAACCTTTTCTGCGTGTAGCAGTCTGTATTAAGTTGATGGTCATTTAAGTTTGAACCCATTCTTTATTCCTCTCCTCCCCACATTTGTTATATTTTACATCCTTTTGTTTTTTTTGTTTCTTGACTTTTTTTTTTTTACAGAAATACTCATTTTTTTACTGCTTTTTTGTTTCCTACCTTTTTTACCTTTTGTTCTCTCCTTTCCACTCAGAGAATCCCCTTTATTTCTTGCTGGGCTAGTTTGATGGTCATGAACTCCTTTAGATGTTTTTTGTTTGTTTCGTTTTTTGTTGTTGTTTTGTCTGGTAAGCTCCTTATCCTATTTTGAATGGTAGCCTTGCTGGATGGTCTTCTTGAGTGTAGACTTTTCCCATTCAGCACTTTGAACGGATCATGCCAGGCCCTTCTGGCTTGGGACGTTTCTGCTGAAAAATCCCCTGTTAGCCTTGTGGGTTTTCCATTTTAAGTTACTGTCTCCTTTTGTCTTTCTGCTTTTAAATTTTTCTTTGTCACTATATTTTGCCAGTTTAACTACAATATGTCTTGGTATGAATCTGCATTTGTTGATTTTGATGGAAATTCCCCTTGCCTCCTATATAAGTTTCCTTCCCTAGGTTAGGGAAGTTTTTAGTTATTATCCAAATAAATTTTCTGTCCCCTTTCTCTCTCTTCTTGGACTCCTATAATTTGGATGTTATTACATTTGATGAAGTCAGTGTGTTCCCTCATTTTGCATAATTTTTTTTCTCTCTTCTGTTCAGCTTGATTACTTTCCATTACTCTGTCTTCTCAGTCAGTAATTCTTTCCTCTGCTTCTCCCAGCCTGCTGTTCATTCCATCAGGTATTTCTTACTTTGTTTATTGAGTCCTTTATTTCTGTGTTATTCCTTATCTCTCTGTTAAGGGTCTTACTCATGTCTTCCACTTTTTTCTGAAGTTCAGTGAGTATCCTATGATCATTGTTTAAAATTCTGTCTCAGGTGGGTTACTTATATCTGTTTTGCTTAGATCTCTGGTCATGGCCTTTTCCTGTTTTTCATTTGGGGCAGTTTTCTCTGTCTTCTCATTTTGTGTAAGTCTTTGTGTCTGTTTCTGTGTGTTAGGAAAGTCAGCTTAGGTCTCCTGTTCTTAAAATTAATGGCCTTATGAAAAGAAGTTCTGTAATACCCTGCTGTGCTGTGTTCCCTGTTCCCCAGGGCCTGGCACTTTAGGGAGTGCCTCCAGCATGTGCCGTGTGCACTCTGCTTTTGTGTTCTGGCTGCTCTGTCCTTCAGGTCAGTTGTGTACAGAAGCTTTTGTTGCCTGCCATGGGCAGTGTTCTGTCCCTGGCCTAAATGTGATGAGTTTTAGCTAGGTGTGCTCTGGTCTGCTTGTGAAATGAGACCCGTTGCCACTGCCACCAGAACTGAGGCCTCACAAAACTCCTGGGTTGAGAGACTGGGTGTGGGCAGGAATTTGGGCTGGTCTTGTTGGGGAGGAGGCCCACCTTGCTGGGACTGAGGCAAGTAAGACTGGAAAGGGCAGTTCCACTGGAGCACTGGAGGGCTGGACTTGGTGTAAGCAAGTTAGGTAGCCAGTGGTGGCACTGCACTGGTAGCCTCAGGAGACCTTTGCTTATACTGTGGTGTGGGAGAGGGAAATGTAGCCTCTCCATGAAGGCTCCTCTCTGGGACATGCTCCAAGATGAGCAAGTAAACTCCCACTGTGTGCCCCAGGAGCTCTTCAGATCGCTTTCCATGCTGTGTGTCCATGGGTTGTTTGGCTGCATTCTCTCCAAGAGCAGCACTGTGCCCTTGGGCCTCTATTCCAGCCAAGCCTGCTGACCATTAAAATTCCAGGCTTTAACCTTGTTAGTTGCAGGAACTTAGGATATTTGGCCCTTCTTGCTTTTCAAGCCAATTGCTGTGGGGATTGATTTGCCCTGTGTGCTCCTCTTTGTGCCGGGCTTTCACACTTCTCTGCAGCTTTGTCTCCCTTCCCACCTCAGTGGCCATGATCTGTTTCTCTCCCAAACCCTGTCTCTGCACTTTCTACCTTCTTCAGTGTGGCATCTTCTCTACTTTTAGTTGTGGAGTTTGTTCTGCCAGTCTTCGGGTCAATTTCGGGGGGTATTTAGGATGATTTGATAGTTGTATTCATGGGACAGGGTGAGCCTAGGGCTTCATACTCCACCACAATCTTCCATCCTGAATCTAGAGCAGCAGCCTTTCAACCTTTTTGGTTTCTGGATTTTATGTTCTGTAATGTTAATTTACTTGAAATTAAAAAACATTACAAATTAATATATCACAGCACATATTTTAAATGAAAAATAACTTTAATAACATGGCAAGAATATTAGCATTGTTTTACATGTTTGTAAATCTCTTTCATGTCTAGCTTAATAGAAAACAGCTGGATTCTCACATCTACTTTTGCCTTTCAGTCTGTTGCAATATTCCATGCAGTGTAGTTTTTGGAAAACTCCACTGTACACTTGAGAGAAAAGTGAAAAAGGCAAATAACTTATTAGAGTCATTGTAAAAATAATTTTGATCTCAGGACCCAGCCCTCTTGTAAAGATTTCACAGACTACACTTTGAGAACCTCTGCTTTAGATCAAAATGAGATTGGATCCTAATCTTGCACTTCACCTTCCTCTCTCAGTTGGATATTCTTAGGGGCAATTTTTCTTAAGCTCCAGTAACTCAACAAGTTCCAGTTTTGGAATGTACTCCTGGGTATCCTCTACTTTGAATAGCCTTGGAGCTATGGGTTTTGGTTCTTTTGTACCCTTCTCTCCTTTTTAATGTCATTTGGACATTATCAATTGGAAATGGCCAGACTTGCTAGCTATGTGATCTCAGGTAAATTTGTTAAAATTTTTTGAGTCTGTTTCCCCATTTATAAAATGGGCAGATCAATACCAACTCATAAGGCTTTCAGGGGAATCAAAAAAGATAAGAGTTGTATTCAGTTGCTAATAAAATCTAACTTAATAGAGGTTAGTGAAAAACACTGTTTTTCCAATTTTGTTTGAAAATGTTCCAATCTTTGTTGCATATATTTTGGACTATTTGATTAAATATGCAAAATATTTTAAACTCAGTAAAATGTGGGTCTCCCTTATTTGTAAGTTATTCTAGGGAGTGACTTTTTTTTTTTCTTCATTGCCCTCTATTCTGTTCTTCTTTTTTTTTTTTTTTTTTTTTTAAAGATTTTATTTATTTATTTGACAGAGAGACAGCCAGCGAGAGAGGGAACACAAGCAGGGGGAGTGGGAGAGGAAGAAGCAGGCTCATAGCGGAGGAGCCTGATGTGGGGCTCGATCCCATAACGCCGGGATCACGCCCTGAGCCGAAGGCAGACGCTCAACTGCTGTGCCACCCAGGCGCCCCCCTTTTTTTTTTTTTTGTTCTTCTGTCCAGCACTTGGGCTTTCTTAAAGCTAGGCCCTTCACAAAGAAATGAATGGGATTTCAAAACACAAACAGCAAAATGTCCTTCCTTCTCTGAAAGTGTTTATAATCATGTGCTTAAGCTTATTAGGTAGGAAGATGCTATATAAAAGATACATATAAAGATTATGAGAGCATAGTGTGAGGAACACATAATTTTGTAGGTAGAGAAGTAGAAAAAAGAAAGGAAAAAGAATTAATCTGTGCCTAATTTCTGAATCATTGATTGTTATAACACCTAGAAGAAAAACTATTAAGCAGCCAGCCATTTATTTATTGAGTGAATCTGTGTGCTAGATGGGTGATGTTATGTAGCGGTAAAAACACCTACTTGGGTAGGGCCTTATACTGTTTGGGTTCCCACTGGCTCTTCTGCTTACTAGCTGTTACAGTGAATTTTTAACTCGTCAGTGACTAGGTTTCTTTAGGTATGTAAAATGAGTATAATTTAAATAATTTTATAGAGTTACTGTGATGGTTTATTTATTTTTTTAAATTTTATTTATTTATTTGACAGAGATAGAGACAACCAGCGAGAGAGGGAACACAAGCAGGGGGAGTGAGAGAGGAAGAAGCAGGCTCATAGCAGAGGAGCCTGATGTGGGGCTCGATCCCATAACACCGGGATCACGCCTTGAGCTGAAGGCAGATTCTTAACCGCTGTGCCACCCAGGCGCCCCTACTGTGATGGTTTAAAGAGTTAATGTAAGTAGAGAACTAGAACAGATTGGCACATAGTTCTGTTTACTACTTTATTACATAAAAAGGGGAAAGACATTATTTCCTCGATTATACTAACTTCTAGTAAAAGTCTTATAGAGATCTTATATCTTAAAATGTTGAAAAATTATGTGGAAGGAATTTTATCTTTTTTTTATTCCCTTGTTATTGTCATAGCACATTTTACTACTTTGACTTGTGTAAGAGGCGAAAATTGATAAAAGCTCTTTTAGCCAGTTAAAATGCATTTTACCTGAATTCACATTAATGATTTTTTTTAAATTGCTTTTTCCCCCTTAAATTCATGATAGACACCTTCTTACATGATGTTGTTAGAGAATCTAATGGATAGGGAAGTACATAAACTTAAACTTCATTTGAGAAAAAGAAATAGTCGATATCACTAGGTACTAGTCATTTTACATACATTTGTAATCATTTTCAAAGGACATGGTTGCTAGTATATAGGGACATAAACTTGTGAATTGCCTGGTTAACTTTAGGTTGCTCATATTTTAATATTAAGAGATTTGCTCAAATAAATGTGTCTCATGTTGTCCTTAATAAATTTTGTGTCAAAACCAGTGTCAGGTTTTATAATAAACTATAAATAATATTGCATTCTAGGGCATTGATTATTGAGAGCTAAGTCTTTTGAACCATCAGTGAAAATCATTAAATTTAATCTTTTTTGTATACAGAAAGAATAGAAAAAAGAATAGAAACCTTTCTCTGCCCTTTTGTGTCACTGAGGATGTCAGAGAGACAGATACTAATGAAATGTGTACACAGAAGGTAAATATGCATTAGTGCTCCAGGGAAAACCTTAATTGGAGTGATGTGCTTGAAACAAGAGACTTATGCTGCCACTTTTTAATTTCCAGATAAAATCTGGAAGACCTTTTTGTTTTCTCTTGGTAAAAGAATCCATATATTTGGAAGCAGTTGGAATCATAAAGGAGGGTCTATTTTGAACTCCTTGAGAAGAATTTTAATGCTCTAAGCACTTTTTAAATCTATTAACTTGAACATTCTCACTCCTTGTAATTTAATGATGATTTCTCTCCCCTACTCCCCAATATTTGACTGAAGTTAGAGTAAAATACATTCTGGAGTTCAGTAATAATGAATTCATACCCATTTTACTGTCTCTTACTACTCATGAGTTGTGGAGAGCCTTGGTGAGTACCATTAGGTTTTCTCAACTATTGATTGCACACCTAAGGATGTGGATTTTTTTTTTTTAATAATGATTTTTTATTATATTATGTTAGTCACCATACAGTAAGGATGTGATTTTAATCAGAATTTTAGCCTGCTGTTATGAAAGCAGTTATATAAATGAACATGTATTCAAGTGCCTAGGAACTCACTATAAACCTTGTCCCAAGGCATGAAAAAAACTGATTTTTAAGCATTGATCAAATCCTATAGTAAATCTTTATTTTAATTTCTATATAAAATAATCAGCAAATCTGAGCAGACACCCACATATTTCAAACAATATTTGTTGTAAAAGTGAAATAGGAAAAGTTTTCTTTCTTTCTTTCTTTTTCTTTTTTAAGATTTGTTTTAGAGAGCAAGGGGAGGGGTGTAAAGAGAGGGAGAGAGAGAATCCTCAAGCAGACTCTCGCTGAATGTGGAGCCTGAGGTGGGGCTCAATCCCAGGACCCTAAAATCATGACCTGAGCCAGAATCAGGCACAAGCAGCTTAACCAGCTGAGCCACCCAGGTGCCCGGGGAAAGCTTTTCATATGGAATTTAGCTTTATTTTAAAAAAATATATCATATTCACAGAGATGGCCTAACAAGACGGTTAGGCACTAATTCAAAAAGATATATGCACTCCTTTGATTATGGCAGCATGATTTACAACATCCAAGATATTGAAGCAACCTAAGTGTCCACTAATAAGTGAATAGTTAGGGAAGATGTGGTATACACACACACACACACACACGCGCGCGCGCGCACACTCGAGTATTACTCAGCTTTAAAAAAGAATGAAATCTTGCCATTCATGACAACATGGATGGATCTAGAAGGTATTATGGTAAGTGAAATAAGACAGAGAAAGGGAAATATCATATGATTTCACTTGTATGTGAAATCTAAAAAACAAAACAAACACATGAAAACCAGAAACAGATTCATAAATACAGAGAACAAATTAGTGGTTGCCAGAGGGGAGGGGAGTTGTGTGGATAGGCAGAATAGGTGAAGGGAATTAAGAGGTGCAAACATCCAGTGATAAAATAATAGAAAAAGTTTATGTGACAAAATTTTCATTTTTCCTTTTATCTGTTTCTTTTCTAGGTTAAGAATGTTACTTAAAATTGCATGGAGATTTTATTATAGTTCATCAGCACTCCATTTAGAAAGGAAAGTTCAAATCATCCTATACTGCAGTTAAGAAATTTGTTAACATATAAAGTAGTTTGGATGTCCTAGATGGTTGCACGCTTGGAGAGACCTTTGTGTATAGCATTTAAGAAAACAAGTGAGGGTATGTAGTAGATGATCTAACTAATTTGGCCTTCATTCCCTTTGTGAGACTACTGTTTGATGGCCGTGACTTGTTTAATGCTAACTGGTAGCTGGTAGGCTTTTCTTTAGTTTGAGCTTACATTTTTTTTTTTAACAGTTGTATTCCAGTGTTGTTATTGTAATCACATAATTTAATCAAATATTATTTAAACTGGTGAAATGTTAATTAATGCATAAAGAGAGTCATTTCTGTGAAAACTTTGGAAAGGCTTGATGAAGGCTGGTTGCTATAAAACATCCCTTGGAATTGGATGTAAGGAAAACATTTAAAAGTCTGTAAAGGTCACACAAATCTTGAAGAGTTTGGCCTTAATTGCTTTACCGGTGTTTTCAACTTTTCCTTTCATGTTTAAAGAAATTGACTAGAAATTGTAGAGTCCGTGTTGGCACACTGTTTATGTAAGGAATCTGTGTAATGGCCTTGGTCTCATAGCAAAAGAATGGTAAGTACATTTGAATGTTTCAAGCTAAAATGCTTACAGTACATAGGTATACTTTTTTCCCTTTAGTGATTGATTCCCTGTATTACCAATTCATTAGCAGACTGGTTGATTCACCAATTCTTATTTTCAGTGAATGTACCTTCTATTGCAGACATTTTTCTTGACCTCTAACTTGAAAGAAAGTTGTAGGACTGAATAACTTTTTCAAAATTTAACATGGAATTTGTAATAAAATTGGAATAATGGTGGGATTTCGTAGTTAGGATCACTTGTAGTTATAGCAACAGTTAACAAAATTTTCTATTCAAGCCATTTTGTTTAAGATTTTGTAGTTACCTAAGTTTTGGGACCCTCTTCTCCTTTCTAGCATTGTTTGCCCCTCTTGAAAAAAAAACCAAAAACAGTTCTTTTAAATTTCTTCTTCCAAGGAATCAGCTGATTTTTCAAAGACATTTGAGCCAGTGTAATGGTTTCATATAGAGTTGTTAAAATATTTCATTTTCTAGTAAATATTAGATGGAAATATAGAACACTTCAGTTACAGCTTACTTAGAAAATTAAAAGGAGGGTATTTTCTATTTATCTTTATTTTACTTCTTCTCTTGGGGATCTGAATGTATCTTTTAAGAATTAGTGGGCAACAGGATTGGCCTGTACTCAAATCTTAGGAGGCACAGTGCCCAGAGAGGGCCCCAAAGCTGTTTTGCTGGCTGCCTACTCTGGAGCAGCTGACTAAACCAGATGCAGAGCACATTGATCTGGTCATAATTGCTTTCATCCTGGAGCAGAGCAAGTTAACACAATTTAGATCAAGAGCCACATTAGAAGATCCTGACCTCAGGATAACCTCTCATTTCCTACCTTTGAAACAGGGAACAATTCTAGTCACTTCCTAACTTCTAACCACAAAATTGCATGGGAACATATAGCCACATCTAAAGATTGTGACCTTTTGACTTTCTTTATCCTTTATGCAGATGGATTCAGAAGAAAAAAAGCAACAATAGTCTTAAACTACTGTTCTTTGTTGAACAGAGAAATAATCCCTTCCCTTATTTTTTTCTATTGAAATCTTTCTAGACCATTCCTGTAGATGCAGTATAGATGAAATAGACCTGGGACTGTGTTTGTAAACTCACCCTTTTCCAAAAAAAAGCATACCAAGAGCGTGACAACTCTTTTGTCTGTGTTAGCAGATCATTGTTTGTTGATATACACATTTTTGGATCATTGCTCTTGGTAAATCTAGGCCTCCCATTGTTCTCCACATATACCAGCCAGGTTTTATTGAGCTTTATTTTCTAGAGATTTCAACTTTGTTTCTGCTATTCTGTACATGACAGAATAGATAATTTCATATATGGAAAACGATAAGTTACTGGGTAGATAAGAGGGACTGAAAATTGTAAGCAGTTTTTTTTTTTTTAAAGATTTTATTTATTTGAGAGAGAGAGCGAGGGGGAGAAGCAGAGGGAGAAGGACAAGCAGACTCTGTGCTGAGTGCGGAGCCCAATGGGGGACCTGATCCCAGGACCCTGAAATCATGACTTAGGCTGAAACCAAGAGTCAGATGCGTAACTGACTGAGTTGCCCAGGCACCCCAGTTGTGAGCAATTTCTAACTCATAAACTACAAAGCCACTTTCCCATTCATTTTTGGGAATGACATTATTATAGAAATAACCCTAAATTTACTCTAGTACATTAAGTACAGTTCACATATTTCTTACTCTGTTAGTAAGAAATTCAAGTGCTTACAATGTGAGCATAGAATATTTATTGAAAGAATTAACCACAGAATCGAGAATTACTGTTTTACTTTGTACATCTGCCTGATACAAAGGGAACTACCTACCGCCATGATAAAAGTCTCTGTGCTTGACTCTTGGAAGATGTATTGAGTTGGAACAAAAGAAGGAGGAAGAGCAGCAATCATTAAAAATGTCATGAAATGAGTAAAAAAGGAAATATGGAGGTAATGAAATGTATTGAGGTGTTTTATAAGTATTTTGTTGACTTGAGTATCTTTCTATTCAGAAAAAAACAACAGGACCCAGATATCTATCTACACAATGTCACAACTTTTGGAGTTGTATACTGTCCTGATGGCTGATGGCATTGAACCATCTATCATCTTGGCTAAATCTTCATAAGACCACTGAAATATATTTACTATTTTTTAGTGTCCAGAGTTATAGGTATGTGATATTCCTGGTAGTGCAAAGCTAATTGACTTATGTAAGGATCAAATTATGGATCTTAGCCATACCCAGTTACTTTAAACAAGCATGAGTTACCATTAACTAAGTTTTTTTTTTGATAGTTGAATTTAAAATTTTTAAAAAAATATTTGAGAGAGAGTGAGAGAGAGAGAGCAGAAGCAGAGGGGAGAGGCAAAGGGAAAGGGAGAAGCAGACTTCCCTCTGAGCAGGAAACCCCCTTTGTGGGGCTCGATCCCAGGACCCTGAGATCATGCCCTGAGCTGAAGGCAGCCGCTTAACTGACTGAGCCATCGAGGTGCCCCTGTATAGTTGAATTTAAATAGCAGCTTATAATTCCACTTATTTTTCAGAGATGATTTTTTTTTCTTCATGTCTTATTTGTCCTATATGTTGCAATACAGTAGATGTAACAAGAAATATATATGTTATTATAATATATTAGCGGCTGTGGTTTATTATACTTAGAACTAAGGGACTTTTCATATGGATATTTATTTTTCTTTCCCGTATTTGAAGGACTGGGTTATACTGCCCATAAAAGTAATCACAGAAATGACTTGCTATGGAGGAAGGTAACATCTGTGTTCATACAGTAAATGAGTGTGGCCTGTTTCTCTGATGGAATGTCTAACACTTGACAGTACTGGTCTCAAAAAGTTTATTGATAATTGTAAATAACTTTATTTAAAAATATACTGGGTAGGTCTTTTGGGTGGTGCAAGCTGCAAACTCCCCTGCACCCCTCATAGCTATGCCTGACAAAATGGAAGAAATCAAGGACTTTCTGCTCACAGCCAGGCTAAAGGATGCCAAATCTGTCAAGATCAAGAAAAATAAGGATAATGTGAAGTTTAAAGTTTGCTACAGCAGATGCCTTTATACGTTGGTCATCAGAGATAAAGAGAAGGCAGGGAAGCTGAAGCAGTCTTTTCCCCCAGGTTTGGCAGTGAAGGAGTTGAAATGAACCTGGCACAGTGATTTGAACTGTATTAGAATTCTTAAAAAAAAAAAAAAAAAAATACACCGGCTAGTCTAGAACGGCTGGATGGCAGTGGAAGGTTTGCTAGAGGTTTTTTGTCCTTCGCTTTGTCAGAAACCTCCTCTCAGTAGTGTTGAAATAAAACCAGGAATAGTTGAAAATTTTTCCTAACCACTTGTGGTATTGAGTGTGAAATTTATTTATGATTCTCCTCAATGAGAAATGTTCAGAGGCCTACCGAAGGAGGAAAGATGCATGTTTACAGGTCTCCTGCAAAGATAATATTTATAGTATTATCTACTTTGTACAAACATAGTTCTAAAAATATTTTAAAAAATTGTCAAAATAATCATAAGGAAATATTTGAAGCACATTTTGGTGTAACAGTAAATGAAATTTGGTGACTTACAGATAATTTAATATTGCTAAAATTGCCTTAAGGTGTGGTTTTTCTTTTGAAAAAGATGATCATGCATACTTTGACTTAATTTTACTCAAGAATATTACAAAAATTAAAAGGAAAGGCAGTTTGTGTTTCACTTGTAATCTGCACATGGGCCAGTTTATTTGTGAGCAGATTAATTGAAGGAGCATATAGATTTTAAGTCTCTATTTTAGCAGGATTTACTTAGTAGCTCAGTGACTCTTTGGTGATCACTTAAGTTTTGAGCTTTTGTTTTCTCATTTGTATAACAGGAATGGTAAATAAGTACACCTTTTTACCTCACAGAATCATTTTAAGAACCAAGTAAGATGTGAAGACTGCTTATAAGCTCCATAGGGCTAGGTACATAGTGATGCCATTCATGTTATTTTAACTAAATTGGTAAATTACATGTGGCTATTAATACATATTTCATCTTTGGGGAGAAAAGTAATTTTATTTAGCTGTATTTAAGGGTAATTTTAAGGCTTTAAAATTTTTATGGATAAATACATAATAAATATTAATACAATGTATAGATATTCAGAGGAAAGTTAAACTGACAAAAAGTATTTGAGGCAAAAAGACAAAGGTTTGGTGTCTGAAAAAGATTTTATCGTAACCAAGTGATACTTTCTGCAAATTAAGCACCTTCCTTGTATACCTTTTTCTATCTCCTGTCTGTGATGACCTCCTAAGTTCTTGAACATATTTAATAGCTTTCATGGATGAGACTGAAGGTAACTGAATTGCCAGCATTTTCCCTAAAAGGGAAGAGTAATTTGCTAATCTTAATTTTTTTCAAAGCCGTTTTTGGTTTATTTGTGAAACATAGAGAAAAATATTTTCATTTTCCCATTTAGGAAGTAGTATAGATCAAGCATACTGAAGTGATTTTCTAAAATACTTCCTGTGTTTCTTTCTAGTACCCACTGAGAGGGTTATTGTGAGGATATGTTTAAAGCACTAAAGAAACAAGATGGAAAGAAACAGAACAACATAAAAAACAAGTGTAACATAACCAGATGATTTAACATATGTATAATTGGAGTCCCTGAGTGTTACAGTCTGAATGTTTATTCCCCCAAATTTCATTTTGAAATCCTAATGCCCAGTTTGATGGTATTAGGATGTGAAGTGTTAGGATGGTGCTGAGGTCATGAGGGTGGAACCTTCATGTGTGGAATTAATGCTTACATAAAAGAGATCCTCAGAAAGCTCCTGAGCCCCTTTCACCATGTGAGAATACAGCAGGAAGTCTACAGCACAGAGGAGGGTCCTCACATGGTCATGCTTGCACCTTGATCTCAGACTTCTGGCTTCCAGACTGTGAGAAATTTCTGTTGTTTATAAACTGTCTAGTCTACGGTATTTTGTTATAGCAGCCAAGCAGATTAAGACATTGATGAAAAGAATAGGGGAAAGGGGCAGAAGCAATATTTGAAGAAATAATGGCTATTTTTCAAAACTGTTGAGACCACTGATGGAAGAAGCTCAGTGAACCCAAAACAGGATAAATAACAAACACTTACCTTAGTGTTTTGGAAACTTTTTCATAGTGCCACTAAGCCAAAAGAAATAATAATTCTATTTATTAAGTAGTTAACAACTAATAGTAGGAGTTTGTAGTACTGTGTCTGCCTGCTATTGCTATGTTTCCCTCAGCACTAGTTCCAGATCACAGTGCTAAAACCCACATATCAACCGAATAATCTTAAAAACAGAAGGGGGAAAAGACATGTTAGTTACAGAGAAATAATAAGAATTTTCAAAGATGACTTTTTAACCGACTAAGAAGACAGTGGAATGACACCTGTAAAGCACTGAAAGAAAAATTTGATAACCAGTAATTCTATACTCAGTGAAAATATCCTTCAGAAACAAAAATGAAATAAATATATTCTTGGATAAACAAAAGCTGAGAGAAGTAATCAGTGGCATACCCACAGTTCAGGAAATATTAAGGAAATACACCAGGCTAAAGAAAAAAATTCTCCGGTAGAAGCAGGATAGAATGAAGAGTACTAGAATAGCTAAATATGGTGGTCAGGGTTGTTAATTGCTTAAACCAATAGTTTTGTTTTTGTTTTGTTTTTTTAAAGATTTTATTTATTTGACAGACAGACAGCCAGTGAGAGAGGGAACATAAGCAGGGGGAGTGGGAGAGGAAGAAGCAGGCTCCCAGCGGAGGAGCCCGACATGGGGCTTGATCCCAGTATCCCGGGATCATGCCCTGAGCCGAAGGCAGACGCTTAACGACTGAGCCACCCAGGCACCCCTTAAACCAGTAGTTTTAACAATTTCTAATATTCCATTGGAAATGTTATATTGGAAAACAGTATAACACGTAGAAGTAATTATATGATAGCAATAGCAAAAGGAGGAAGTAAATAGAGTTAAATTATCAGAATCTCTTATTTGTATGGGACATGGTAAAAGTACTAATTTAAGATAGAAACTAAAGATGCATTTTTGTATCTTTTACAGTAACCGCTGAAAGAATGATGCTAAAAGATAAGCCTATAGAGTACATAAAATAAAATAATAAATATTTGAGTAGAAAGGGAAGAAAAGGAAGAACAAAGGACAGAACAAGGGGACAAATGGAAAATAAATAGATGATGGACTTAAACTCAACTACATCAGTAATTAAATACAAATGGACTAAATGTTTCCATTATAAGACATTATCAGGCTGAATCAAAAAAGCAAAGCCCAACTATATGCTGTTTACAAAGCATAAACAGAAGTTCAGAGTAAAAATATGGGAAACAATGTACCATGATGCACACATTAACTAAGAAATGGCTTGTGTGACTATATTAATGGTAGATACAGTGGCTTTAGCCAAGAAACATTATTGGAGATAAAAAGGAATAATGTTAAAAGAGTGAATTCATTAGGAAGATATAACAGTTCTAATTTGTATACACCTAATTACATAGCTTCAAAATATGTAAAGCAAAAACTGAGCTAAAAGGAAAAACAGACAAGTCCACAATTGTTGTGGATTAAATAGGCCTCTCTGATAGAACAAGTAGACAAAAAATCTGTAAAGAAATGAACAGTGACCTTTACCTCACACCAAATACAAAAAGTAATTGAAAATGGTTAATGGTCTTAAATTGTGAGGCTAAAAATATAAAACTTGAAGATGAAAAATATAGAAAAAATATTTGTGATATACCACAAATTTTACCAAAAATTTTAGGATGCAAAGAGAACCATAAAATAAAAGGAACAAAAAAGAACAAAAGGCAAACCACAGAACAGAAAAATATATTTGTAATACATATGTCGGACAAAGGACTTAAACATAAAGAAGTCTTAAGACAACTCTATTTAAAGTTGACAAAAGATTTGAAGAAGTTATGTGAATGGATCTTAAGCACATGAAAGAGATGGTCAACATCATTAGTCACTAGGAAAATACAAATTAAAATGACAGATGCATCAGAATGGCTAGAATTAAAAAAGATAATACCAGTGTTTATGATAATGTGGAGTAACTAGAACATATACATTGCTGGTGGGAATATAAAACTTGTACAGCCACTTTGGAAAACAGGCCATTCCTTAGAAAGTTAAATGGACATCTACCATAATGACCCAGCAAAAAAGATTTGTACAGGAATGTTCATAGGAACTTTAATCACAGTATTCAGAAACTGGAAACAAGTGTTCATTAACAGGCTAATGAAGATATTGTGGTATATCCATACAGTGGAATACTTTTGAGCAACAGCAAGAAACTGGATACAACAACGTGGATTAATACCAGAATCATTATGCTGAGTAAAGAAGTCACGCATGTAAGAGTAAAGACTCTTACATGACTCCATTTATGGAATTTCTAAAGAATGTACTACCTTAAGGAGCTGACACAAAGCTGCAAATGGAGCTGTTTGATCACCTTGGAGCACTGTGACCTCTCTTTCAAAAGTGTGCAAAGTTCAAAAAACAATGTTTATTATTAAAGTCACAATTTCTTGAATAAGTAGTGCTTCATGGAACCCTAGGATTCTGTGGAACCCCGGTTGAAGAAGTCTGTCCTGGGAGTTCTAATTAGTCATTCTAACTGATGACATTTTTATTTCCTTGCAAAACTGGAAGTGATGTGGATTTTGCTTAGAAGTATAGGGTGTACATCTGTGAGTCTTGGTCCCCTCAAATCTTTTGGAGGTGAATAGCACATGAGTTATTAATGATACATGTCTAAAGTCTGGCTTCTTTGATTAATGTACCTTGGATGCTGAGAAGATACATTTAGAATATTTGATTTATAGTGTGGAAATAATTTTTGTTAGTCTTGACCTCCCCCATGTCCTCTACAGCAGCAGTATATGAGAAGTGAAATTAATTTCTCAAAGACTAAAACTGCTTTTGTGTTTAATGTCTCCTCATTAATATTGTCATCACTATGGGCTACATTTGACTGCTTGCTTTCTGGGGGAAACAAAAGTTTTTTGTTTTTTTTTTTTGCCAGAAAAAGAAGTAGTATGTGATAGAGCAGGGGTCCACAAGCTATAGCTCTAGAGCTAAGAATGGCTTTACATTTTTAAAGGTTGTTTTAAAAAAATTGGCAGACACTGTGTATGTGGCCTATAAAGCCTAAAATATTTACTGTTGAGTAATTGCAGATAAAGTTTGTTGACACTTGAACTAGAGGATCTTCTAATATATTTATTTACAATTATTTCGTGAGTATTCTGTAAATATTTTCTTTAACTGTTTTGATGTAAGAAAGCAGAATTTATCATAAATATACTTTTAACAGCATTGTTGAAATATAATTTCTGTGTAAAACTTACCTTTAAGATGTATAATTCAGTGGTTTTTAATATATTTACATTTGTACAATCATCATCATAATCTAATTAGCCCTGCAAATGTTGAATGAAATTATTTAGCCCACCAGTTTGAAATGAACAGAAATGAACTAAGGTTAGTATTTTGCTATTTGTTGAGTAACTAAAAAGATAAAACTACAAGGGAAATAAAAATAAAAGTTTTAAGAAATCAAAATACTTATATGCACTCTAAGAACTGGTATAATAGCAATTGGCAATAAAAAAGTTATTCAAATATATTGAGATAATACCCCTTAGCAGTACATTAGATCATTTTTTATTTTATTGTTTATTTTTTAAATTTATTTTTATTTTATTGTTTATTTTTTAAAAAATATTTATTTAGAGGGCACCAGCGGAGTAGGGGAGGGAGGAGGGAGAAGGAGAAGCAGACTCTCTTATGAGCAGGGAGCTCAACTCTGGGATCACGACCTGAGCCGAAGGTAGATGCTTAACCAACCAACTGAGCCACCCAGGCACCCCAGTACATTAGATTATCAATGTGGTAGAGTTCTTTCAGGAATTCTTAAAAGTCCATGAAAGAACCCATGAAGTCATAGTTTAACTTACAGCATTTTTCCCCCTTAGTGATTTGTGCAGTAGTGCTGTGTTCTATAATTGATGGCATCTTAAATTTGGTGAAATATGGTATGTTCGAAATGATGTATTCATAAGTCAGCTATTCCAGAGGAAGATTCAGAACATTTCAGGCAATAAAAATATTAAAATTAATCACTAGGAAAAGATTTGGTCTAAAAGAAAGAGCTACTTATATTTTGAGGTAATAAAATAGCGCTCATCTAAAATTTTAGCAATTCAGGCCTTTCATTAATCCAAATTACTCCTGTGATGATTTTTGAATACGTGAGAGCTTTAAAGTTTTCATGTAGACACTAAATATGAGCCTTAAGATTGTTCCCAACTCAGATCCTGATTTTGTTTTGAAGACCTGTGCATTGCCTAAGTATGTTATAGAGTACAGCATGGGTGGTTGTTCTTTTAAAGTTTGGGGTGTTAAAATAGATGCCCTTATTTTAGTGTTGATTATTTATATAATTTCCTCAGAAGTCATGAGAAAAATCAAATTGCTGAATTATCTAGAGTTTTGTAATTCTAAATATTTACAGAATATTACCTTAAGTATATAGAGAGGAGTAATCCTAGAGGTGGTGCTGGCTTTTAAGGTATTTTTTTTTTTTTTAATCAGCTTCAGACTCATCCTTCTAAACTTTTTTTTGTGGTGTTGGAGCTGAAACCCTACAAAGTATATTTCTCATTTACCACCTGGTTCCCTGTTAAATTCTGCCAGTAGGAGGAGTGGCAAGGGATTTGCTCCTTTATGTTTACTTTTTCCTATCAATATATTCACAGCAATAGGACTTCACCCTGGCAAGAGTAAGAGTGGCAAATGGCTCCATTTTGCAGTTTTTCCACACTCCTAGAACCCTCATCACCTCGCTCCTAGATGACATCACTAGCCTTTTGTTCCCTCTCAGAGATTTGTGTCCCAGTTTTGCAGGGACCCTCCTCAAGTTCTTGGTTCTTCATGTTCTTCAGGGAGTGCTTTATTTTTAGAGATCTGGGCTCTAGTTTTCTAGGGTTTCTCCAAATCTTTGAATTTTAGTAATTCCAGTCACTTCCTTTTGTTTCCCTTGGCTCTGGGAGTCATAGCTGCTTCCTGTCCTTACGTTCTTCGTGATTATATGAGTCCCTTTTTTGCCTTTCCAGTTCTCCAATTCATGGTTAACAACTTACACTAAATTCTCTTAAAATTACTGGTGTGATTTCTGTCTTTTGACTGATACCTGACTAATAGACTGGTTAAAAAGGTCTTTGCAAACCAAAGTCCTGGAGAGCACATTAGACCATTTTTCATTTAGTAGTTATTGAACCTCTGTAATGTGCTGGACCTTTCTTTGTGCTCTGTATTCTCTGTCAAATGTCCTCCCTTATCTGTGGTCCTAGAGCTGCTTGAGAATGCGTCATTATTACACTTCATTGTCACCGCCTCCTTTTCTGTATTTCTCTACTTGAGGCCAATGATAGTGTCTTGTTTCTTTGTACCTAGTTCCTAACACAGGATTTGTATAAGCTAGATGTTCAATAAATACTTTAATTAACGAACATATTTGTAGATGTGGTTGTAAAGGGCAGATGTCATGACAAAAATTATCTAATGTAGGGAAGGATCTTATTTTGATTATTTTTGGCATCTGAAGGTCCTCAGATATTGAGATATTTAAACCAGATGTTAATATGGCAGCAAAGGTTATTTAATACTCTTCTAAAAGTCACATGCCTAAGGCTTGATTTGGGTTTTCTGGTTCAATTGTTCTAGTTCGGTTGTTTGTGAGATTGAATGTGCTTTATCTCACCACATTTTCACCAACTCTTATACAACTCTGTTCTAGGAAAGAATCCATATCCATTCATCATGATACTTCTCGGGTTATCAGGCCTCTACCTGTCATGTCTCACTTTTAATTAAGACTTCAAGCTTCCCTTTCCCTTCCACCTTCATTGTGCTGATGGAGTGAACCCTGCACTTCACTGTACTTTAGTTATTAGTGCATTATTAATGATTGATACAGGACCACCCAGAGGGTTTCCAAGTCTTCTAGTTGTTTTGATTGCTATGTACTTTGTCTTCAGTATTTAGTGGGGTCACCCTGACCTACAAATATCCTAGTTCCAGACCCTTAACTCCATTATGGTACATCTTATTGGCACCCATGTCATTCCTATTGTTATACTCTTTAGTGTAGGCTACCCCTTCAGTTTAAATCATCAGTTTGAATCTCTAGTTACTGTTTTCCCAAATGAAAGATTTAAGGACATCTTTCTATTTCTACTTCTTATTTGTAGTAGAGGATCTGTTGATCAGCTAACTGGATGATTTGAATGTCTTGGTTTACAATACTGAGATTTTAGGGGGGAAAAAGTATTTCTTTGGAATTTCTTTATACTTGTTGAGGGGTATGGATTTTTTTGCTTCATCTTTCAGAATTTTAGTGGGTATTTGGTCATTCAGCCTTTTCATTATTTGCTTTTTTGAGTTTTTATGTTAAATCTTTTTGTTCCAGTGTCGTTAACATACAGTGCTATATTTGTTTCAGGTGTACAATATAGTGACCCAACAGTTCTGTACATTTCTTAGTGCTCATCAAAACAAGTGCACTCCTAATCCCCTTCTCTGTTTCACCAATGCTGCTACCTACCTCCCCTTCTGGTAACCATCTATTTGTTAAGAGTCTGTTTTTTGGGGTGCCTGGGTGGCTCAGTCGTTAGGCGTCTGCCTTCAGCTCAGGGCGTGGTCCCGGCATTCTGGGATCGAGCCCCACATCAGGCTCCTCCGCTGGAAGCCTGCTTCTTCCTCTCCCACTCCCCCTGCTTGTGTTTCCTCTCGCTGGCTGTCTCTGTCAAATAAATAAAATCTTTAAAAAAAAAAAAAGTCTGTTTTTTGGAGTGTGTGTGTGTCTCTGTATGTCTCTGTCTCTCTCTCTTTTACTTTTCCCATTTGTTTGTTTGTTTCTTAAATTCCACATATGAGTGAAATCACGTGGTATTTGTCTTTCCCTGACTAAGTTATTTTGCTTAGCATTATACTCTCTAGCTCCATCCATGTTGTTGCAAATGGCAAGATTTCATTCTTTTTTAGGGCTGAATAATATTCCATTATATACACACACACACACACACACACACACACACACACACACCCATCCATCCATTATCCATTCATCTGTCAGTGGACGCTTGGGCTGTTTCCATAGTTCAGCTGTTGTGAATAATGCTGCAATAAACATGGAGGCGCAAATATCCTTTCAAATTAGTGTTTTTATATTCTTTTGGTAAATATCTAGTAGCATAATTACTGTATCATAGGGCAGTTTTTTGTTTTGTTTTTTTGTTTGTTTTTGTTTTTTTAAGTAGGCTCCATGCCCAGTGCGGAGCCCAATGCGGGACTCAAACTCATGACTCCGAGATCAAGACCTGAGCCGCAATCAAGAGTTGGACACTTAACTAAGTAGGGCAGTTCTATTTTTAATTTTTTGAGGAACCTCTGCACTGTCTTCCTCAATGTCTGCACCACTTTGTATTCCCACCAGCAGTGCACAAAGATTCCTTTTTCTCCATATCCTCTGTAACACTTGCTGTTTCTTGTTTTTGATTTTAGCCATTCTGACATGTTTGACATGATTTCCATTGTGGTTTTGATTTTTCATTTTCCTAATGATGCGTGATGTTGAGCATCTTTTCATGTGTCTTACATGTGTCTGTTGGCCATCTGTGTGTCGTCTTTGCAGAAATGTCTCTTCATGTCTTCTGCCCATTTTTGATTGAATTATTGGTTTTTGGGGTGTTGAGCTCTATCAGTTCTTTATATATTTTGGGTCTAACCCTTTATCGGACATGTCATTTGCAAATATCTGCTCCCATTCAGTAGGTTGTCTTTTAGTTTTGTTGGTCATTTCTTTTGCAGAGATTTTTTTTTTTTGATGTCCCAATAATTTATTTTCTCTTTTATTTCCCTTGCCTTGGGAGACCTATCTAGATGGACGTTGCCATGACCAATGTCAGAAAAATTGCTTGTGTTCTCTTCTAGGATTTTTATGGTTTCAAGTCTCACTTTTAGGTGCTTAATCCATTTTGAGTTTATTTTTGTATGTGGTGCAAGAAAGTGGTCCAATTTCATTCTTTTTCATGTAGCTGTCCAGTTTTCCCAACACTATTTGAAAAGACTTTTTCTCGTCTGCATATTCTTTCCTGCTTTGTTGAAGATTAATTGACCATATAATTTTGGTTTATTTCTGGGCTTCCTATTCTGTTGTATTGAACTATGTGTCTATTTTTGTGCCAGTACCATACTCTTTTGATTACTACAGCTTTGTAATATAACTTGAAGTCTGGGATTGTGATGCCTCTGGTTTTGCTTTTCTTTTTTAAGATCGCTTTGGCTATTCAGAGTCTTTTATGGTTCCATACAAATTTTTGGATTATTTGTTCTGGTTCTGTGAAAAATGCTGTTGGTATTTTGATAGGGATTGCATTAAATATGTACATTGCTTTGAGTAGCAAACATATTTTAACAGTATTTGCTCTTCCAGTCCATGAGCATGGGGTGTCTTTCCGTTTCTTTTTTTTCTTTTCCAGAGAATTTATTTGAGAGAGAGAGTACGAGCTGGGGGGAGGGAAGTGGGAGAGGGATAAGCAGACACCCCACTGAGCAGGGAGCCTGACATGGGGCTCAATCCTAGGACCCCGGGATCATGACCTGAACTGAAGGCAGATGCTTAACCTACTGAGCCCCCCAGGCACCCCTGTGTTGTCAATTTCTTTCATGTGTTCTTTACATGTGTTTTATAGTTTTCAGAGTACAGTGCGGGGCTTGATCTAATGACCCTGAGATCATGACCTGAGCTGAAATCAAGAGTTGGATGCTTACCTGACTGAGCTACCCACGCACTCCTAAATGGGATTGTTTTCTTAATTTTCCTTCTGTTGCTTCATTATTAATGTATAGAAATGTAACAGATTTCTATACGTTAGTTTTGTATCCTGCAGCTTTAGTGAATTTGTTTATCAGTAATAGCAGTTCTTTGGTGGAGTCTTTAGGGTTATCTATGTATGGTATCATGTCATCTGCAAATAGTGAAAGTTTATTCCTTCCTTACGAATCTGGATGCCTTTTATTTCTTTTTGTTGTCGATTGCTGTGGCTACGACTGCCAGTACTGTGTTGAATAAAAGTGATGAGAGTGGTCATCCCTGTCTTATTCCTCACTGTAGAGGAAAAAGCTCTCTGTTTTTTTCCCCATTTAGGATGATCTTAGCTGTGGGTTTTTCATATGAGGCCTTTATAATTTTATGTTCCCTCTAAAACTACGTTGTTGAGGGTTTTTATCATGAATGGGTGTTGTGCTTTGTCAAATGCTTTTTCTGCACCTATTGAAATGATATATGGTTCTTATCCTTTCTCTTTTTTTTTTAAGATTTTATTTTATTTTTTTTTTTATTTTTTAAAGATTTATTTATTTATTTATTCGAGAGAGATAGAGACAGCCAACGAGAGAGGGAACACAAGCAGGGGGAGTGGAAGAAGAAGAAGCAGGCTCACAGCGGAGGAGCCTGATGTGGGGCTCGATCCCACAACGCCGGGATCACGCCCTGAGCCGAAGGCAGACGCTTAACCGCTGTGCCACCCAGGCGCCCCTAAGATTTTATTTTTAAGTAATGTGTACATGCAGCATGGGGCTCGAACTTCCCAAGAGTTGCACACTCCACCTACTGAATCAGCCAGGCACTCGCACTCCTTCTTTCTTGTATTAATGTGATGTGTCACATTGATTTGTGAAGATTGAACCACCTTTACCTCGCAGAAATAAATCCCGCTTGAGCAAAGGGAATGATTTTTGTAATGTATTGTTGGATCTGGTTTGCTAGTATTTTGTTGAGGATTTTTGCATCTGTATTCATCCGGGATATTGGCCTGTAGTTCTCTTTTGTGGTGGTGTCTTTATCTGGTTTTGGTATCACGGTAATGCTGGCCCCATGGAATGAATTTGGAAGTTTTCCGTCCTTTTGTATGCTTTGGAATGGTGTGAGAGGACTAGGCATACTCTTCTTTAAATGTTTAGT
Organism: Ursus maritimus; assembly: GCF_017311325.1. Lineage (NCBI taxonomy): Eukaryota > Metazoa > Chordata > Mammalia > Carnivora > Ursidae > Ursus > Ursus maritimus. The sequence continues at coordinate 33,009,994 of NW_024424564.1, read as the reverse complement.
AGAATTTGCCTGTGAAGCCATCTGGTCTTGGACTTTTATTTGTTGGGAGTTTTTTGCTTATTGATTCAGTTTCTTTGCTGGGAATTGGTCTGTTCAGATTTTGTATTTCTTCTTGTTTCAGTTTTGGTAGTTTATATGTTTCTAGGAATTATCCGTCTTCTCTAGGTTGTCCAGTTTGTTCGCATATATGTGTTGGTAAATCTTTTCAAAACTGAGTACATTGATTATCTTTTTGTATTTTTGAATTTTTAGTACATCATAGTATGTTAACATTTCATTTGATGTTTCCAAATTGTGAAATTGTGAAAATTGTTCACAATATTTTTACTCTCCTCTTTGGAATATGGTAGGTATCCCTGCCAAATTAAAATTAGGCATGGCTGTGTGACTTGATTTAGCCGATGAAGTATGAGTAAAAGTAATGTGTGATACTCCTAGATGGAAGCTTTAAGAGTCAGTATATACTTTGCCACACTGTCTCCTTCCTATGGTGGCTGCTACTTTAGCCTAGGTCCCTGAAGACTTGGAGGAGAACTCCAGTCAACTCTCAGTGAGCATACAGCATAAAAGAATAAAATCTTAGTTATTTTAAGCCACCAAGATTTGTTGGTGTTTGTTATTGTAGCATAACCTACTTGATCCTGACATATAATTGGTGTTAATCAATACAACTTTTTTGTAGGAACATTTATTGAGCAAACACATGTGAGATAAAAACTTTTTTTCCCCCCAGAGTTTATCTTTTGAAGTTCAGCGTAAGTGGTTGTAGTATCAGTAGAAGTTACAAAAAGAATCTGCTGGAATGATTAGTTAGGTGCCTTGTTTTTATTTGTGGACACAAGCGTAGTGACAGGTATTAGATGATGTTGGTAGGCCAGGAAAAGTAGGGAAGCCCAGAATGGAATGGTACATCTTTCAGAAGGGACCTGATTTCATACCTGATAACATTAAATATAGGCCATTCGTTTCAGAAAATAAAAGAAAGAAATCCATCTGAGCATAGTCTATTTTGGAAGGTCATCTGTTAAATGAGTTAAGTAACTAGCCTGAGATTACTCAGTTACTTAGTGGCAGGACTGGGTGGGGGAGGGGGGTGGAAATCAACCCTTTTGACTCTAGCCCTATGTCCTTTTTATTATTAAAACATTTCACTTATTCTCTTAAGATTTTTAATCCACTCAATCTTTAATTATGCCTTTCCTTTCAGTCCTAATTTTTCCCCCTAAACTTAATTAACATTTTCCCACCAATTTGCACAGAATTGTGTCAATCACAGTTCTTGGCTCTTGACACATTATTCTTACTGGTCTGTGCATGATCTTATATAGAGTGTATTTATACTTTATTTAGTAAAATAACATCTGTGAATGTAACTCTCAAGCATTGCCAGTAACTTACATCTTCCTGTGTGGTTCTCCTTGCCTCTTCCTAAATTGTAGCTATCATTCTGAACTTTGTATTTCAATAGTCTCTTACATTTCATAAAAGTTTTATTATAAATATGTTTACCTAAACAATGTATTTTTTCCTTGTTTTTGTTTTTATAAAAAGAATATGCTAAAATGTAGTCTTCTGGATTTGTTTTTTTGATTAGATATTGTGTTACTTATATTCATTCTTGTTGCATGTAGTTGTAGTTCATTCATATTTACTGCTGTATATAGTATTCCGTTCTGCAAACTTATCATAATCGATCTATTTTCCTTACTATAGACATTTGGGTTGTTTCCAGTATTATCCTATTAGAGACATGTTGCTATGAGCATCTACTCATATTTCTGGGTAAACGTGTTAAAATTTCTCTCAGAATTGTAACCAGAGGAAGAATTGCAGGCTCATAGGGTATGCAATGTTTAACTTTACAAAAGGGTATCTAATTAATTTCCACCATTGTTATAATAATACTAATACTTTTTTTCTCTTGGCCAGGATTGCCAGAGGTTTACCTATTTTATCAATCTTTTGAAAGAACCAGGGAAGCTATTTATGAGCCTTGCAATGATTTAGGTAATAAATTACTATGGTTTAAACTAAGGCTTAGCAGTGGAGATAGAGGGGGATGGGATTGGGACTGTGAGGGATATGAAAGTAATACAGTTTGACTTGATGATCCAATTTGATATGGCATTTGAGGGAATGGAGATTGTAAAGAATGATCTTTGAGTTTCTGGCCCATCTATGAATCAAGAGTGGAAATGTAGTTACTTTGTTTGATCTTGTAATTGAAAAGTGCCTAGATCAGTTTTGTTTCATTAGTTTCAGTGCCATTATTTTCTATTCTTAGAAATAAAGCTTTTAGAAGGATGCTGTTTTTTTCTATAATGCTTGGGAAACATTTTATATAAACTACCTTCCTCAAGAAGGACATTGAAATTATTGTCCTAGAATATTATCACTAGTTGACTCTTAACCAAATAGAATAAGCTGGATTACTCTAGAGAGAAGATAGGTCAGGTACAACACAAAGCTGTAAACTCCCAGTACTTCCTGTATTGTTTAAAAGTATTAGTTTTCAAGGGACTAAGTTATTTCAAATCCAGAATAATTGGTCTACTTTAACCTTTCTGTAGTTCTGCTTTGAGAAATACAGTACTTACATGCAAATCCATGTTTAGGAGCTCTCAGCACTGAAGTGGGATATAGAATGATAATTTGAATTGCTTTCTTTGTTTTTGAATTACAGTGGGGAAGTTTAAATTTTTTTTTTATAGTAGTGATGTTTCAGTAGCTATCAAAGATGATTGATTTTCAAGGGTGTAAGAGATAATTGTCAGAGCAAGTGTTTTAAAAACAGTTTGTAGGGGTACCTGGCTGGCTCAGTTGGTAGAGCATCAACTCTCGATCTCTGGGTTGTTGAGTTCAAACCCCACATTGGGCATGGAGCCTACTTAAAATTTAAAAAATTAAAATTAGAAAAAAAAGGAAAAAACAGTTCGTATTTTTCAGGGAGCCCCTGGTTTTATAATTTAATTTAAAGCTTTTTATTTAGTCATGGAGAATTTGGTAAAATTAATTTAGCTGGAGTAACTAATAAAAGAATTTGATCCATTTATGAAAGAATAAATAAAAATTAATGAAGTCTTAAATTTTTCATATACTATTTTGTTTTCAAATATTTGCTGCTTTTTCAGTGGGCCTTTCTCTTTTTGTATGTAACCATTTGTGTGTCAAAATGAGGCACTACCTCAAATGATTACAATTGCTCTCTTGGTTCAGCTGTGAGTAAGACCATTATTATCAAAAACATCATATGACATTTCTAATAGATGACTTTCTGAATTCACTGAAACTGAACAGCTGTTTCAAACAAATGCCCTTTCTATGGGCATTTATCATCTGCAGATCAATTTATTTGTGATAAAAATATCTACATTTTGAGTGATTTTTAAAAATCAGGTTTTAATCATTTTGAATTTCAATGTATTGTCCAGCAATGTAAGTGAAAATACGTGTTTAAACACTTTTTAAAAAAGATTTTATTTATTTGAGAGGGAGAGAGAGCGTGTGAGAGCATGAGGTGGGGGAGGGGCAGAGGGAGAGGGAGAATCAGATTCCCTGCTGAGCTGGGAGCCCTGCACAGGGGCTAGATCCCAGGACCTTGGGCAGAGGCATAATTGACTGAGCCACCCAGGCACCCCAGCAAAAATACACATTTAAAGAAAATAGCTAAAATAACTTCTAGTGAAAAGCCAGAAGGATTTGGGGATTATTTATCCCAGTGAATGTATTGAGATGCAACATTAATATGCCTGTTAGAGGTTTCTTGGTGACTGGTTAGGTTTTGTCTAAGATGCTACTGAACCCAAGGGATAATGAGTAAAGATGAATAAGGGGGACATCATTTCATGTTCCAGTATAGTGAACTAAATGTCTTGATCTTTTCAGTCAATCAAATTTTGTATAAGTTGTCAAATTGATGAAGCAGTTTTCATGAAAATTACATTTTGACTATTTTCTTTGTTGAATGAATTGTTTGGCTTTTGTAACAATTTTAACAACATATAGTGTATTAAACCTCAGTTACCCTCATTTGCGGTACTACAGCTTTATTCTGGAAATAATATAACACCTCTCTAAGTTTCTTGTGGGCAGAGTTCATGTTTTATTGATCTTTCTGCCTTCAGTGTCTCATATTGCCTGCGACATGACAAGGCCTCTGTGTGAATGTTTGTTGAATGAATAAATAAAAACTTTTTAACATAAGAGTGAAAACCTAAGTAGAGCCTTCAGAATGGGACAGTGATTTAAAACTTTGCCAGTTAATAGATTGACTTTAAATAGAAAGATCTGAGGTTATAAAAGATTACTTATCTCTGTTGTTTGCTTTCATTCTTTCGTTCAAGAGGTTTGGTGCCTGTTGAGTGCCAGGTTTTGTACTAAATGCTGGGTTTTGTACTAAATACAATAATGAACAAAACATTAAGTCCTTGCTCTCAAGGAGATTAAATTCTAGTGGAAGGAATGAGCAATAAAACCAGCATTTAGAGTGTCAAGCCAGGCAGGCTATAGAGGAAATTAAGGAAGGGGGATAGAGTGTAACCTGGGTACAGAGTTGTCACTTTTATACAGGGTGACCAGGGAAGTGCTGTTTGAGTAGAACCAAGAAGGTGGTGAGAATATCTGGGAGAAGTGCATTCCAAGGGGAGGAAGAGCAAGTACAAAGGCAGGATCAGCAGAGACTGCTGTGCTGCTAGAATAGAGTAGGTGGGAGCAGAATAGTAGCAGCCGAGGTTAAAAAAGGAGAATGTCAGACAGGTCATATAAGGCCTAGTAAGCCATTTAAGGACTTTGGGGTTAATTACTGAGTAAAGTGCCAATACTTGGAGGATTTTGAAGAAGAGGGATGATATTTATTATTTAGTATGTTTACTCTGGCTGCTGCATTGAAAATACACACTGGTCAGTGGGGCATGAAGGGGGAAGGTGGTGGGGTGGAAGCAGGAAGACGAGGTAGGATGCTCTAAATATTCTAGGCATAGAGTTGATCAGGGTTGGGTTAAGATTTTAGAAGTTTAGGTGGTAAGAAGTGGTCAGACTCTGGATATATTTTGAAGGAAGAGCCTACAGGTTTGGGTGATGCATTGACTGTGGGGTAAAACTAGTAAGAGGAGCAGGGTTTAGAGGAAGTGGAAATACATGTGTTATTTTTTTCCTTGATTTCTGTCCCTGATGCTGGGTTTTAATTCCCTAGCTAGAATACGAAATTGCTTCCTAACTCTGGAATTTGGGACTATGGAAAGAAAACTGAATTGGGATCCCTAAAGTGACATTTTAAGGCCTGATGCTCTCACTTTCAGAGACTTGGCTGAATCATTTTTTTGATCCTCTTCAGGCTCTGTTTCCTTAACCAGAAAAATGAATTGGTTGACATTGATGGTCTCTAACATCTTTTCATTTGTCACAATTTGTGTGTTTCATTATTTTTGGAAGTACTTTGATGACTTCCCCTTTATCCACTTATTAATTATAGGCATTCCTCCCATTTCTGACCTTCCCTCTTATCACCCATATTCTTCCTGGCATTAATAAGTTTTATAAATGTAACTCTCAGATCTATACTTTAGACTGCCTTTTTTTCTGAGTTCTAGATTCATTAAATTCATTAATTCGTTAAATTTGCTCCAGTAGGTTCGATCCTGAATTCATTTTCTCTCTCCTAAACTTGCTCTTTTTCTTGTGCTCAGCAGTTGGTAATTTTGATTGTATGATTTTTATTAATGGCTGATCATTAACCTTATTTAATTACTAATGTTCAGTTTGCTAAGATAAGTTAATTGGAATTAAGTTTGGGAAACTAACCTGGTAGATCTCACAGTGTGATCCATGATCCTGAAACCCTTTCAGGGAGCCTGCAAGATCAAAACGTTATCTTTATAGTACTAAAACATTATTTGACTTTTTAAAACTGTGGACATTTGCTCTGATGGTACATATGCAGTGGTGTAGACAACTACTGGATCCTTTTTTCAGATCATAGCAATGGCATTCTTTCCCTATATGCATTTGCAAGGAAGGAAACAATTTCACTTAAGGTTTTGATCTAGCAGTAAAATAAATTAATTTTCTTAAATCTTATCCTTAAATACATGTCTTAATATTCTCTGTGATGAAAAAGGTAGTATAAAACATTTCTGCTGCATGATACAGTCATTTAAAATGATGTATAGCTACATTCATTTACATAAATAGATCTCCATGACATAATTGAAGGAGAACAGCTGAAATACGATACTAGTAGGAAAACGGCCTAATTGGGGTCCTGACTCTGTTACAGCTTTAAGTTTTACTTAGTTCACCACTGGTGTCAGATGTTTTGAGTGCAGAATCAAGACTTTCCCTTCATTGTGTCTTGGGATCTTAGCACTTTTAAGAGATCTCTGTTTCACAACAGCACAGCTGCTGGGATTTTAAGCGGCTGAGACATTTTCTTTTCTCTTAAGCCCCACCCCTGGCTTTTCTCTCTTCTGGAGAAATCCTGTACCTAGTACCCTCAAGGCATCCTTTAGTGGGTGTGGCCTTGGACTTGGTGAAGGCCCGGTGCCCCTTGGGGACATTTTTCTCTTAGCTTTGTAGCTCTGTTCCCAGCATTTTGCAGCCCTACCTCCCCATTCCCCTCTTGCCGCTCCAGTATTGGAAAGCATCTTTTTTCTTTTTTCTTTTTTATTTAAATTCAATTAACATATAATGTATTACTAGTTTCAGAGGCAGAGTTCAGTGATTCATCAGTCTTATAAAATACCTAGTGCTCATTATACCCTCCTAATGTCCATCACCCAGTTATCCCATCCTCCCACCTCCCTCCCCTCCAGCAACCCTTTTGAGAAAGTGCAGTTTTACCTTGGGAATGTGGCTGCTAAATCTGTCTTGCCAGCCCCCGTGCTCTCCTTAAAAGTTTGCTAAACATTGGGCTAATTTCCCCCTTTTGTAGCAGTTTCACTCTTCTTTTCACCATGACCTCAGCCATGTTTTCATTCCTGGAAAGGGCTTGTTCCTGTAGGAATTTAGTTCACTTATGTTTCTTTGCATCTCAGCTCTCTGGCTTTTTAAAAAAACTATGATTTTATAGTCTCTGGCTTGTTCTTACTGTTAAGGAGGTGGGAGCAACGATAGTCTTTTACGAGTTTCTGCATCCTAACCATAAGCAGTAATCCAAGAATTTACTCTGTTGTGTTCAGAATAATTGGTATAGGTTGACAGTTCACATTGAAATTATTTAGCTAGTTCTTCTAATACAATTTTACTAAAATAAGGTATTGGCCATATTTAGGCTTGATGAAAAACCAATATAAATGTGTGCTGGCACAATAAAAAAAAAGTTTTATTGTGGTAAAATGTATAGACCATAAAATTGTACAATTAAGTGACATTAAATACATTCAGAATGTTGTGAAACCATCACTGCTATTTTCAGAACATTTTCATCATCCCAAACAAAAACTGTACCCATTAGATAACAACTCGTTATTGCTCTCACCTTCTTACCCCTGGTAACCTCTATTCTGCTGTCTCTATGAATTTGCCTGTTATAGATATTTCATATAAGTAGAATCATAATATTTGTTCTTTTTGTGTTTGACTTATTTCATTTAGCATAATGTTTTTGAGGTTCATTCATGTAGTAGCATGTGTCAGAACTTTTTTACTGCAGAAATGTATTTTCTTCTATATGTGTGTCTCACATTTTATCCATTCCTCTGTTAATGGACACTTACGTTGTTTTTACCTTTTGTCTGTTATTATCAAATCTGCTATTAGTATACAAGTGTCTGAGTCCCTGTTTACAGTTCTTTTTGGTATATCCCTAGGAGTGGAATTGCTGGGTCAGAAGATTATCCTGTGTTTAGCTTTTTGAGGAATCCCCAGATGGTTTTCCATAGTGGCTGCATATTTTATGTTCCCGCCAGCAACGCACCAGTGTTTAATTTGTTTACATCCTCACCAGCATTTGTGATTTGCTTTCCCTCTTTATCTTTTTGAGCAACATTCATTATTTTCTGTTTTTGTTTGTTTTATAGTAGCCATCCTAGTAGCTGCGAAGGGATATCTCATTGTGGTTTTCATTTGCATTTCTCTAATGAGTAGTAATGCTGAGCCTCTTTTCATGCACTTATTGGCCATTTGTAAATCTTCCTTGGTGCAATATCTATTCAAGTCCTTTGCCCATATTTTAATCACGTTTGCTTTTTGTTATTGAGTTATAAGCGTTAATATATTTTGTATATTAAATCCTTACCAGAGATATGATTTGCACGTATTTTCTTCCATTCTCTACGTTGCTTCTTCACTTTCTTGATGCTATCCCTAGATGCATAGAAGTTTTAATTCTAATGAAGTCTAATTTGCCTGTTTTTATTCTTTTTTACTCCCTGTGCTTTTGGTGTCATATTTAAGAAATGATTGCTAAATCCAACACCATGAATATTTCTCTCATGCTTTCTTCTAAGAGTTTTATAGTTGTAGCTCTTAGATTGAGGCCTTTGATCCATGAACGAACACACACACACACACACACACACACACACACACACACACAGCTCACCACCCTTGTTAGATCGTGATCTGAGCTGAAATCAAGAATCCAGTGCTTAACGGATCAAGCCACCCATGCACCCCTTCCCAGCATAACTTTTCCTCCCACCCCCACAACATTTTTGAAAACACTATCCTTTCTCCACTGAATGGTCTTGGCAACCTTGTTGAAAATCAATTGATCATGGAGATGAAGGTGTATTTCTGGACACAGTTCTATTCCACTGATATTTATGTCTCTCCTGCCTGTACCATAATGTTTTGATTATTGTGTTTTTGTAATAAGTTTTGAAATCAAGAAGTGTGAGTCCTTCAGCTTTGTTCTTTTATGTCAAGATTGTTTTGGGTACATCAAAAACTAATGATGTACTGTATGGTGACTAACATAACATATTAAAAATTTTTTAAAAAGATTGTTTTGGCTATTCAAGGTTTCTTAGAATTCTATATAAATTTTAGGATGTGTGTGTGTTTCTTAAGGATTTTATTTATTTGAGATAGAGTGAGTGAGAGAGAGAGCACACATGAGCTGGGGTGCCGGGCGAGAGGGGGGGGTGTTGGGAGAAGGAGAGGGAGAAGCAGGTTCTCCAGTGGGCGGTGAGCCCCTGTGGGGCTGGATCCCAGGACCCTGGCATTATAACCTGAGCCACCCAGGTGCCTCATGTGTTTTTCTATTTCTGTAAAAAACACCATTGGGATTTTGATAGGGATTGTATTGAATCTGTAGATCATTTTGGGTAATATTGTCATCTTAATATTAAATTTTCTAGTACACGAATGTGGGATCTTTGCATTTATTTAGTTCTTTGTTAAAGCAACATTTTGTAGTTTTCAGTGTACAAGTCTTGTGCTTCATTGTTAAAAGTTATTCCTAAATATTTCATTGTGGTTTTTTTTGCCATGTAAATGTCCTTTTCATTTGTTCATTGTAAATATGTAGAAATACAACTTTTCTGTGTGTTTATTTTGCACCCTTCAGTTTTGCTGAATTCATTTAGCAGCTCACATAGGTCTTTATATGTGGATTCTTTAGGGTTTTCCACATGTAAAATTCTGTCATCTGTGAATAGAAATAGTTTTATGTCTCCCTTTTCAATTACGATGCTGTTTATTTCTATTTCTTCCCTAATTGCTCTGGGTAGAACTTCCAGCTGTGTTGAATAGGAATGGTGAAAATGGGCATCCTTGTCTTGTTCCTGATCTTAGGAGAAAAGTTGCCGGTTTTACTATTGAATATAATGTTGGCTGTGGATTTTTCATATATCGCCTTAAGCATGTTGAGCCAGTTCCCTTCTATTCCTGCTTCATTGAGTGTTTTATCATTAAAGGGTATTGGATTTTATTAAATGCTTTTTCTGCATTAGTTGATGTCCATGTGGTTTTTGTCCTTCATTCTGTTGATGTGGTTATTACATTGACAATTTTCTCATATCAAACCTCCCTTGCCTTCTGGGAATAAATCCTACTTGGTCATAAGTGTGATCCTTTATGTTGTTGAATTTCATTTCTTAATATTTTATTAGGGATTTTTACTCTGCAATTCATAAAGGATATTAATAATTTTAGTATTTAGTATTACTATTTTTGTGTTTTGGTTTTAGTATTTTATTAGTAGTATCCTGTAATTTTCTTATAGTGTCTTTGTCTGGCTTTGGTATCAGGGTAATGCTGGCCTCATGGAATGATTTGGAAGTGATCCCTTCTCTTTAGGGTTTGTTTTTTTTTGTTGTTGTTGTTTTTAAGACTCAGCACGCTTGTAAGCAAGCACAAGCAGGGGGAGGGGCAGAGGAAGAGGGAGAAACAGACTCCCCATTGAAAAGGGAGCCTGATGCAGGGCTCTGTCCCAGGACCCCAAGATCATGACCTGAGCCAATGGTAGACAATTGACTGAGCCACCCAGACACCCCTCTTTAGTTTTTTAGAATAGTTTAAGAAGGTTTCTTTTTAATTTTTCTTTAGATATTCGGTAGAATTTGGGCTCCTGGGTGGCTCAGTGGGTTAAGTGTCTGCCTTCAACTCAGGTCATGATCCCAGGGTACTGGGATCAAGCCCTGTATTGTGCTCCCTGCTCAGTGGGGAGCCTGCTTCTCCCTCTCCCTATGCTGCTGCCCCTGCTTGTGTTCTCTCTCTTTCTCAAATAATAAAATCTTAAAAAAAAAAAAAAAAAAAAAGAAGAAGAAGAAAAGACTTGGTAGGATTCACCAGTAAAACCATCTGGTCCTGGGCTTTTATCTGTTGCAAGTGTTTTGATTACTGATTCAAACTGCTTACTTGTTGAGGGTCTGTTCGGATTGTCTGTCTCTTCTTGGGTCAGTTTTGGTAGTTTGTGTGTTTCCAGAAATTTGTCCATTTCATTAATTATCCAGTTTGGTGTGAAGTTGTTCATAGTAATCTCTTATAATCCTTTTTATTTCTGTATAATTGATAGGTTGTCCTCACTTTCATTTCTGATTTTAGTAATTTAGGTCCTTTCTTTTTTTCTTAGTTAATGTAGCTAAAAGTTTGTTAATTATGTTGACTTTTTTCTCCAAAAAGCCAACTTTGGGTTTTGTTGACTTTCCATTGTTTTTTTTCTAATCTCTATTTTATTTACAGCATAATCTTTATTCTTTCTGCTAGCTTTGGGTTTCATTTGCTGTTCTAGCTCTATAAAGTATACAGTTAAGTTGTTGATTTGGGATCTTCTTTTATTATAGTTTTTACAGCTGTAAATTTCTTCTTAGCAGTGCTTTTTCCTGTATCCCATAAGTTTTGATATGTTGTGTTTTTGTTTCATTTGTTTCAAGGTATTTTGTAATATTGCTTGTGATTTCTTCTTTGATCCATTGGTTATTTAAGAGTATGCTGTTTAATTTACACATATATGTAAATTTTCCAGTTTTTTTCAAGATTTTATTTATTAGAGAGAGTGAGTGTGTGTGTGTGTGTGTGTGTGTGTGTGAGAGAGAGAGAGAGAGAGACAGACAGACAGACACAGACAGCAGGGGGAAGGGGCAGACGGAGAGGGAGAGAGAGAATCCCAAGCAGACTTCTTGCTGAGTGTGTAGCCTGACATGGAGCTTGATCCCATGACCCCTAGATTATGACCTGAGCTGAAACCAAGAGTCAGACAGACGCTCAACTGACTGAGCCACCCAGGCATCCCTCTATTTTTTTCCCATTACTGATTTCCCGTTTCATTTTATTGTGATTGGAAAACATACTTTGCATGATTTGAATCTTTTTAAATTTATTAAGACTTATTTTATGGTCTTACTAATGTCTGTCATGGAGAATGTTCTGTTTGTACTTGGAGAATGTGTATTCTCCTGTTGTTAGGTGAAACATTCTATATATGTTAGTTAGGTCTAGTACACTAGATATTTTTGTTGTTCAGGTCTTTTATTTCTTTATTGATCGTATATCTGGTTCTGCTATCCAGTGTTGAAAATGGGGTATTGAAATCTCCAATTATTATTATTGTAGAACCATCTATTTCTTTTTTCAATTCTGTTAACTTTTTAATATATTTTCAGGTTTTGTTGTTAGGTATGTATATGTTTATAATTGTTATATATTGATCTTTTATTAATATAGAGTGCCCTTCCTTGTCTCCAGTAACCTTTTTTTTTTTTCTTTTTTTAAGATTTTATTTATTTATTTGACAGAGAGACAGCCAGTGAGAGAGGGAACACAAGCAGGGGTAGTGGGAGAGGAAGAAGCAGGCTCCCAGCAGATGAGCCTGATGCGGGGCTCGATCCCAGGACCCTGGGATCAGGCCCTGAGCCGAAGGCAGACGCTTAATGACAGAGCCACCCAGGTGCCCCTATTTTAGTCTATTTTGTTTGACAAAAATATAGTAATTCCAGCTCTTTTAGTTACTATTGCATGGAATGCTTTACTCCTTTACTTCCAATCTCTTTGTGTCTTTGTATCTAAATTAAGTCTTCTGTAGACAATATGTAGATAGACCATATTTTTAAAATCCATTCTGTCATTCTCTGCCTTTCAGTTGAAGAGTTTAAACTATTCACATTTAAAGTAATTACTAATAAGGAAAGATTTACTGTTTCGATTTAGTTACTTTCTATATATGTCTTGTTTCTTGTTCCTCATTTCCTTCATTATTGCCCTTTTTTTGCACAGTTGATTTTTTTGTAGTGTAGTTTTCTGATTCCCTTTTCTGTAATATTCCTGTAAAATATTCCTTTTCTGTAATATTTTTTAGTTAACTTCTTAATGGTTACTTGGGAATTACAATTAACATCTTAAACTTACATCAACCTAGTTTGAATAATACCAACTTAGTTCAGTAGTATATAAACACCAATGCTGTATATCTGTATCATTCCCGCTTTATATTGCTATTGTCACAGATTGCCTCTTTTTACATTGTGTGCCCATTAACATAGATTTATCATCATTTTTCTATATGTGTACCTTTGCCTTTTAAATCATATAGGAAAAGGGAGAAAAAAGAATATACAAATTAAAAATACACTTATACTGTCTTTTATAACTACATATGAACTTACTTTTACTACTGTTCTTTATTTCTTCTTGTAACTTTGGGTTACTCTCTAGTGTCCTCATTTCAGGTGGAAACTCTTCCTTTAGCATTTCTCGTATGGCAGGTCTACTAGTGAATCTCCCCAGCTTTTGTTTATCTGGAAATGCCTTAATTTCTCCTTCATTCTTGAAGGGTAGTGTTGCCAGATAAGATTTGTTTCTTTCCAGACTTCAAATACATCATTTCTAGTGCTGCCTGATCTTTATGGTTGCTGATGAGGCATCAGCTATTATCATATTAAGGGTCTCTTCTATGTGTGAAGTTACTTTTTCTTTGCTGCTTTCAAGATTTTTTATCTTTGTGTTTTTACACTTTGAATATAAAGTATCTTGACATGGATCTGTTTGAGTTTATCCTTGGAGTTTGTTGAGATTCTTGGATGTGTGTATTCATGTTTTACATCAGATTTTAGAAGTTTTCAGCTACTATTTTATGAATTATCATTATTTTTCCTCCTTTTTATTTCTCTTCTATGACTCCTGTGATGCCTATGTGGGTATATAGGTCCCTCAGGCTTTTCTTCATCCTTTTTCTTTCTGTTCTTCAGACTAGATAATTTTGACTTTCTTATGTTAAAAGTTCACTGATCTTTTTTTTCTGCCTATTTAAATCTTCTTCTTCTTCTTCTTCTTCTTCTATTTGGTTCTTCTTCTATTTGGTTCTTTCTCTTCTTCTTCTTCTTCTTCTTCTTCTTCTTCTTCTATTTGGTTCTTCTTCTATTTGGTTCTTTCTCTTCTTCTTCTTCTTCTTCTTCTTCTTCTTCTTCTATTTGGTTCTTCTTCTATTTGGTGGTTCTTCTATTTGGTTCTTTTTCTTCTTCCTTTTCTTCTTCTTCATCTTCTTCTTCTTTTTTTTTTTTTTTTTTTTAAGATTTTATTTATTTGATGGAACAAGCAAGGGGAGTGAGTGGCAGGGAGAGGGAGAAGTAGGCTCTCAGGGAGTCTGATGGTGGGGCTCAATCCCAGGACCCTGGGATCATGACCTGAGCTGAAGGCAGACATTTAACTGACTGAGCCACCCAGGCACCCTTATTTGGTACTTTTTGTAATTTGTACCAATTTGTATTTGTATCAGTATATTGATACTGTCATTTTCCCCGTACATTGTTTTCCTTATTTGCTTTTTTTTTTTTTTTTTTGGTCATTGGGTTTCTTTTAGCCCTTTGAGCTTATTTAGGACACTTGATTTAATACCTTTGGCTACTGATTCCAAATTCTGGACTTCTTCAGGAATGGTTTCTGTCAAATGCTTTTTTTCTTGTGAATGGGCCATGTTTTTTTGTTTGTATGCTTTGTAATTTTTTGTTGAAACCCAGACATTGTATTACAATGTAGTACCTCCGGAAGCTAGATTCTCTGACTCCACAGGTGTGTGTGTGTGTGTGTGTGTGTGTGTGTGTGTTGTTGAGGCTGCTGCCATCTGTTTGTGACTTTCCCAAACTGTTTTTGCAAATGTGTTCTTGGTTGTGTGTGTGGTCACTGAAGTTTCTTTTCCATAATCTTTGTAGTTAGCTAGTGACCTGGTGAAGATTTTCTTTAATATTTGGCTTAAACAACAAAAAAAATGTTGCTGTCTCTTTAAATCTTTCAATAGATGTTGCGGGAAGCCCCTGCAGCCTGAAAGGGCCTTAAGGAAGACAAGTGTCTGCATTGTGTCAGTCTCTGATCTGCCAGGCTGACGAAATTGTGCAACCCCCCAATTTTTTGATATCAAGGTTCCCCGTTGCCTGCCCTGGCACCAACCAACTGCTCCAGGAATGCATGACTGGCCTGAGGAATGGACAGTGTTAACTGGTTTGCACATGTGGTTCTCTTAGCAGCCTCTCCCTTTTAGCAAACACTCAGTGTGTGTTTTAAGTGTCCAGTTAGGTTCCAGCGTTCTGAAATAGTTGATTCTGGTTGTTTTTTTCCAGTTTACTGGTTGTTTTGGGTGGAGGGACCAACCCCAATAGCTTCCTACTACATTTTTTCATCTCAAGTATCACAGTAGTCTCATATTGGCTTTCTAATGTAGTGTTTATGAATAAAGGAAAATTCTTGGTAGGTTTCTTTTTTCTGGTTTGTGTATTTGACTATTCATACTATAAAAAGAAAAGAAAAGGATTATCTTCAGATTTTAACAGATAAAGGATTACGATATTTAAGTGTTTTGGGGAAAAATTCCTGTAAGCATGATTGAACTTTTATTTCAGTGCTCTGTCAGTGTTTTGTATAGTAACTTTGTGTTTTATGTAAATAAGAAATTTGTGTCTCTAATAAAAAAACTTAATTTTTAAATGGTAGTTATTCCTCATTAAGTGGTTAGCTTACATATCCTAGAAAGCATTAGATGTTCATTACGATTTAATAATTGAGGGGAAAATAACAGAAAATTTGCCTACAAACCACTAAATGAGTTTACCTCATTTACAGCAGGTTTAATTTAAAGCCATAATCACTGCAGAAAATGTTATAATGAAATAAATGAAACTGTCCTTATTGTGAAGTCATGTTCCTTTACTCGGTATTTTAGAACTTTGATCTGCTTTTTTAAGATTGGATTTTCATCCAAACTTTAAATGCTCAAATTGTTCTTACTGTAAATTTTGCTTTCTTACCTAAAGAAAAATCGTTTACACATTTTAAAAACAATCTTCAGTTTTTCAACTTTTTCTGCAGTTTTAACAAGAAATTGTTTTGAGACTATCTCAAAGACATAAGCAGATAATTGCCACTCTAATAAATCCTTTAATGTTAGAGAAGTTTGAATTATAAGGTAAATTTATAAAGAATTTCTTACCACAAATGCCAAAAGAGCTGCAATATGACACCATTTTTGCAGGTAAATACCCATAGTAGAGGATCTTTTTTTTTTTTTTTATAATGATTTTTTATTATATTATGTTAGTCACCATACAGTACATCCCCGGTTTTCGATGTAAGGCTCGATGATTCATTAGTTGTGTATAACACCCAGTGCACCATGCAATATGTGCCCTCCTTACTACCCATCACCGGCCTATCCCATTCCCCCACCCCCCTCCCCTCTGTAGCCCTCAGTTTGTTTCTCATAGTCCATAGTCATAGTAGAGGATCTAATTTGGGGATGTTTACAGCTTTCTAAGCTGTCGTCTTAAAAAAAAAAAAATGGTGTGTGTATGTGTGTGTTTCCCATTCTTAGGACAAAACTGAGCTGGCATTCCAGAATGGTTTTCTGTATTCTGTAAGTAACAGAATGATTACATTTCCACAATTAAAAAAAAAAAAAAAAAAAAAAAAAAAAACGATGAAAAAGTTTTCTTAACAGCAGGCAGTCTCAGATCCAGTTTAGCCCCCAGTGATAAAGTAAGGTTTCTTTTAAGCCCTTGTAGTTGGAAACTGATGTTAAACTTTTTCATCTGTATATACACATGTACGTATATAGAGGGAGTGTTTTACATACTGTCATTCTGAGTATCGTTTATTTTTATTTTGATCTAGCTATGACAAAAAGCTTGAGATATTTTTGAAAGCTACAAAAGCATAAACATTTTGCATTGTATACACACGTACGTACATATGTACATATTTGAATGGGGATATGTATGTATATATATATATGGAATATATATGTGTACATGTATATACGTGATAAGTGCAGCGAGTAAAAAAAAGCCTAAGAATAAAGGAATGGAGTCTGAGTCAAGAAAAAGTTCTCTGAAGATTAACATGCTGAAATTTGAGCATTTATAATAGTTTACTATGTAGTTAAGTCTTTAAAATATCAAAACAATTGTGGAATTTTTGTTTAGAGTTTATTTTAAATTACAGTACATTTACTTTTAAGGTAAAAATAGCTTTTTTGATGGCATGAGTTAAACATAAAAAATGTAGGCATTTACCATAAATCACATTGTTTATACTATCATTTTCAGGAATATTAAGGTAGGTTAAGATCCCAACAACCCCAAATAAAAGTTTTTACTAAACTAAAAATATTTTAGACAAACTCTTGAGGGTTTTGATTTCTGGAAATCAGTAATTTAACACTGCTTTATTACACTACTGTAGAGAGTAATCAACCTTAAAGGTAATGAAAATAATTTTTACTTCTTAAAAAGTATTTTTATTATAGCATTTTATGTGTTTTTGTCCTCACCTAATGAGGGAAAATGTTGATATGTGTAATTCTACTTAAAGGTAATTAGAAATGTCGAGGGATCTATTTAATTTGGGAGTATTTTTTCTTTAATACGGATCTAGACTTGGCAATGAAATTCTTTAACTTCTGTGTTTACTGATCATTTTGACATAATTAAAAGGTTACAGTTATACTGTGGCAGATAAACAAAAAAGGATCTTCATTTGAAAATGTGGTTTTTGAAAATTGTTGTAGTAAGATTTAGCTTTATAGAATGAAGGTTTTTTCTCTTGCTACTATGAACTGGAAATGGCTTTCTTATTGCTGATAGAATAGAAAATACCTGAAGTTACTTTATAGACCAGAATTATCTTGATAGAAAATATTCTGAGTTATGAAAACATAGAATGTCTCTTGGTATATTGTTTAAATGCATTTTATGAAGAAAAGGTTAAGTTATTGATTCCTTTTCTAAATTAAAAATTTAAACTTAAAACTAAAATTTTAATTTAAAACTACCAAGGTCAATTAGGTGCTCTATACCAGCATTGTCCAATAGAAATATGTGGGCCCCATACGTAATTTAAAAATAGTTTTTAAAAAGTAGATTTAATTTTAGTAATACATTTTACATAACCAAATATATCTGGAATTTTTTTATGTTATCCGTACAACACTTAATGAATTATTTTTACATTCTTTAAAAATACTGAGTATTTTTTAATTTTTTTTTTTTTTTAAGATTTTATTTACTTGTCGGAGAGAAAGAGTGCAAGCAGGGGGAGCAACAGGCAGAGGGAGAAGCTTGCTTCCCACTGAGCAAGGAGCCCAGTGCAGGACTCAATCTCAGGACCCTGGGATTATGACCTGAGCTGAAGGCAGATACTTAAACGACTGAGCCACCCAGGCATCCCTGAGTGGGTTTTTTTTTTTTTTTTAATACTGAGTCTTTAATATCTGGTTTGTATTTTACATTTACAGTATAAGGCAGTTTGAATTGACCACTTCTCAGGTGGTCAGAGTGGGATGTTACTATATTATGTGAGTTCTGTAACAACATTTCTGTTGTAGTGTGTTGTTCAATCCTATTTGTCATCTGAAACAAGAGGGAGCAAACTTTTAAACATGATGTGAAAGATTCAAAAGTGGTGATGTCTGTATAGTTCAGTAGACACTGGTGATCATGCCACTATGTTTGAGAACATTGGAATTGAAAACTGGTAGTTGTGAGCTATCAGCTCTTAAGAGTTTTTGTTTGGGCATACAGATTTCTTGAAGGAGTGTGTTGGGGGTTCCTAAGACCATCCTCGGGCTTGGTGATTTGCTAGGAGGACACAGAAATCAGAGAAAAGCAGAGAAAAAACTCATGATTATGATTTGTTACAGTGAAAAGATACAGATTAAAATCATCAAAGAGAAAGTGTGTGTAGAATGGAGTCCAAGAGAAACCAGGTGGAAGGTTTTAGTTATCCTCTCCTAGTGGAGTTATGGACAATGCTTCCTTTTCCCAGCTACCTTGTGTGACAACATGTGCAAAGCGTTGTCAACCAGGGAAGCTTACCTGAGTCTTGGTGTCCAGGGTTTTCACGGAGGATCAGTTACAGAGGCATGGGAGTACCCATATAACTATCTTAGCTATTCTGTCTCTACCAGCTTCCCTTATCCTTCCTCTCTTCCAAGGTCCATCTGATAGTGTGGCTCAAATCCCAGGCATACAAAAACAGACATTTAGCATAATTTACATTGTTAACATTAATCACCTGGTGTGGCCCAAGATCTTAGACAAACAGAGACTTACTAGGTAGGATATTCCAAGAGCTTGAAGTTATTTCTCAGGAATCTGCCACAGTTAAGTCTTTTCTTTGAAATGTGCAGAGTTTGAGCTCCCTCCCCCCCAACCCTGCACCAAGCTTGTAGAGTTACCCCTTTATTGCACAGGGTAATTTGAACCCTTACAAAGGAGAGTGTCTCTAGTATAAATTCTTACAGTGACAGAGGGTAGATGAGATTGGCCATAGCTCAATTTACGTTAAATATCTAATATGTTTTCAAGAAATGGCATGGATTACTAACAAGGTAGAACTATATAAGGGCTGAGAAGTAAAGAGTCTAGCACGTAGGATAGCCCTACAGTAACAGGTTTCTTAGTTGGAATCAACTCTTACATTTTACTGACTGCCTCCTATAAATTCACCTTGCTTGGTGAAATACATATGTATTTCATATGAAATACATCTATTTTTTATTAAAAATTTAATTGGAGTATAGTTGACACACAATGTTACATTAGTTTCATGTGTACAATGTAGTGATTCAGCATCTATGATATGTTATGCTCACTACAAGTGTAGCTACCATCTGTCATCATACAGCCTTATTCCATGACTGGAAGCCTGTATCTTCTACTTTCCTTCACCCATTTTGCACCCCCCCCCCCCGCCACCATTCCCTCTGGTAACCATCTATTTGTTCTCTGTATTTGTAGGTCTGATTCTGCTTTTTGTATGTTTATTCGTTTTTTAGAGTCCACATATAAGTGAAGTTAAATAGTATTTGTCTTTTTCTGACTTATTCCACTTAGCATAATACCCTCTAACTCTGTCCATTGTTGTTGCAAATGGAAAGATTACATCCTTTTTTCTGGCTATGTAATATTCCATACCACATCTTCTTTATCCATTCATCTATTGATGGACACTTAGGCTGCTTCCAAATCTTGGGTACTGTAAGTAATACACTGTACACCAAAAAAGAATAAAATACCTAGGGTTAAACTTAACCAAGGAAGCAAAAAACCTGTACTCAGAAAACTATAAAACATGGAAGACAACACAAATGGAGAGATATTCCATACTCATCCATTAGAAGAGTTACTGTTGTTAAAACGTCCATACTACCCAGAGTAGTCTACAGATTCAGTGCAATCCCTATCCAAATACCAACACCATTTTTTTTTAATAGAACTAGAACAAATAATTCTAAAACTTGTATGGCACCACAAAAGACCCTGAATAGTGAAAGCTGTCTTCAAGAAAGAAGGGCAAAGCTGGAGGTATCACAATTCCAGATTTAAAGGTCTGCAAAGCTGTAATAATCAAGACAGTATGTGATATTGTCTCTTTTAATCCACACCTAAACCTCCATTTCTGCCTGTGATAGAGCAACCTGTGTTATACTAAATACCCTGCAGAGAACTATTTGACATGAGTTTGAAGGCATTGTAGAGCGTTGAAGTTAGTCACGTCTTGAGGAGTCAAGATTCAGGAGAGAAGGGAGGTAGACATATTCCGTGCTGGTTTCCCTCTTGAAGCATTTTCTAACTCATTAAGTTGTTTTGGATAAGACAGTGAAAGCTTATAGCAACTGAGCTATGAGCAAAAGCAATTGAGGAAGTTGAGTGGAGCTTTCAGTAGTTTGTTGTTGTTGTTGTTGTTGTTAGTGGAGCTTTCAGTAGTTTGTTGTTGTTTTGTTGTTCTAGCCCTAAGTTTGTAGCTGGAATCCTTTGCAGGGGAGACATACCATAAGACTGGGAACAAATCAGAGGTAGGGCAGTCTTAATGGTGTTTGAAACCCAGTCTCATGCCAGCTCAGTTCTTGATTGGATTGAGGTGATCTCCTACTCTGACTGCTTGCTAGAAAAAAATTAAATCATCTCTGGAAGAAGGTAACATAATCTAGAGCCTCTACACTTTTTCATACGTGTTTTCAGTAATCATTACATACAGTGTGTAACATAATTAAAAATTATAGGCATACACAGCGCCAACAGAGAGAAATCAACAATAGAAATAGGTTATGCAGACTCTGGGTTACAGACAAGAGCTTTAGAATACTTATAATTAAGGTATTCATGAAAATAGATTGCAAGGTGGAGAATTTCACTAGAGAACGGAAATCTATAGGAAAGAATCAAAAGAAATTATAGAACTGAAAAATACAGTAACTATAGATGGTTTTAACTGTTGATTAGACACAGCTAAAAAGAGGATTAGTCAACTGGAAAATAACTTAGTAGAACATAGTACCATGGATTTGTCCTTTTCTAAGGAGGAGGGGTTTTTCAGTATCTCACTGAAAAATATCTGTTGTTTTAGAGCTTAAGGATAAAAAGAGTCCTCATTAGAGTGTAGTTACAACTTTTGCTATTTTAACATGTATGGTTTTTATATTTTTGTTATAGGTCTTTTTTTTAAATAAGTACGTAAAAAGTAGGTAAAATATAATATTGTTACTTACAAATTTCTACGTAGTACCCTTCCCTCAGCCTTTGAACCAACACAGCTTATTTACATAATACTTTATGCAGAGTTTACTTCTTCAGCATACTTATGTAGACCTTGGAATGAGAAAATAAGCAAAATACTTAGAGATTCAAAGTAGACACCTAGAGCTGGATGGTAAAACATGTATTTTAGCATAGGGGAGTTATAAGGGTCTTACTTTTAGTTGGGCTAATGGTTATAATATGTTTGTAATCTGGTAAAGTTGCTCATCCCAAGTAAATAGTAAATTAGAAAAGAAGTTGCAAGTAAATTATTGAGGAATTTGTTTTGGCAGCAAACAATTTGTTTGATTTTATTTGCAACTCTACTATGAATCATACCATTGCTATATGTACCACTAAGAAAAAAGAGGCTGTCAATTATATTTTGACATCCCATTAATTATAAGCTACATCCTAATTTCAGAGAGGTTAAAATGTGGAGGGAAAGGTGATCCTAGTTTTAAATCTGAGTTCTATCACTTACTGTTCATTTGACTTCGGTTAGGGAACTTCTTTGAAGCTGTTAGTTTATTTGTGAAAATTGGATAGTATAGCTGCTATAGATAGTCTACTCTTTAGAGTTAAGAAGACTAAATGAATTAATTGATACGAAAATGTAGTATGGGGTACGCATTTAATACTATGAATTTGGCTTTCATTTCTTTCTTCTAAAACTTGGCAATGTTAGGATAACAGGAAGAGGTTCCTAACAGCTGACCAAGGGAAAAGAAACAAAACGAAAATGCAGTATATTGGTTAAATAAGAACTTAAAAAAGAAAATGCCTGTTGGAGCTATTTAATAAAGTGTCAAACATCATTCTTTAGTCTCTCTCCAGCCCCCTTCACGTCTCCTATCCCCCCATTTATATATAAACATCACTGACTGCTTCCAATGTGATGATTGATATTTATAATGATGGGACCTATGCATCAAAATAGTGTTGATATTTTTGACTATATTGGTTTTTAAAAAGCACATTTTAGGAAAACTTCTAATCCATCTAAATTCAGTTGTGATGCTGCAAACCTCCATTTTTATTTAGTTTTGTAGAATCCCTGCTCTGCTGATGATACTGAATAAATATAGCATTAATCAAAGTGACTGGATTTTGAAGGGGTTGGATTTTGTGATGTTTGGTGGACATGAGAATTCCTTTTTTTATATTCCTATTTTGAAGATTCCCAATAAACTCAGAATGACATTTTTCTTGAGCTTTAAAATATTTAGGACTTTAATTTTGTGTTAATTTGTTCTGTTCTTTTAGGATTTTTCAAGTCACATTCAGTTGATAGGATGAAAAAATTTAAGAGAAGGCTCTCCCTCACTCTTCGGGGAAGCCAGACTATTGATGAATCATTGTCTGAATTGGCAGAACAAATGACTATTGAAGAAAACAGCAGCAAGGATAATGGTAAGTATTTGGGGGTGGGGGAGGGAAGGAGAGATGCTTCCCCCTTTTAATTACTTTATAAATTGAGTGTGAATTTACTTTTTTGATAAGTTCCTAATAGCTTCCTTTTGTTTATTTCTTTGTCTTGTCCTCTGATTCTTAGGAAACAGAAGAGTATGTTACTTTTGCTTACTTATTGGAATGTTTCACTCTTACTCCAGGAGTGTTACTGTACCTCGTCTCTAACCCTTATGGATTCCCCTATCCCGTTTATCTTTTTATTTTTTATTGTCTCTTAAATAAGAATACCTTATATAATATTATCCTAGTTGTCAAATAACTGCTTTTAAGTTAAGTTAGTATGGCTTAAAAGTGTAGTAAGCTTGTGAAATTCCTGTTTGAGGCTTCATCATAGTTTCATAACATTATATATGCATATGGACTATAGATGACAAGGTTCATGACATGAGTGAATCTTACTCTTTCCTTATTTTATATTTACTGCAGAATCCATAATATTGAGAGCACTTAATAATAGATAGACATACAACATTTCACATGTTTGACAGTTCTTTTTACAATGTAAAGAAGCAGTACACAGATACAGATATAAAATGAAAAGAGCTTGTTAAATTGAATGGATTAAAATATAAAATCCTGCTGAAATTTATGTAAGAAACCTATATATTCAAAACTGAAATAACCCTAGGGATGTCATAATATTAACCAGGAAGAAGTTACAGGAATGCCTGCCAGTATGTCATGAAGTACACATTCTCTTGCAAGCCTTCCTTGCTGTACCTGAAATTCTTTTGTTAGAAATTTGTGGCAGTGGCTGAAAACATGAATACCCCTACCCACTTCTGCTGAATGCAAATGTCTTTGTTGTGAGAGAGGGAAAGTTATAATGTAAAGGGCTCTGGACTTTAAAAGTCATGGATTAGAATTTGGGATACACTAACATACTTACACCCTTATTAGTTATATGACTCTGAGTAAGTAATTTATCTTACTCAAGCTTCAGTTTATCTCTTTTCTCAGAAGGATCATTATTTACTCAAGTTTATCTGGCTAGTTGTAATAGGGGAAAGGAGGCAGAGATGAATTCAGTAGAAAATTTAAAAAATAATAATTTGGATATACCTTATATGTAGGAGGGGGACACATTTTGCATTTGGGTCAAAACTCAAAGACAGTTTTATGTCTTTTTTTCTTCATGCCAGGAGCAAAATCCTTAATTCTCTCTCAAACCCCCTTTGAATTCTTGATATTTTAAAAATGTTAAGCCCTGTGTATGGGGGCGGGGGGGGGTGTGCAGAAGGAGAGGGAGAGAGAGAATCCCAAGCAGGCTCCACGCCCCGTGTGGAGGCCAATGGGCAGCTCAGTCTCTCAACCCTGAGATCATGACCTGAGCTGAAATCAAGAGTTGGATGCCTAACCCAACTGAGCCACCCAGGCACCCCAATAAATGTCTTAATAGTATTTTAGACATATCACAGAAAGTTAAGATATTTCAGGATCTTGTCTAAGTAGTTAACCTTATTCTAATGAGCAGATATATTAAAATTACTGAATTTGATGAGGGGAATAGGTGAAAATTTAAATATGAGGGAGAAAATAGATCACAGTTATACTAAAAAAAACAAAAATAATGTTATATTTTATATATACTATTTGGGGCTTTCAACTGTAGCTACAACAAAAATTACTTTTTTTGACAACTGAAATTCTTCAACTAAGAAAGAAAACTGCATCTTTACGTTATTAGGAAGTATAAGAAGACAAACAACAGAATGCCACTTCTCATGATTATTTAGAATCTGAAGAAACCTTAAAAGGCAAAGATTGAAATGTTGTAGTTTTCCAGATATTCCAGTTTCTTTTCTTCACTACTCAGTCTGTGCACTGGGTCAGTTTATTATGTTGTTGAGTCAACAAGCCTAGTTGATGGATATTGTGAGACTTTGTCATACTCCCAGGTTTTTTCCTTTCTCCTGATGATCTGATACATGATAGCAGTGACAGTTTTTTTTTTTACAAGAGTGGATGACATACAGGAGGTTGTAAGTAGTGCTAACTCCTACAAATAGCAAAGTTCCATGAGAGGATGAGGTTGAAAGAACAGACTGTGGATGTATGTAGGGTCTGATTAGGATCAGATATTAATAGTTTTATACAAGCAGGATTAGGAGTAGGGAATGACGAAGAGTACAGGGTGGGCTGAGAAATTGCATGTTCCTGCTCAGAGTAGTTCACATAATAAGAAGATCCAAATGAAAAGATGCATAAAATCATAGTGATTGCCATGTTGTTAAAAATCATTGGGAAGTCTTACTTTGAACTAACTACTTTGTGGAATAAGAAAGATCTGCTGTTTTTCATATAGATTTCCATTACTTTAAAAAATATTAGCCATTTTGAAGCTTCTGGTTTTAGTGGCATTAAGTACATTCACATTGTTGTGCAGCCATCACATTGTCACCATCTATCCCCAGAACTTTTTCATCATTCCGAACTTAAACTCTATACCCATTAAATAATAGCTCTCCGTTCTCCCCTCCCTTCAGTCCCTGGTATTAGTCCCCAGCTATTCTACTTTCTGTCTCTGTGAATTTGCCTATTCAAGGTACCTCATACAGGTGGAATCATACAATGTTTGTCCTTTTGTGTCTGACTTCTTTCACTTAGCATAATGTCTTAAAAGTTTCCATTTTTAAAAATGCAGTATGTTATCTTCTTGAATTTCCCAGTTGATTGCTGTCATACTCTTGAAATGTTGGGGTATTTTATGATTCATGGACCCCATTCTCTTTTTTGTACACTCTCCTTGGGCTGACGTTATTCAGTCCTATGATTTCAGCTACTGTGTATATGCTGGCTGCTTCTAAATCTGTATTTCTAGTCAGGATTTTTGTCTGGATCTCTAGATTCATATCCAAATATTAGTTGACTTCTCCACATAGATGTTTAATAAGAGTTGAACTTATTATTACCAAACCAGAATTCTTGATTTCCTTCCCCCCAGATCTGCTTCTTTTCCAACTTCCCTCACTTAACCTAAACCGCTTAAAACAAAAAACCCAGGAATTATCCTTGATTTTTCTCTCTCTGCTGTTCTGTTTGCCCCTTCTCCCCTCTTCTGCCATTCTAGTTTCCTGTGTATTTGCTATGTAAATTTTTAATTTTGATAAAATTGATAATATTGAACATATTGATAATATTGAACATATTGATATGTTTCCAGCTATTGTCCTTTTACATATTATTTATTTTTAACAGAGGCTCTGTTGTAGCTTTAAAATTTTTCTTTAGATAGGTGTTTTTAATACAGGTCCTCACTAAAAGCTGGATGGGAGAGTATGTATGAAAGTAATTTTGCAGCCATGTCTGCTAGCCATTTGGTTCCGTCTTTATAATATATCCTAAATTTGCCTACTTCTCTCCATTCTAGTCCAGGCTACCATCATTTGTTGCTTAGGATACTATAATAGTCTCTTCCTTCTGTTTCCCCCCTGTTGATTCCCTCTCATCTCTTGTCCAACAGCAATAAGAGTGATGTTTAAAAATTTTTTTAATTTTTAATAATTATTGATTCAAAGGAAGTTGCAAACATATTACCTAGAGGTCCCTTGTGCCCTTCTCTCAGTTCCCTCCCTCAGTTACATCTTTCTTAACTACAGACCGTTATCAAACCCAGGAAGTTAACACTGGAATAAAGTGTGAGTATAGTTTTGTGTCATTTTATCACATGTAGATTCGTATAACCACCACTGCAATCAGGGTAAGGAGGTATTCCATTACCAGAAAGAGATCCCTTTCGTGCTACCTCTTTATAGTTATTCCACCTCTTATCTCCCAACATCCCTCACCCCTCAGAGTGATATTTTTAAAACATGAATGAGATCATATTACTACCATAAGCTGATTACTATCAAAGCTACCATAACTGATTCCAATCTCAGAATAAAATTTGAACTTTTTTTTTTTTTTTTTAAGATTGTATTTATTTATTTGACTTAGAACAGCCAGCGAGAGAGGGAACACAAGCAGGGGGAGTGGGAGAGGAAGAAGCAGGCTCCCAGCGGAGGAGCCTGATGCGGGGCTCGATCCCAGAACGCCGGGATCACACCCTGAGCCGAAGGCAGACACTTAATGACTGAGCCACCCAGGCACCCTTAAAATTTGAACTTTTACAGTTACATACAAACATGGTTGTCTTTCTGACCTCACTAAATAACATATATATATAGTACAGCTATACTTGCCTTCTTTGTGTTCCTCTAACACAGTGTTTTCATAGTTTGATCCCTGGCCCAGCAACATCAGCATCACCTGAGAATTTGTTAGAGATGCAAATTTTGGATTCCATGTCAGATCTACTGAGTCAGGACGTCTGGGGGTAGGGCCCAGCAATCTTGTATTTTAACAAGTCCCTGAAGTTGATACTGAAACATGCTGAAGTTTGAGGACCACTGCTCTGGCAAGTCAAACTCCTGCCACATGTCGACTTCTACAGTAGCTTTACCCTCTCTCTGGAGTATTTTTTAACTCACCATCACCTATCTTCCCAAGATTGGCTCTTTCTTATATTTATATCTCTGTCAAAAATACTTCTACAGAGAGAACTTTTCTCAGTATCCAGTGTAAAATGGCTACTGCATTATTTTCTGTCATCTCTCTTTTGCATATTGCCTATCGTTATCTGATGTTTTTCTTATTCATTAGTTTCTTATTTGTTTCCCCTCCATAAGATCTTATAATCTTAGAGAGTAGTACCTTGCTTGTTGTGTGCACCTGTTGATGTCCAGGACCTGGAATAGTAGGCACGCAATAAATAAATGTTCTCTGAATAATTGAATGTTTTTATGATCTTTTTTTCTCTTATATTCCTCTAATCCCCAGGATAACTTTACAGAGCAACTGAAACATGTTGTCTATAGGCAGAATATTTCTGTATTTTATTATGATTCCAGATACGAAATATTATAACCTAGAAATTTTTTTCTTGTATCCTACACTGTTTGACTAATTTTTGCATTTGTTCCAGAAACCCCTTCCCCATTCATTAGTAAATCATTGGTTATATTTCTAGGCTTAAGTTAAGATCCCCCAAATCCATGATCAGGCAGCTACTGCCAAGGAATGTACAGGCCATGGGATGCCTTGGACAGATGTTATCTATTACTAGTTAGGTACTTTTCCTTTTTCCAGTCTGGTGTTGTAGCCAAATTAGATAATTTGGGCTCTATCTGAGCCCTGAGGACCCTTTGGCCCATTCTCCTTTTCCCATCTTCTTTTATGCAGCCATTATCAGTAGGGTTGCAGGCTACGTGGTGGTCTTGTTCTTGGTGTCTGATAAACCTTTACAGGTAGAGGAAATACCCACATCCAGAGATATTCTTACTCCTGATTATCAGCTACAAAAGAAGAGCTCACTCCATTTTAGAGGAGAAAAGATATTCAGAGAAGCCCAGTTCGTTTTAAAATTCCATAGCTACTACCAGTAAAACATAATTCTAATACAAAAGACTAATTATTTGTCATAGAAGACTTTATCATGTCTTTAATCTATTTCAGAGCTCTTCTTTAGAGGTGGAAAGGAATCTTGAGATTCCTCATAAGCATTATGAAACAGGATTTCTCCCATTTATAATTAAATAACTTTTAAATATTACATATTTTTTAAATGTTTCTGGTTGTTTCTAAGTCTGTGATTTCTTTTAAAAAAACTTCTTTATGTTAAAAGTCCCAAATTTTGGGTAATAAATTTCAGAACCTCTATATTGATCTATGCTTAAGTACTTCTGTGTTTATCCATTAACCTGACATACCTTTTGAATGTCTAGCAAATAGGGATATAAATTCCTTCAGGCCAGGACCACGTCTTTTATATTCTGTAGCATGCCTAATTACATGGCATATATGAGGCAGTTAATAAGTGTAGGAGTAGTTTGGAAACAAGCTTGGGATATATTAAAATAAGCAAATGGATAAAATCTGTGGGCTATTTTAGTAGTTTTGAGATTGCTAACCAATTTTGGTTATAGAAGAAGTGGATACTTAAGTGATTAGACCAATTTCAAATATTAAAATATTTTCTGTAAGCATTTTTTCATGGAAATTATTTTAATTCTGGTTCTTTTTATAGATAGCCAAAGAATTCTTAAATGTTACTGATCTCATAAACCTTTTGTTTTGTTTTCTGTTTTGCTTTCTCAATCCTTCTCATGTGATCCTGGATCTTGGGCTGTTAATGGAATGATTTTGGAAACTGTGAACCACAGAGCCTATTGTGAAGAATGGCAGGCCTCCAACCTCTCACAGTATGCATTCCTTCCTCCACCAGTACACAGGGTCCTTCAAGAAGCCCCCATTGCGGAGACCACATAGTGTTATTGGAGGAAGCCTTGGATCCTTCATGGCAATGCCCAGAAATGGAAGCAGATTAGGTAATTTAACAGTCTTTTTTTTTTTTTTTTTTTTTAAATTTTTTTTTTGGGGGCATCCAGGTGCCCTGGGAAATTTTTTTTTTTTTTTTTGTAAAATAAGAATCAAGTTGAAAATAACAGATATAGCAGAAAGATGGAAGGCTCTAGAGAGGTACAGGTGTTGACACCACAGAGCAGTAATATTTGAAAACCCGTCCACCAACAAGAAAACAAACCCCCTAGGAGGTGGACGCAAGATTTCAAGATGAATGGCATCTCAAGATGGTGCTTAATTTAGGGTCTTACCATAGTAACTCAAGATTATCACCATACGATAGCCCAGTGCAATGATTTGTATACGTGATTGTCACCTGAGTTGCTATTCTTATGTCACTATATCATTCTAAATATTTAGGAAAAAAACATACCTGCAAGTTTCTGTTTATTTCTCTGGTATTTTTTGCTAGCATCTTACTATCATGTTTTGATTTTTAAAATCATTTTAAGCATAATAATTTTATAGTCTTGTGACATATTTACTGAAGTTTCTGAGGGCTTTATTTTATTTCTTGCTTTATCTGCTTCCTTTGCCATGGCAGGTTATTTCCTCATGTGTTTTGTTAATTTGGGGAGTATGAGCTTATCTATAATGGGGTTTTACCTATGGGGATGTGTACGTAGCCTTTATCCCTATAGATGTAACCCTATGGAATGGTGTGCTGGAGTTGGCTCACATTGGTCATGAGAGATGATTGTTAAATTTTCAGGAATTTTGCAAGCTGGTTGTTAAATATAGCCTTTATTAAAATTTTAATGTTAAAAACCTGTAATTAAGCTAATTAAAAACAAAGGTAATGAATCCTTAAAAGTCATTATTTCCAAATTATTTTACCACAGTTCACTATTACCTCTGCTTTTGGGTTATTTCTGTTGTATCTGTATAGTCAGAATTTTATGTGATGTACATTTCTTCCCAATTACATGCTCAGTGATGGTCATGTTGTAGCTTGAAGTTGGCCATGGAGGGAATATTTACCTCACAGAAACTGGAAAACACTTCAGATCAGGACTTGATTTATTGTTTTGTTGTCTAGACTGGGGCTTGGCATACTTTTCTGCAAAGGTCCAGATTGGAAATTTTTCAGGTTTTGTGGGCCACCTATGGTCTCTGTTGCATATTCTTCTTTTAAAAATAACTCTTTAAAGATGCAGAACATATTTTTAGCTTAGGAACTGTACAAAAACAGGTCACATTTGCTGATCTTTGGTCTGAATTTTAAAGTAATATTGAAAAATGTTAGTGATGCAGATTAAAAGTGTGTTGTATCTGTAGCTTTTATAGTTGTGAATGGTATAAAACTGAGCCATCTGAGAAGTAAATATTCTTCCAGTACTCAAAAACTATTACCTGATTCAGCAAAGAAGTTGCTCACACCAGTGACAAATGAGTGAAGTTTTGACATAAACCTTCATTGTTTCACTTTTGTCTTATTAACGGAAATGAAAATACTGATACTCATGTTGGAACTACACTTGTTCGTTAGTGACATGAATAATTTCTTGGTTGAGTCAGATGGTACTCAAGTATTTATTCATAGTCTATGATTTATATGTTCCTCTGTAGTCCCTGTGCAGTAGAACAGATTTAAGTCTGCCCTTTATAGTACTTTGAGAGTCTCCTGTCTTTAGGAAACTCTCACTTGCATGTTTGACACCGGGAGCTTCCTCTGTTATCCCAGTGTGGCAGCTAAACTCAAGCACCTTCTTACCAAGATCAGCAACCCCTATCCGAGAGAGTAACAGAGTCAATTTATACATAAAAGCTTTTGGCTCTCAGTTCTCTTTGTTTCCTTGGTATTATGCACATATTCTTGCAAACTCGGCTATACATTTAAATTTTATTACATTTTATTCAACATTTCCTTGAGGAAGGAAGGTTTTCAGATTTTGCTGGAAATTGAAGGCATGGTTAAATTATCTTTAATATTTTGAAAGTGTGACAGAAAAGAATACTTGGCCTTAGATGTGTTATATACCATCGGATTAGGAATCAGTTACCAATACATTGATTTTTTATTGCCAAGTTAATTTTTTGTTCAGATCCTGGTAAAAAATTTCTCCAGAAATCTTTATGTAATTGAAGTATATTCTTAAATTATATATCAGTCTATTAAAAACTATCATATTTGCAACTGCTCATCAGTGTAAGAATTTTCTCAATGTGTTATCAAGGGGTGCCTGGGTGGTTTAGGTTGTTAAGCATCTGACTGTTGATTTCAGCTCAGGTCATGATCTCAGGGTTGTGAGATTGAGCCCCCTGTTGGTCTCCGTGCTGGGCATGGAGTCTGCCTAAGATTCTCCCTCTCCCTCTTCTGCATTCCACTCATGCACATGCACTGTCTTTCTCTAAAAAATAAATGTGTTACCAAGACAAAAACCAAAAATATAGGAATTTTAAGATTGATTTGATAAGATCCTTGAGTTCAGTTTTTTGTTAAACAGTTCTCATTTTCATAAGCAAATATTCATTAAAAATACAAATTTGTAACTATAAAATACTATTTTGTTTTACATATTGGTATTTCATATACCGTTTCATTTGAAAGAAGAGGTGCAGTTATCTAGTGCATTCTTTGATTTTTAGTTCCTGTTCAATTTGTTGGATTATTTGTTGAGCACCTTCTAAACACCAGGCACTTTTGTTCAGTTTGGGGAATATAAAAGTGAATAAGCTAAATCTTGCCCCCAAGGGTCTCATAACTTGGTATAAAATCATCTGAAACCAAAAAATGCACTTCAGTGCAGTGGATGTGGTAGATGTGGGCACAATAGTCATCTGTGTCTGAGAGTAGAAAAGATATCACTGAGTGATGACAAATGAGCATAGTTTTGAAAAACAAGTATGAGTTCACCAAATTGGTAAATTGGGGAAAGGCATCTTTTATGGATAAAAGAGGGGGGGAAGTGTGTTGTGTTAAAACACTGTAGCATGAAACAATATAATACTTTTTGGGGAATGAATAACTGTATAAAGAGAACCAGTGGTAAGAGATATATTTGATATCTGGCATTTGTTTGTTTCTGTTGTGCAACTCTTGCTAGATGAATTACAGGATGATTGACAAATGCAAATATAGAGCAGGTATTATACAAGTATATAAATTTGTTTTTAATATTCCCAGATGGAATTAATCTTCCTCTTCTCCCATTTAACTTTTATTGTTAATAATAAAGGGAAAAAAAAGTTTGGTGGTCACAAACTTTTTTCTGTAGTTAAATAGATATTCAGTGAGTAATTTTTTTATTTTTTTATTTTTAACGCTGTGGAGAGGGGAAGCTGCGTTAGTGGCTTTTAAAACTTTTTTTTTTTTTTTTTTTAAAATATTTGAAGAAGTAGATCATTTGGCTGTAGACCCAGTGGCACATTATTTTACAGAAAAAAGAATAAAAGGCAAAAGACCAGGTTTCTATTTTAGCTCTGCCTCTAAGCTGTGTAACCTTTGAAAAATCATTTAACCTTACAAAGTCTCAGTTCCCAGATCTGGAAATTGAGAGAACTGACTAAATAATTCTCATATTATTTCCAGTCTGTAATTTTATTGTTCAGCCCTTGACAATAACTTGGATGTTAATTGTTTTCATAGTTTTTCATAATCTCAGAGTGTGAATGGTTTCTCACTACTGTTTCAAGACATTTGAGTTGCATTTTGATCTATTAGCTACACAGAGCAACCAGAATGTAAAAAACTTTATGCTATGATTTTTATGTGTTGGCTGTCTATATCTTATTTGTAGTGATAATAAATTGTGATATAGTAAGGTGTGGTGCATCTCTTTGAAGATAAATGATGTTTCATTTCATGATACAGATATTGTTCATGAAAATCTAAAAATGGGATCAGATGGTGAGAGTGACCAAGCTTCTGGGACATCATCTGATGAAGTACAGTCACCTACAGGCGTTTGTCTTAGGAATCGTATACATAGACGGATCTCAATGGAGGTAACCAAATGCTTGCGTATGTGTGTATGGATACATGTATACATCAAACTGTAAATGACCATTTGAAAATTTTCATGAAGGCAAATGACATTGTAAGAAAATTGTTTCTTTGCATTAGTAAAGAATCTTGTGATTATTTCCTTTTTTCTGATTACTATCCCAAGGCAAGTATACATTAATTATATTTAACATTCTGCAAAACACATGTAGGGTCTCTGTAAGGGAAATGTGAATTTTCAAAAATACTGGAAACTCAGAATGATACTTTAGCAAAGTTTTCTTTTCAGAAAATATGATTTTAATTATATTTTTGAGGTCCATCCAGATACTTAATATTTTATTTTATAAATATTTCAGATTTCAAAATGTATACATAAAATAAGCACCAGGTTTTTTTGTTTGTTTTTGCTTTCTATTATAAATATGGGTATCATTTCCTTTATGGCTTATTATACCTACTAATTTTTTGTCTTCACGTAAAAGAATTAATAGCTCATGTATAACCTTGAGATTGAAGTTGATTATGAATGTTATTTCAGTATATACTGTAGATTAAAATAGTTTTCTCCAAAACAATTGAACATATTTTGAATTAAGAATACTGGTTTTTTGGTGGCTTTTTTTTTTTTTCTTGATGCTTTTGAGTTGAGATTACAGTGCTTTGGGTGTCTGTCCCATTGGTTGATTGCATTTTCATTGATAATTGCTTCTTAATCAGTTAGAAAACAGTATCAGTTTTCTAAATGATAAATTAATATTTTCAACTCTTGAGATCAACTTGATATCTGTTCATATCGCTATAAACTATATGTTTTTCTTCATCATATATATATATAGATATAGATATAGCCATATCTATAATATATAATTTTATCATGTTTAAAAATTTTTTTACTATTAGGATTTTTATCTGAACTTTCTCACTCTTCCATTGAGCTGTATTTATTTTTTGCCCCAAAGGTGACAGTCCCTTGATGATATTCTTTTGTATATTATAATAGCTGAAAAGACTTGTTTCTTAACATCCGCCACATCTTGCATACACATATGTATTCTTTCTTAGAATGTTTTTGGATATTACTTTCTGTGTGTTCTTCTAGATAAGTTTTAAATATTTTGTTCCAATAATAATGTTGTTGTGATCTGTTTGGGATTATGTAAAATGTAAAACTAATATGGGAGAACCATTATCTTTTCATTATTTAGTCTTACCATTTGGGAATATGGTATATATTTCTGTACTTGAGTCATATATCTCTCAGTAAACATTTACGTAGTTCCTATACATCTCAATTTTGTTTCATGGTTTGGTTACTATTATAGATAGTAGCGTTTTATTTTTTATAGGATTTATGTTTCTTGGTGTGACAATATAGGCAAGATTCCCTTTTAAGTTTCTCTCAGTTCACTTTTATAATTAAATGGAATAGAAATGCCCCCCTGCCCCCATTTTTTTTTAAAGCCACACTTGTATCCCTGGAATAAATCCCACTTAATTCAGGTGAATGATATTTATATATATATTTAAATTAAGTAAGCCTTTGCCCAATATGGGGCTTGAACTCATGACCCTAGGATCAAGAGTTGTGTACCCTACCAACTGGGCTAATACCACCCCTGATATTTTTCATGTATGATCCAGTTTACTAATGTTTTGTGGAGGATTTTTGCATCTGTGTTAGAGATATTGGCCTGTAGTTCTCTCTCTCTCTCTCTCTCTCTCTCTTTGTGTGTGTGTGTGTGTGTGTGTGTGTGTGGTGTCTTTATCTGGTTTTGGTATCAGGGTAATGCTGGCCTCATAGAATGAATTCAGGAGCTTTCTTCCCTCTTCTCTTTTTTGGAATAGTTTGAGGAGAATAGGTATTAACTCTTCTTTAAATTTTTGGTGGGATTCATTTGTGAAACTGCCTCATCCTGGGCTTTTGTTTGTTGGGAGTTTTTTGATAACTGATTCAATTTCATTGCTGGTAATTGGTCTTTTCAGAGTTTCTATTTCTTCCTGATTCAGTTTTGGGAGGTTGTTATATGTTTCTAGGA
Source organism: Ursus maritimus (assembly GCF_017311325.1). Lineage (NCBI taxonomy): Eukaryota > Metazoa > Chordata > Mammalia > Carnivora > Ursidae > Ursus > Ursus maritimus. Next base: position 32,974,694 of record NW_024424564.1, on the reverse strand, counting down.
ATTTATCCATTTCTTCTAGGTTGTCCAGTTTGTTAGCTTATAATTTTTCATAATAGTCTCTTATAATCCTTTGCTTTTCTGTGGTGTCAGTTGTTATTTCTCATCTTTCCTTTGTGATTTTGAGTCCTCTCTCTCTCTCTCTCTTTTTTTTTTTTTTTTTGGTGAGTCTGGCTAATGGTTTATCAATTTTGTCGATCTTTTTTTAAAGATTAATTTATTTGAGAGAGAGAGAGAATGCACGTGCACACACGGGAGGGGCAGAGAGAGGAGAGGATCTCAAGCAGTCTCCGGCTGAGGATGGACCCTACACCAGGCTTGTTCTCTCGATCCTGAGATCATGACCCTAGCCAAAATCAAGAGTTGGGTGCTTGGCCAACTGAGCCACCCAGGCACCCCAATTTTGTTATCTTTTCAACAAACTAGCTCCTAGTTTCATTGATCTGTTCTTTTTTTTTTTTTTTTTTTGGTCTCTATTTCATTTATTTCTACTCTAATCTTTATCATTTCCTTCCTTCTAGGTTTGGGCATTGTTCCTTTTCTAGCTTCTTTAGGTGTAAAGTTAGGTTGTTTAGTTGAGATTTTTGTTGCTTTTTACTTCTTTCCGTTGATGCAGCAATAATAAAAGATTTCAGTTATCTCACTATGTTGCATACAAATCCTTACAAGATCTGCTTGATTAGTTATTGAACTGGTCACATTTTGTGGTGCTCTTTGCATCTTCCTACATGGTATAATGTCTGAGTAAATTAAAGGACTTGGAAATAACTGGGTTGCAGAGTACCATTTCTGTAGAACCATGTTGTATACTTTTGCTTACAGTAAATGTGTTTGCATTCAGATCTTATATATAATCAACATGGGTAACTTTGAAACTGTGATAAATTTATGGTTACTTATCATTAATAAATAATGTAATAGAGCCCATGAATTCAAATGTGAAATGTTCTTATCTCTTCTATATGTGATTACCTACAAATACCTTTTTTTTCCTTTTGTTTTTTTTTTTTAAGGATTTAAATAAGCGGTTATCACTGCCAGCAGATATCAGAATACCTGATGGATATCTTGAAAAATTGCAGATAAACAGTCCACCATTTGATCAACCAATGAGCCGAAGGTCTCGTAGAGCTTCCTTAGTAAGTTTTCAGTCTCTTGTATATATGCCATCAAATCTGTTTGTTTGATTTTTCTGGGTGTAAACATTTTACATTAATTTTTATATTTACTTTTTGAATAACTGAATTTTATTACATTGCTTTTTGGATTTATTGTTTTTTAGTTCTTAAGGATTTAAAGATGCATATTGGAATACAATTTAAACTATATTCTGTTTTATTTTTTGGAAAAATTTTATTGATCTATGCTAGAAGTACAGAATATGTATTAAATATATACATGTATACTAGGGATACAGAAAAGTACATAAATCATAATTGTATAGTTCTTAAGGGTTTAAAGATGCATATTGGAATACAATTTAAACTATATTCTGTTTTATTTTTTGGAAAAATTTCATTGATCTATGCTAGAAGTACAGAATATGTATTAAATATATACATGTATACTAGGGATATGGAAAAGTACATAAATCATAATTGTATAGCTCAGTGTATTTTTGCAAAGTTAACATACGTGTGTAACCAGTACCCAAATTAATAAAAGAAAATTCCCCAAATCCCAGGAACCCCCTCCTGCCATCTTTCTGTTCATTTCCTACTCCCACTTCCTCAACTGTAGCCACATCCCTGCTTTCTAATGCCAAAGATTGGGTTTACCTATGTTTCCCATTGTTTTGTTTATAAAGTGCTTGTAGTATATTTTAGTATCTCAAAAGACTTTTTAAAATCTTCATTTACATTCACATTCTTATTTTAGAGATGCTTTTGTTATTTCTGATGATTCATATTTTAACTTCTGAACTTTATGACCATATAAATTATTAAAATACTTTATATAAATATATAAAAATGTGTATTCAAGTTTATATTATACAATATGCATGGAAGAATAGAGTATGTATTCTTTTTTTGGCTGACCTCTTTTGCTGAATGTTATGCTCATGTTTCATCTAGTTTGTTGCGTATATAGTTCATTTGTTCTTATTGTTGCATGGTATTCCATTGTATACTATCCAGTCTCCTGTTGATGGACATTTAAATATTTGGGTTGTTTTTAGTTTTTGGTTATTACCAAATAGTGGTTCTGTCATTCTTGTACATGTATTTGGTTAATACATGTAAGCATTTCTATTACATACATACCTAGGAGGGGAACTGCTTTATCTGATTTATGTGCATATGTTCAGCTTTCCTAAACACTGTCAAAAGAGTTTCCGAAGTAGCCTTACCAATTTACGCTCACATCAGTATTTGCCAGTTCTGTTTGTTCTCCTTTGCCAATTTTTGATATTGTCACTTTTTAAAAAGATTTTTAACGTTTCTGGTGTGTAGTATTACCTTATTGTTTTATTTGCATTTTTCTGATGACTAAGCTGAATACCTTTTTAATGTTTATTGGCCATTTAGATATACCTTCTTTTATGATTTAACTGCTGAAGTCTGTTGTCTCTTTTTCTTTGGGTTTTCTGCCTTTTTCTTATTGATTTATGGAAATTCTTATACATTCTGCATAAAGAAACTGTGACTCATATGTCTTGCAAATATCTTCTCCTAGCATATAGCAGTTGACCCTTGCAATTGCATTAAGCACTGCTGATTGAAAGGTCAGCTTTCCCTGTTGCAATGTCAACTTTGACATAAGTTCAGGTGATTGTATATGTAAGGATCTCTTTTGGTTGGTTATAGTCCTATAGTAGAGATACATATAAAGTGCTGTGGGAGAACAGAAGAGATAGCAAGTAAAATGACTGCATATCACAGCTTACAGAGGAGATCATGCTTGAGCTGGCTCTAGAAGGATGGGTAGGAACTTGTCAGGTTGACGATGGGTAGAAGGGTGTTCCAAGCAGAGGAAACTTGATGTACGAATACCCACAAGTATGAATGTAGGTATGTTGGGGAAATTATAACTGATATGAAGGATGAATGTGGAATAAGATTAAAGAATAGGGCTTGAAAGAATAGGATAAATCCAGACCGTAAAAAGCTTTGGCTATCAGGCCAAGCAAGGAGTCTGAACTTCATTCATCCCATGTAATGGACCTCAGAGGTATTGACTTAAACAAGGGCTGATGTAATCACATTTTTGTTTCATAACGGTGGCTTTAGGAAAAGTGTAAATGAATTAGAAGGAGAGAAAGACCAGAGGCAGGAAGATGGATTAGGAATTTATCCAAATTTTTCGATGATGTGGCATTCATGTGGAAATGGGAAGTGGAACCCAGATTCCCAGGACCATATAGAGATAAAATAGTCAGGACCTCTGGTACTCAGCCGAACTTTGTGTCTGAAGAAGGAGCAGTTGATGAGGATTCCTGGATTGCTAGCAGTTGTTATTCTCCTTATTATATTCTCCATATTATATCATGGAATTTTTTTTTTTTTTAAAGATTTTATTTATTTATTCGACAGAGATAGAGACAGCAGTGAGAGAGGGAACACAAGCAGGGGGAGTGGGAGAGGAAGAAGCAGGCCCATAGCGGAGGAGCCTGATGTGGGGCTCGATCCCATAACGCCTGGATCACGCCCTGAGCCGAAGGCAGACGCTTAACCGCTGTGCCACCCAGGCGCCCCCATGGAATGTTTTTTATCCACCAAAAACTTCTGTTTGGTTACGTATTCTAAAGAATAAAATTACCTTATGCTGTATATAACATGAGCACATTGTTATTTGGCATTCATCAGTATATAATAAAGTAAAAGTATAGTGCCAACTGGATTTTGGTATATAGGTTAATGATCATCATTCTTTTGCATCACTGCCTAAGACATTTTTATTTAAATAGCTTTGGTACTTGATTATCTGGTTGAAAGTGTTTTTTGGCTATTGATTTTTATCAAAGATTAGTACTTAGGATAAATTTTGGAGTTATTTAATGTTCAGATTGGGACTAAAGGTATGATTTAATCACCATGTAATTCTTAAAGCTGTCCTTTATGAGCTTTTTCAGTCTACATGAAATTAAGGAAAACAGTGCCCTCTAATGAATGTTGAGTGATGGAGTTTTTGTTGTGGTTGAGTATTCCTACTCATCTTCCTTGGTTTTTGTTCTAAAGTGGTTTATGGATATCAAATTAATTATGCCAGCTGTGTTTTGGTTTCTGCTAATGCACCCTTTTCATTAATTATCTACCTTGCTAAACTAAACCATGTGGTTTCTTTTGAAGTATATTAGAAAATTATTCTTCACTACCCTGGGTTTATGTATGAAGGGGAAGGGAATGGATGGAAAGGAGATGGGAAAAGAAATACCTTCTTCACATGTGTTAGAGCTCATGTTTCCATGGATAATATAGTTCTTTTTTTTTTTTTTCAAGATTTATTTATGTATTTTAGAGAGCACATACAAGTGGGAGGAGGGGCAGAGGGAGAGAATCTCAAGCAGACGCTATGCTGTGCACAGAGCCCAATGCAGAGCACAATCCCACAACCCCGAAAGCATGACCTGAGCCAAAATTTAGAGTCAGATGCTTAACCAACTGAGCCACCCAGCACCCCTGCATACTATATTCTTTATCTAAAAACAAAATATATTTTCAAGATAAAATATAAAATTTTAACCTTGTCTTTCTAAAAGTCTGAAACTTTATATTTTTGCATATTCAGTAGCAATGTATAGCAAATAGAATAGTAAAAATAACATAAATCCTTTGCGTAGGAATTAAGAAACAAATCACAATTTCTGATGAAGAGAGACCTACAGTAAGGCTAATTGGTTCTTCTTTAAATTTATGATCATCATCATCAACCTAAAATGAATCTTCAGTATTGCTTGGCTGCCCTATATTGTCTTTCTCTAGTTAACCCTTCCCCTCTCACTCTGTGCAGATGATCTCTCTTCCTACATGATAAAGAAGAGAGAAGCCATTAACCAGAAACCCCCTTTTTTTTCTTTTCTTTTCTTTTTTTTAGATTTTATTTGACAGAGAGGCAGTGAGGGGTGGAACACAAGCAGGGGGAGTGGAAGAGGGAGAAGCAGGCTTCCCGCTGAGCATGGAGCCTGATGCGATGCGGGGCTCAATCCCTGAACGCTGGGATCATGACCTGAGCCAAAGGCAGACATTTAACCAACTGAGCCACCCAGGCACACCCTCTTTCCTTCTTTTAATATTGAGGAATAGTCTTTCTTCCTATCTCATCTCCTCAGTATGCTTTAGAATATTTTTGTCATCTTTGGACACGCATATGTACTGTCTCTCTTAACTGAATTCTTCCTATGTTTATATAAATAAACTTTTTATTTTAGAATAGTTTTAGATTTATAGAAAAGTTTAAAAGATAATATAAAGAGTTCCCATGCACATGTCCAGTTACTACTACTGTTAACATTTTACATTACTTTAGTATGTCACAACTAAGGAAATCAGCACTTTATTCAGATTTCCTTTATTCAGATTTTAGCACTTTATTCTACACTTTATTCAGATTTCCTTAGTTTTCTATTAGTGTCCTTTTTTTGTCCCAGGATCCCTTCTAGGATATCACATTACATTTAGTTGTTCTATCTCATGTTAAAGATACTGGTTATTGGATTAGTGAAGTGCTATTTAATATTCATTTATGGTTGATTAGAAGTGAGATGTTCTAACTCTTAATGTATTTAGTTACGTATTAGATTAGTGGAAAGCCCACATGGCAATAGTCAGGATTCATTAGAGCATAGATTCACTTAGAATGATGGCATACCCACTGGAATTTTTGTGAAAATATTAAGTGTAGCTCTAAGAGATTGAAAGTCTATATATGAAAATTTATTGATTTATATTGAAATTCTGGGTTTTACACATTTACAGAATCCGCTTGTTCCTAACAATGGGTTGGATTCCTCATTCATGGCTTGAGCAATATATATCATATGTAGTCCTTTCTTATTTCTAAGAGTAGGCAAAAAAGTAGTGTATCAAGTCCTGATGTCTCTTAGAAATAGTAAATATATCATGGAGTGTGGAAGTGTAGCTCAAAGTCCACTCATAATTTAATTTACCTTTGGTATATTATGTACAGAATTAAGATAGTATCATACTGATGGTAACAGCAATTTTTGGAAGACAAAATTTGCAAGTAGAATAAAGGTTCTCAATCTCTTCTCTGCCCCAGACATTTCTGTCAGTAACAGTAACTCCATAATTCTCACAAGAAGGGAAATGGATGTTTGAAAAAAATCTCCCTTTGTCCCCTGTGTTTCTTATATATGCATTCGCTTTTAGGATGGCATCTGTAGAACTTTTGCACATACTTCATTTGTTTTTAAGCTCAGACTGCGTTGTTAGCATGTTAATACCTCTTAAGGATGGCACTTTTGTGATGAGCACTAGGTGTTATATGTAAGTGATGAATCTCTAATTTCTCCTAAAACCAATATTACACTGTATGTTAACTAACCAGAATTTAAATAAAAACTTGGGGGAAAAAATTCTTTACAACTATGATACAGTGATTATGTTGGCAGAGCCAAAGTAATCCAGAAATCTCCCGTAATGCCCAATACCACTTACAGGTTACATTTAGTTATAGAAAGGCTATTATAAATTATAATTTATTTTGTTTTTTTTTTTTTTTTTTGATGGGAAATGATAGTTTATTCCCAAGTAACTATATATACTTGAAGTCAGAGAGCACAGCAGTCATACAGAGAGAATCTAGACAGGGCCATGGTGCTAATTATAACAGTTGCTAACATTTATCAACGGTGTTCTCTGTATTAGGTAATGTGCAAACCCTTTACAGCCATAATTCCCAGTAAATAACTTGACCAAGGTCAGTAGTCTAGTAAGGGTCCTGAGCTAAGATACAAAACTACGTCTCTCTGATTCTAAAAGCTATGCACTCATTCTACTTACTAGAAGTCTTATAAGTGTCAGGTTCCTAGTACACCTTTAAAAATTACTGAGAATCCCAAAGCGCTTATGTTTATGTGGGTTACATCTATTAATGTTTATTATGTTAGGAATGAAAGATGAGAAATTGAAAGATATTTTACATGTTAAATCATTTCAAAATAAGAAAATTAAATGTACTACATGTTAACATGAATGAAAATTTTGTGAAAATGTCTTTATTTTCCAAAACAAAAAATAGTGAGAAAAACCACATTGTTTTACATCTTTGCAAATGTCTGGCCTTTATTCTTTCTTTCTTTCTTTCTTTCTTTCTTTCTTTCTTTCTTTCTTTCTTTCTCTTTCTTCCTTCCTTCCTTCCTTCCTTCCTTGCTTTTTTTTTTAATTCTTAACTTTTTTTTGTTGTTATTCTTATGATATGTTAGTCACCGTACAGTACATCATTAGTTTTTGATGTAGTGTGGGCATGTATTGTATGGAACACTGGGTGTTATATGCAAATAAATGTCTGGCTTAGTGGAAGACAGATATGCCCAGATGTGCTTCTGGATCCAATCTTTTGCTTTTTTTTTTTGGTTGAGGTATACAAAGAAAATACGGTTTCACACCAATATGTAATAACAAAAGGGAAGAGGTTTTTTTTTTTTAACATTTCTAGATAATTATAAATATTTTCTTGGATACTAGGTCATACTCTACTTGGCACATTACTATAGTTGCCCTGTGATCTCTGAAATTAAATCAGTAAGTTCAATGTAACCTCTTACACCAAAATCCACTGCTCTATTTTTCATTTTGATGAATCTTTTAACCATAAATGCTTTTAAAAATATCATTCAATGGTAATTTGGAAAATACTAGTCCAATGAATTATTCAGATCTTCCAAATGTTGGAATGTTTCTTTGTATAATATTTAAAAACACATTTTAAAATATTATTACAAATAACATTAGAAAAGTCTGCAAATGTTAAGAAGCTATCATGCTCATGATGATGGTTTTCAATTTTCTAAAATTCTAATTTTCACTTGAAAGCTCAATTTCCTATATTGACATATGCTATCTATTGTTTTCCATCACTGGCAAGAAGATACATGTCCCTCGCAATTCTGACTAGCATGTCTCTCAGCCATTTTTTTTTCATGTAAAAGTGGTATTCCATGAAAATAGTGAATAACCCAGCTCATAATTCAAATAATCATACGAGGGCTTTTCCAGAGGAAAGTATCATAGTTCAACATGTAGCAGAAGTATTTATATTTTGGGTTTTATTTAAGATTTTATTTATTTGACAGAGAGCATGAGCAGGGGGAGGGACAGAAGGAGAAGCAGACTCCCCACTGAGCAAGGAGCCGACATGGGGCTCTATCCCAAGACCCTGGAATCATGACGTGAGCTAAAGGCAGATGCCCAACCGACTGGAGCCACCCAGGCATCCCTATTTTGGATTTTAAAAAAGTTTTCATGTGCTTATGCTGTAAGAGTCATCTGAATAGGAATTTGATTGGGGCTGCCAAAAAAGCCAGGTATTCTCTTGGAGCAATGAAGTAAAAAATTATCTTCATTTGTTTGGAAAATAGAATTAAGGAGATTTTTGTATATTTTTTTTAAATATAAAGTTGGGGCACCTAGGTGGCTCAGTTGGTTAAGCATCTGACTCTTAATTTTGTCTCAGGTCATGATTTCAAGATTGTGGGATTGAGCTCCAAGTCCTGCTCTGCACTCAGCAGGGAGTCTGCTTGAGATCCTCTCCCTCGCCCTCTGCCCCTCCACCTGCTGGAATTCTCTGTCTCTCTTTCACAAATAAATAAATCTTTAAAAAAATAAAATATAAAGCTTATTGTTGGATCCTTAAGCTATTTCTGTTTTTATAAAACTTTTAAGACATTGTAAAATAATCTAATGATGGAACTCAGTCTAGACAGTGAACTAACAAAAGCAGGAATCATTTCTGTCGTCTTCACTGTATCCCCAGTACCTAGCATTGTACGTGGTAAATGTTGAATAAATGAGCTTTGTCCTCTGTCCTCTGAATAATTTCTGTAGGAGAGCATGTCAACAAGCTAGTCATTATATCTATTGTTAATCTTGTCATGTTCAGCAGACAAAAATGCAAGCAAAATTTTCTAAAAATTCCATTTTAAAGATTCAGTAAGTAATATTTACATGTAATTATTAAAGCCTTAAGGCTGGAAATTATTAAGTGAGGTGGTTACACTTTATTCTGGCAGATAATTCACTAGTATAATTGTGCCTTTTGTCTTAATTCTGTGCCTGCCTGCATGATGAAATTCAGTAATGCTCTTTATCTTATAGATTGATTATTCAAATTTAAATTCAGCTTTATAATTATAGTACTTACCTTTTTAAAAAGCAGACTTTCAGCATAATGATCTCACTAAATGTCATTCTCTGAAAATGACTTTGTTAATATTTGATCATCCCTTACTTTATTCCTTATATACTTCATATGATACAGTAATCTCTATAACATTTTTATCTTTACAGTCTTGAATTTGTAGTCCACTTACATACTCTTTAAAGCAAATATAAGCATTTTTGTCATAGCTACTGGACCATTGGTCCAAAGCATATTTGATGTTTTAAAGGAGTGCTAGTATTTATTTACTTAAGATAAAAGAATGAATAAGAAAATTTCCCAACTCCTGATAAGAAAAAGTTTCTAGCTTGCAGTCATATTTTTCTTTGTGGTTCACATTATTATAGATGGTATTTTTATTTTTCTCAGGGACATTCATTGTTTTGTTTATACTAGTTTCCATTAATTATCAATGTAGTTTTTTCCCCTTCATTTAAGATATGACACAAGACTTAAAATTCATGGCAGAAGTACAGTAGTGTCATATTTGTGAGTTTAATGAATTCTAGAGATAGGTATAAGAAAATAAACACATTCTACCAAGTTAATGTGACCCTGGCAATTAACATTTTTTCAAAGTAGTTATTTAAGATCCTATCTAAATAGGCTATAAATAAAACTACACTAAAAGATTATTCAGGATCAGGCTCTTATGTACTAGATAGTGGGATATTTGCCACATTTTCTCCTCTTAAAAGTTTAAAAACTCCATTTGTATTTGGAAAGTGTTACCTATTGTAGTTTTACTTTATTTTGCATTGTTATTGATAGTAGAAAGCAAGGACTTAGTATCTCTCAGTCACATATAAGACTTGGTGGATGGTGTGTGATGGTTTCAGAATCTCATTTTTAAAATAAAATTGTTTGAAAATACTACATAGCAAGAAAAATTTCAAAGAGTGCAAAAAGTTTTGCAGTCATCCATTAATACGACCTATGATCAAAGTTTTTATTAGGTTAGCAAAATTGAATTAAGTACTATTGGACGTACAGTTTTTCCTAATGGCTTTTAACATGATATAAATCATTGTAACAAAATGATAAAAATGTCAACTATACCTTACTAAAAACAATAAAATTTAATTTAAAAAGATAACAGTTTATTTGAGGGAGCTGTGCTATTTTTGGCCTTTCAACTTTGGGCAGTTTATCCTACTGTTCAAAATAGTAAGTGATATTAAGTCAAATTGTCAAGTACCATTTTTATTTTATTCAGCACCTCTGGAAAAATTGCATATTTGAACCTTCAGATTTGGACTAAAACATAGTATTTAAGGATCCAGTATTATTTACACAACTTTGAGAGCTGAGATTATGTATAAAAGAACATTGTTTCTTTTCACTGGCTATTCATTTAAGGGCATGAGCACCAGTCTCAGTGAGAAGAGAATCTTTAGATTATTGCCTTTTCCAAGATCTACAGAGGAGTACGAGAAAGCAATTTTAAGAAAATTCTTACTCCTCTGTTGTTTGTTATCTTTTTTCTGTTGCTGCTCTCTCAGTCCCTAAGTTTTCATCTCTGTGTTTTTTCCTTTTTCTTAAATCTTTTGTATTGAGGCATTTTGTTTTTAGTTTTTAAATATTAAGCTTCCATTACATATTTGGGTGTATTCCATCTACCTCATTTATTGACTGCATACAGAAGTGAGGCAAACAAGCTCAGGGTTTAAAAGCAATGATTTTGAGAACTTACTTTTAAAGACTTTTTGGGAAGGGGGGGTGTCAGATTTAGACTTACTACTTCTGTGTTAGTTTCCTAATCCATAATGGAGCGTGACTTGCGCTTTTCTTTTTCATTGCATTTTGGTTAGAAAACCTGAAACAAGTAGTATTTTGTTGTTTGCAGGCCTTCCTAGGGAAGTTGAAGATTGGTGAAGGAAAATATGTAGGAAAATTACTTACTTTGTAGTTTTGCTAAGAAGAAAATCATGTAGTTGTCTTTTATAAAATTCTTTAGTATCTTAAAATACCTGTGGTATCTTAAAATCTCAGGGCCTTAAAGTAAAACATTTTTTCTTAGCAGAATGTTATCTATATAAAAAGATGACTTGGCAGTTTTAATTGTGAACTTTGATGTTTTAGAACCTTTGAATGTTCCAACATTGGGTGTATTTTAAAACTTGACAGATGTTCAACAATTTAATTATAATCAGATTTTTCTATTTCAAGACACTCTTTAGAGCAGGAAAGTTTCAGAAATTGAGGAAGAGGGGTGCCTGTTTGGCTCAGTTGGTAGAGCGTGTGACTCTTGATCTTGAGGTCGTGAGTTCAAGCCTCATGTTCGGTGCAGAGCTTACCTTAAAAGAAGTAATAAAGTGCATGCCTTTAAAAGGAAAAGGATAATATTTTTAAAAAGAAATTGAGATGGATGGAAATTTTAAGAATACTAAATTTGTAATTGTTTGCTTTCAGTCAGAAATTGGGTTTGGAAAAATGGAAACCTATATCAAATTGGAAAAGCTTGGAGAGGTAAGCAGATACGTACTTCAAAAATATAAAACACCTTTTTTTCTTGTTCATTATCCAAACTCCACAATTAGTTCACAGTTTTTACCAGCCTAGAAGAAAAAATGTAGGCACTGTAGTCTAAAAGATTATATCTTGTACTGAAAAGGCAACAGAATGTTAGAAGGAAGAAAACCTTCAACTCTTGAAATTATGCCATCAATCTGAGAGGAAATGAGTATTTTTTTATAGCTTGTAATCTTTTATCGAAGCAAAAAATATTGTGCTTTCTTGGTAACAAAATAGGCATCTATCTGTTAGCCTCCTGGCAGTCTGTTGTCTGTGCTGTCATGTGGGAAATTGCATGAGATCAAACCTGCAAAAAATCAGAATTTAATCTCTAAAGATGAAGACACATCTCATTGAAGGTTAAGGAAATTTTTGGCTAAGAAGAGCTTGGTTTTCTTAAACTCACTACTAGTACTGACTAATTTTGAAGTGGTCTTCCTCCCAGGGTGAGAAAGGGCCAGCCAGAAAATAATGGAATTAGCTAACAGGGAAGCTTAAGAGAATTTGCGGGTTATCTTGGCAATGATAGAAGAAATCTCCTGTAGAATATGTTTGTTCTTTAAAGGAGAGTGAATGTACACAAATTCTGAAAAGTCTGAGAACTGATCAAAGTTTTCTGATTTAACATTATGTCAGTTACATTTTCAGTTTTCAGTTAACATGCTCAATTTACGATTGCAGGTGAAATACCTTTGACTCTAAAGCTACTGATCCAGTTGTTAATCTCATCAAAAGTACAAAAAGTAAATTAAATATTCTATGTTTTCATACTTGGCGGCACTCCGTAGGGCAGTGGAGAATATGGAGGCTCTGCGTATGGACTGAAAGTCCTCTTAGCTATAAGAAAACTGAGACAAATCATTGTAGAGTTTTCCTTGCAAAATGGGCTTTAACATATGCTTACAAATTAGGAATTTAGTTAGGGCTCTTTATTGTTTAGATGCTATAGATAGACTCTTAGGACATTTTGATGTGTCTTTCAAAAATGTATTTTATAGGGTACATATGCGACAGTGTATAAAGGAAGAAGTAAATTGACAGAGAATTTGGTGGCATTAAAAGAGATCCGATTGGAACATGAAGAAGGTGCACCCTGCACAGCTATAAGAGAAGGTAAAATTTGATCTTTGTGAGAAAAATGTACAAAAGAGTTTATATAGAATGTTTTAAACCAAAGCTGCATAACAAGAGTTCATTTTTTTTTAAGTAAAAAGAGCTCAGATACAGATGACTGGGAGATACATTTAGACATTAAAAAAGCTAATATTTAAAGTCAAAATATTTAACAGTATTAATTATTGTATAGGTTATAGTGCAATACTATGAAGTCATTAAAAATTATTGTCATGGATAAATATTTGACATTGGGAAATGTTATATATTATCTGTGGAGAAAAGCAAACTATAAATTGATACACACACAATATAAATACCATGATACCATTTTTTTTTTAAAGCTAGATTATCCAGAAAATGGCTTGAAGCAACTCATGAGCAATTTGGAGGGAAAAAATGGTATCTTAACCTATATCTAAATTAATCTTATAAGTCTCAATAAGTTAATATTTGAGGAAAAAACAGAAGAAAATGTTATGGAGATATTGTAACACTGGGGACAGTTTTAAGTATTAAAAACAAACCCAAAGCCATAAAATAAAAGAAAAAAATTATTCTGTTAAAATTTATACTACAGATCCCATTGGTGAATTTTTGTTTTACGCTTAAGAGAATCTTAAACTCAGTTCATGTGTTAAACTGCAGGTTTTTGTAGTCTGGCTACCACAGACTAATTAACTTTCTTTTCTTTTTTGCAGTTTCACTATTAAAGGATCTAAAACATGCAAATATAGTGACCTTACATGACATTGTTCATACAGATAAATCTTTGACTCTGGTCTTTGAATATCTGGTAAGCATTTAACAAAAATTTAGTATTTACTTTTGCTATAATAAAACATAGGAAATTGAGTTAACAGCTCCAGGGCATTGCTGTTTAGTTATTGGTATTTAATTAAATTACATGTTGTGCATTCAATATCTTTTCTCAAAAAAAACAAAACAAAACAAAAAACAAACCACTTTTAAAAATTAGATACTGTTAAGTAAATCAGCCATGCCTTCTGAGAAGTATGTATCACACAGTAAAGTACTGTATTTTTTCAGGATAAAGACCTAAAACAGTACATGGATGACTGTGGAAACATCATGAGTATGCACAATGTAAAGGTATGTTTTAGTGTGTCATTTTAAATAGCCCTTATATTTTTCAAACATAGAAAGTAACAGGAATATAAAGGAATAGTAATTTAAGAGTTTTCAAAGCATACAAATATGTAGAATGTGGAAACTGCTGCTTAGAATTTCTTCAGGCCTGTTGTTCAGCTTCCTGCCTTGGCTTATTCTTAATGTCCTATTGCTCTATTTTTCACCTACAAGTAAACCGAAGGTACGTTCTTGAATCCTCTGTACTTGAGGTTCTTTTTTGTCAACTCCAGAGAATCGAAGACCTTCTGTGTTTCACATCGCCTTTTCTACCAAAATGCACAAAAAAAGTCTACCATTAGCTTTATAGGAATTGCTTTTTTCAGAGAGTCATTCAGAGCTCTACAGTGCTAATTCCCTTTTCTGAATCATAGCAGATTTCGAAGGCTGAGTAGGAGGTGCAGAAAGTAAAGTACCCAGAGGGTGGGTGACAGAAGCTGGTTTAGGTTATTTTTATAGCACGTAATTTGCCAGAGCTATGCAGCACCATTCTCTTTGACACCTCAGAATTTTTATAAAACCACCAATTCCAGTGCGTTATTTTAATGACACTGTCCCAGATCAGGTTTTTTTGGCGGGTGGGGGTAGATGTTGGTTAATTGTTTTGCCACAATATCAAAATCAAATTGTAAGCCTTAGTAGGCCTGTAAGCGTATGAGGATATATTTATTTTAAATCATTTTCTATAACAAATGGACTATTAATATGTAAAGTTTCTTTTCACTTTATTTTCAGTATTTATTTTCATAGAAATTGTCAGACTAGAAAAATAGGTAGATGCTTCAAACAGAATAATAAATTGTAAAATTCAGAGAACAACTATATAAGGAAAGGCTTTGTATTTTAAAGGATGTGGGTTTTTTTCTTTGACTTTTCTAGGCCAGTTGCTTTTTGTTTACCATAACATGCTTACCAAAGTATATCTTATTATTTGTAAGACTAATTTCTATTCATTTGTTTCTGTAGCTGTTTTTATACCAAATTCTACGTGGTTTGGCATATTGCCACAGAAGAAAGGTATTGCACCGAGACTTGAAACCACAGAACCTACTCATTAATGAAAAAGGAGAATTAAAGCTAGCAGATTTTGGTATGGAATGTATAAGATATTTATAAATAGTTCCAGGTGGTTACATTTATAAGAACAACTGTTGACACTGTGTGATTGCTTTTATGTGAGTTTGGAAATTTTCTCCGTAGCCCACAGAATAAGATACTTGATAAAACTTTGGTAGGTGAGTTATATTCATGAATACCAAAAGGCATCGGTTCTCAGGTATGGTCTTGAGACCCTTGAGCATCCTGAGACCCTTTCAGGGCATCTCCAAAGGTATATATTATCAAAATTATACTAAATGTTACTTGCCTTTTTCACTGTATTAATATTTGCAGTGATGGCCCAAAAGCACTAAGGGATAAAGCTACTGGTTGGTGCTTTAGTATAAGTCAAGGCAGTGGCACCAAATTGTACTTGGTAGTCATTGTGTTCTTCACCACTATATACACTTGGAGGAAAAAAGTGTCAGTTACATATAAAAAGGTATTTGATGAAGCAGTAGTAAAACTTACTAATTTTATTAAATCTCCATCTTTAAGTACGTGTCTTTTTTAGTAGTTTATGTGATGAAATGAGATGTATACATAAAACACATTTGCTGTACATGGAAATACTATGGTTATCTCAAGGAGTAGTGCTTATGTGAGTGCAAACCGAACTAACCCTTTTTTTCAAGGAACATCATTTTTACTTGAAAAAAATGACTGACGGACAAACTACGGGTACTCAGACTTAGGTATATTTGGCACACATTTTCTAGGAAATAAAGTGAACCTACCACTACAAGGAAAACACCTGAAAGTATTTCTTGCCAATAGGAAGGTCTGAGTTTTCAAGCAAAAATTAGATTTTGGAAATCTGAATCTGCCACTTTGAGCTCGATATTTTCCCCATACTTAAAGACTTTACTGGTGAGATGGGTAGTGGTATTAACAAATGGGTTTTGTTGATATGTTTAGAAATCTGTAAGCATTTGGAATATCTATAACCCAGGGAATCGATGTTTTCCAAATGACTAGTATGTACATAATATTACAGAATCATGCATGGGTAAAAGATCCACTTAAAGTGCAAGATAGACCAATGAATTTTAATGTAACAAGAGTATGAGAAGTTTGCTATTATAATTTCAGTTACCACATAATCTTTAAGAAATTAAATCTGATGTAGTGTCAAAGAAGAATATGCACAATATTCAGAAAAGGCTGTTTAAATGCTCTTCCTCTTTCCAATTTCATATCTGTGTGATCTGTGTGAGATCTGATTCTCGTATACTTCAGTCAAAGCAACATATCACAAGAGATTGAATGCAAAAGCAGTTGTGAGAATCTAAGAGTCTTCTTTTAAATTAGATTACAAAACTATGAATAAGAACATTTGTACTAATTTTTATTTTCCTTTAGGAAAAAATCTTTCTCATAAAAGTCATGTTAATACATAAGTGGTGATTTTATTGAATAAGTTTTAAATTTTTCTCAGTTTTTCTAATATGGCAAATATCTATATAAATAAAAGCTGTTTGGGTCCTCATAATTTAAAGATTTTTTAATTATGTTAGTCACCGTACTTTAAATTGTAATAAAAGGGGTCCTGAGACTAAAGAGTTTAAATGCCACTACTGAAAGGTGATTCTTTAATATGCCTGCCACCATGACTTTGTATTTATATGCTTATTAACTAATTAATTAATGCTATTTATGTCTCTCTTTAGCTAACTCAATTTTAATGAGATTACATATTCTTATTGCTTCTAGGAAGTAAATTTTTTTATATTAAAGAAACTTTGTATAGTAGGTTTTTGTTTTTTTTAATATTTCACATTTTGAGAGTTTCAGTACTCTAATAGAAAATGGTTTTAAAAAGCCAGGGCAGTTTTCACAATTAGCACTTAATCATTTTTCATAAGTGCTAATAAGTGATAATAGTAGTTTCACTTTTGGAATATTGCATTAAATTTGAAAATATAAGTGTTTCAAATATTGCTTTGTTAATAACATTAAAAATTCACTAAGTGGTGAGTTCAGGAAATTCCTATACTTTTACTCTTTTAACTTTACTATTTGTTTGAAAGTAGGTTAGTATTTGGTTTTCCTTCCTTAAAAAGGAAATGGGTATAGGTCACATGTGTTTAAACTTAATGAGTTATTTGCATATGCTCACATTATATTGTCTCTTGGGCACAGTTTAGGCTGTTACTTTCCTTAAAATTGTTATTTTCTGTTTTGTTCTGTCTTTTTTTTTTTTTTTTTTTCTGAGCTGCATTTACTGCTTCTTATTCCTTAATCATAAAATGAATAGCAGTGATAGAGAACCCCTGCTTGGCTAATAGAAATGCAAAATGAATGAATGGCAAGGACCATCAAAAATTTACTTTTGGGGGGGAATGCTAGGAGTGCTTTAAATTTTGCTTCTAACAAAGCAAGCAAGCGAATTTTATCTTTTCACAGGCCAACAAGAAATTCTGATTATTCCATGAGATAGTACAGTTTTGTCTCTGCTTTTAGTTATTTTTTATTGGTCGCATAGTAAATATACTTAAGAACTGCCAATAAGAGAGAGTCCTATAACTTTGAGTATTTTATTGTACATTGTTCTTGATCTCTATGAAAATTCTACCCTTTTTCCTGTGATTGATGAAATTCAGATCTAGGCAAATACGAATATAGACAAACATTTTCATTAATAATGGAAAATGGCTTCTGTAATTATACCATATCACAATTAATTTGGTTTGGAAAAGATGATTTCATTTTATAACAATACTGAAATTCTCATTGTGAACCAGGAATCTGTTTGAACAAGCACCCTACTTCAGAATTCTCTCAGGAACAGGAGAGTAAGGTACTGAGGAAACTATAACTTGCAGTTGCTTTGATGCTATACTTATAGGTTATAGAATAAGCAAATTTGTGGCCTGTCTTTTGTTCCCACATAACCCATTATTAATATCAGGAGATATTAGAAAGCTATCCACATCTTGCTAATTACCAAAGTTGGTAGGAAAATAATTTGTTGAACTTACTTTACCAAGTTGGGTTTGGTAGAGTAAGACTTGTAATTAAATAAGATCGTGTCAACATTGTTAAAGTTATACCCTTTAGCTGTTATACTAAACAAAAATAGTATGAATGCTGCCTAGCTATTTAAATTTCTGGTTTTATTTCAGTGCCTTTATCGAGTTTAATAAAGTATTGAATTATCCTTTTATGACATTTTTCATATTTAATATTTTAATCAAATATATAAAGTTACACATAAAAGCTCACAGCCTAAAAATGGATTATTCCTTGTTATTTGAAATAAACTATATGTTAGAATAAATTTATATTTCTTCAGGTATCTTTTATAGTTGCTTCAAGTGATCAGAATTGAATCCAGATCAAGTGGAGGCTTACAGATGCTAAAAACAACTCTCATGCCAGTGGCTCAAGAGATGAAGTTGTAACTCTCGCCTTTATTTCTGAATAATCAGTGATTCCATTTTAAATTGACAAAAGAATGGCACATGGTTTTCATCATTTACATTAATAATAGCCAAAGGCAGCATGGTCCGTTTTATTTAAAATTATCCTTAAATACTTAAAATACACAACAGCAGTGTAATTTAGTCTAAGAAAACTAAAATTGGTATAGCAAATGAAAGTTGGAATCAGGTTAAAAAAAAAAAAAAAAGGTAACAGAAGCCTGTAGCTATAAGTAAAACTCTTTATCTCTGTCTCATGGCCTATTTGGCATTAATTTAAGGTTCCACTTGGAAATAATTTTGGCACTATGATTCATAGAAGGCAAGTTTCTTAGGTTTACATTAACCCAGGCACTGTTACCAGGTGCATTCACATGCATAAAAATAAACATAGTCTCTGATTGTGGAATTGTTACTGTTTAATTGCATAAAGATTTGCTTACTAGACCATGCACACACACACAAAAAAATTCATAAAACTGAGTTTTTAAACTTCAGGAAACTAGAGAATAGCTGTCTCAGACATCCTTGTGACTGAAGTCATGGTGAAGATATGGGTTGGGAAATCCTTGCCATTTTTTAATTGTTTTCTTTTCCCTGTGAAGGGCTAGCCAGAGCCAAGTCAGTTCCCACAAAGACCTACTCCAATGAAGTCGTCACACTGTGGTACCGGCCACCTGATGTGCTTCTCGGTTCCTCAGAGTACTCAACACAGATTGACATGTGGTAAATACATGCAGATGTTATTGCCATTTATAATTTTGAAAGAATGTAGCCATTAACACAGGCATATTGATAGATATTTGACTTTTAGGGAGATATTTTAAAGAGCGAAAATATAAGCAATAATGAAAAGTTTTGACACGAATAAGATCACCTAGGTTTACCAGTTCTATCACTTACAACTACATAATAAGCTTATTCAAATTACTGGACTTGCCTCAGTTTCCTCATTTAAGGAAATGGGAATAGTAACAATAATTACTTTAAAAAGGCTGTTTTGTGGATAATGTTAAGACCAAATGAGCTAATACTTATTAAGCATTTAGAAGAATGTTTAGTACGTCGTAGTTTAAAATAAAATTATTCTTGTCATCATTTAATATTCATAAAAATCCACTTGGTCTTAAGTTGATCTAAGAATAATAAAATATTGCAACCATCTTCCTCATATCCCACTCTGATCATGATATTCCTTTACTCAAATACCTTTGCTGCGTCCCCTTTCATTACCTATAGAGTAAGGTATAATTCATCAATCTGATACTTAATGATCTCCATAAAAACATCTCTAAACTATCTTTTCCAACTTACATTAGACTGTTCCTCTATATGAGTAATCCCTTTTAGCCAAATGGGCTACTCACCATATCTCAAAAATAACCTGGGCTTTCCCACCTTTGCACTTATGTTCATACCAGTCGACCCATCTGGAATGCCTACTGTGCATCTCCTGCCTAGGAACCTTCAAAACACAGCTTTTCATAAATCCTTCCTGAATGCAACCTAGCATCCAATGACAATTCCTTCCTCTGAAATGTGGTTTCATTTATTGACTATATAATGCAATAATAAGTCATACGCTTCCTTCTGTTGTCTTGCATTGAACAATTATATATAATTTTGTGTAACATTTTTTTAAACTTATTTTTTAAATTGTGGTAAAATATACATAACGTAGTTTACCATTTTAACCACATTTTCTACAGTTCTTTGGCGTTAGGTACATTCACATTGTTGTGTAACCTTAACACTCCAGAACTTTTTTCATCTTGCAAAACTGAAACCTCATACTCATTAGACAACTCCCCATTTCCTCCTTCCTTCAGCCACTGGCAACCACCATTCTACTTTCTGTCTCTGTGAGTTTGACATTTCTAAGCACCTCATATGAGTAGACTGATTACAGTATTTGTCCTTTTGTGACTGGTTTATTTCACCTAGCATAAATGTCTTCAAGTTTCATCCATGTTGTTAAGATACTTGACTTTACGTGTCAGAATTGCTTTCATTTTTAGACTGAGTAATCATTGCATATGTATGCTACATTTTGTTTATCCGTTTGTCAGTGGGCATATGGGTTGTTTCTACCTTTTGGCTGTTAAGAGTAATGCTGCTGTGGACATAAGTGACAAATACGTCTTTGAGACTCTGCTTTCAGTTCTTTTGGGTATATACTTAGGAGTAGAATTGCTGGATCATATGGCAATTCTATTTTAAATTATTTTGAGGGACAACCATACTGTTTTCAATAGTGGCTTCATCATTGTAACTTTTTGTATACCATTTTAGTATGTAAAATTTTACATACAGTGGTTAGATTGTGAGTCCTTTAATGGGAGGGACTGTGTCTTAAGGGTATTCACACAGATTCTAGACGATAGTATTCATTCACTGAATCTCCATCCGTTTCTTTTCCTTCTCACACACTTGTGTACACTCACCACCCTGCACTTGTATGTTCTATCTCTGCTTCCTGCATAAAAGTTTCTTGAATCATTTGCTTCTCCCTATCCCTGCTACCCACTATCTAAGACATAATAGGCATTAAATCACTGTTAACTATTGGTATGTTTTTCTTCAAGGGTCATGCAGAGGAGAGCTGGACATTTTTAAGGCAGGGCAGAGGAGGGGAGATGGAGGAGTGGATATAACAATATAAAAGTTGAGACAAATAGGATACATATTAACAAATTAGTTGGAGCTGAAAATAATCTCTATAGTATGTTTTCTAGCAGGCTAATACAAAATTCTCCATCTCCAGAGGGTACTCTTAAGGAAAAGATAATTGTCCTTCATAATATGTAAATAGATTGCTCATCATTTTTTTTATGATATATCTTAAAGGGGTGTTGGTTGCATTTTCTTTGAAATGGCTTCTGGAAGACCTCTGTTTCCAGGATCAACCGTGGAAGATGAGCTGCACTTAATTTTCCGACTGCTAGGTAACAGATATTTTCCCAGTAATTTGTTTTCTGCCATTGTGACTAGCTAGATAAGATTATATATTTTAAAAAAATATATTTAAAAATTTGGTACTGAGACTAACTAACATGGATAGCTGTTATAAGAATTATAATTAGTTAATTATAATTATACCTGGCTGGCTCTGTCAGTGGAGCATGTGACTTAATCTCCGGGTTGTAAGTTTGAGCCCCATGCTGGGTGTAGAGATTACTTAAAAATAAAATCTTTAAAAAAAAAAAAAAAAAAACCAACCTGATTACAAAGAAAAGAATTATAATCAGCATAATTATAAAAATAGAGCCTTCTGTGTAACTTCTTTTCATTTACTAAGTTCTGCCTTTGCATTAAAAATTGTATGCAAGAACAAAGAGAAATATTATCGAAAATTGACCTTTAGCATATTATTGGGAAATATTTCTAGATTAGGCATCATCGTTTTTATGGCATCATTGCAGAGTCCCAAAAAAGTTGATATGTCTTTACTATTTCTATCATTTTGCTTTCAGTTGAAATAATAAAATCAGCTACTAAATGTAAATTGTTCTTTGACACTTTCTTAGTTCTCCTTATTTATGTGTTTGTGTATATATAAATTTTTATATATTTACACATTTTTATTTTTTTTTAAATTCAGGAACACCATCTCAGGAAACTTGGCCAGGTGTTTCTTCAAATGATGAGTTTAAGAACTACAACTTTCCAAAATACAAACCACAGCCTCTCATTAACCATGCACCCAGGTATTTTTTTCTTTAAGTTAAAGGGGGAAAACCCACATCATTCTTTCCAGTCTTTTGAAGCATTAGCCATAGTAAGGATTCAGGGAAAAATATATAATATACATACAGAGTTCTTAAATATTTTAGGATCTGATTTAGATGAATTTCTTCCTTCCTTTTGTCAGATTAATGTTATAATTCAGAGACCAAGATATATAAATCACAGAATTGAGCTATAAATAAAATGAATATAGAACATCCATATTAGAATTCTAGAGTGTATGTAGATTGTTCCCTTTGTCAGAAAGAAGACATTGGTTAATGCTGTATTCAGTACCTTGAAGGCCATGATGAAATTTTTGTTTTGCCTCCTACAGAATTATTCTGTATTTACTTACAAAAATCTAAGAAAGTGTTAAAAGTAAAATCTTGACTCTGACCCAAGGTGACCCGTCAGTATTTGGCCAATGTTAATGACATGATTTGTGTTTGAAGAATGTAAACTCTTTCTGACCCCTCATATCCTAAATGTTAGCCATTTCATTAAAGTTTCTCAGATCTACCCCCAGATCCATTTAAAACCCCCATTAAAATTTCAGTTAGAACATTTCTACTTACTGAAATGTAAAAATTCCATAAGTAACAAAGAATAACCCCTTTGACTGTGTTTTTTCATGTGTCCTTAAAAAAAATAGAGTATACCCAGATACCAAATAAGGTCAGTGTTTTAACGTTTTAATCAAAAAAGCCATTCACATTGCTCACGAGCTAACACACTTGGCTCTAGTTCCATTTATTCTCAAGCTAGAGAGAGTAGAAAAACAGTTCTGATACCAAAAATATTTTTAAAGTATTTATATGAATTGATGTTCTTATTGTTACTATAGCAACTAGTAACATTCTAAGTAGACTTGCTTAGGAAGAATAATACTATGTGCAGGGCTTTGTGTGTGTGTCTCTTCCTTCTAAGTAGCATAAATCCTATTTTTGTCATTTATATGTTGCTTGCTATTGTAATGTCCAGTGCAGAAGGTTGAAGCTCTTCTTTAAAGCAGGTTCTCCATGACCTTAGCCCCTAGTTTGTGCCCAAAGAGCTCTGGATATTTGTCAGAACGGCAAACTACAAAGGATTAGAAGAGTCTGGAGAATGTCTAGGCCACAGCATCCACAGTACTCACTAAGAACACTTGGGAGAGTATTTCTTTATTCGTAATTGTACTTTTGCCAGTGAAAGGCATGCAAAATAGAACCTGTGCTTTCTGATCAAGAGATTATCCCATTAAAATAGTCCCCAAATCCTCTACTACTTATTAAATGAATTTCATCACTATAATTATCTATCTTTATTGACTACCTCATTGATTTTGTAGCCCAATTTTTAATTAAGTTTTATGATGTCATTGTGGCATATTTAAATGGAACTTTATAGGTTCTAGTACCCCGGTCTCAGTAGACTACCCTGTAAAAATGTGTTGAATGAGTCATCTGTGTTTATTGTGAGCCACAGTGATAGATTTGGGGTCACTTTCACCTATACAATAAGAAAATGACGCTTTTGTATCTTGCCTGTAGCAGAACACTATGAAAATGATACACTTAAGCTTTTGTGATAATAGGGGTTACTTTGAGACAGAATGGTGATTTTGAAAAATTCTTTAATTATCTGATTTGTTCTTCATTATTGAAAATTTGAGCCAAAGCCGTTTTTTATAGTTTCTTCTTCAGCAAGTGGCAAGATAGGTCTTTTAAGGATAAAACAGATTTGAGTCTATTTGAAAGCAACAAAAGTGGCTATTTTAGAGCACTTGAAGTTAGCAGATTAAAACACTTGGAAAATAGTTTTATTTGAAAAGTTCCCGTCAGCTAAGATAAAAGAATAAATTGCTACTTGTTTTTTGTTTTTAGATTAGACTCTGAGGGAATCGAGTTAATAACAAAGTTTCTTCAGGTATGTTACATCTTACTTTGTAATCACTAAGCCGCAGTTTCTCTGTATCTGTAGAATGGAATCAGTAATACCTGCCTAAAGTATTTGTCATGACAGTTAAATAAGATTATTTATGGTAGTATCTGGCATGCTTAAGGCATATGCTTAAGTAAAATAATAATAAATGATGGTTTCTCTTAATGTGTATGGGTCTCTCACTGTGACCTAGAACATTCTGAGGTAGTCACCTTCTGGCATTGATCAACTTATGTCCAGGCCATGTTCTCTGCAATTCATAATCTCTTATGTTCTTTTTTTTCCTTATACTTACAGCCTTATAGGCTACAGCACCTACAAATACCATTCATATCTTCTATTCAAAGCAGTAAGAAGAGAAGATAAGGGTGTCAGCCATAATAGTCCCCTTGTATCTGGAAAGCAAAGGCTTTTCCAGAAACCCCTGCAAAGCTTCTTCCTAAGTCTTGTTGGCCAGAACATTAATTGTAAGAGAGGCTGGGAATTGGGGAGCAAGATTGTTATTATAATTAGCCTAAACTTAAAACAGTCATGATTCATGATTGATCTGCTGGATTTGGAAACACGGACACCTTAAACAAATCTCATCAAGGAAAAAAAGGAAATGGATATCCAATAGGTAATTTAATAATATCTGTCATAAAAGTATTGGATATATTTCCAGTGATCCTTTGGTGTTCATGAGGAAAAGGAACACCAAAGGTCAGATATTTTAGTTTTTTATCACTTCAGAAAATACAGGAAATCTAAATTTTTAGTGAAGAGCCAGCTTCATCTTGGAAGTTTGGAACTGAGATGTAGTCATTACTACATAATCTCAATAGCAACTCACATTAGAGTATATCTGGCGTACTCCAAGTTCGTTCTTAAAAAGCAGTCATTGTATTACAAATAATAAGATAAAAATAGCTCTAAATGCTAATCTGCCTCCCCTCATAATGTTTAGAGAAAAAGTTAATGAAGCAGTTCTTTGCTTTTTCACAGTACGAATCTAAGAAAAGGGTTTCAGCAGAAGAGGCCATGAAACATGTATACTTTCGAAGTCTGGGACCAAGAATACATACTTTACCTGAAAGTAAGAGAAATTCTAACGTCCCCCTGGCCCCATTTTCATTTGTCCAGTGTTGGAGACTGGGGTGAATTAGGGGTTTAGGAAGAGATTATGGTCGGTTTTTAAGCATAACATTTTAGTCTTTTTGTAACCAGATCAGAATTCCTTGAAGGGAAGTGTGTGTTATTTGCATATGTTTTCATTTGTTTCTTTTTCTTTTTTTTTTTAAGACTTTTTTATTTTAGAGAGAGAGAGTGAGTGAGAATGTGCTCCTGTAAGTAGGGGAGGGACAAAGGGAGAGAATCTTCAAGCAGACTTCCTGCTGAGCGCAGAGCCTAACATGGAGCTGGAGTGGGGCTTGACCCCACAACCCATGAGAACTTGGCCCGAGCTGAAAGCAAGAGTCGGGACGCCCAACCGACTGAGCCATTCAGGCACCCCTTAATTTGTTTCTTTTAATACTGAGCACATTGCCACTGCTCTGTAAGAAATCAATAGTACTTAGGCATGGGTTATTAATCTTATTAGACTTAAATTGGAAAATGCCATCTGATGATAGACATTGTCATTAGGCCTAATCTGGATTGCGTTGATTCAGAGTTTCTAAAAATGGATTTCAGGCAGAGAGTAATGAAGCACAACTGAAACATAAAATTGTTTTCTTGTGAAAGTAGATTTCCTTTTCAAGATATAAAGATGATTTTTCTTTGCTATGGTCACTCTGACTTTACTGTCCTCATGACAGTGGTGAGTGTATTGTCAGTCCCTAAAAGAGCTGATTTCTCATGCCTGAGTTAACTGCTTCATTTTACTCATCACCCCCTTTTAAAAGATTACCCCAACATTTTACTTTAAAACTGAGGAAGGTGAATGGGGAATTAGAATATTTAGGAACTGAGATTCCAAAAGCTTTCATTAATTTCCCATTCTCATTTATAACTAAAAAATATTGATTCATTGAGGTTTGCTAATTGAGATCAAGAATCCTTAAGACTTTTCACTTAGAACTTAACTGGATATTTTTTAATGAAAGATTACCTCTCTAGCAGAGATTGGAAATGAGAGAGATGAATTATGAGTGTTTTTTTAAGATGATATTTACATTTCATTATTAATACCAAGTTTCATTGTTTGAGGTAGGCAATTATGGTTGTGTACAAACCTATGGTTTTTTTCTGAAAATCTGCAGTTATTTTGAGACCCTGATACCTTCATGCCATTATAAGGAGACAGATAAAGGACAGAGAGAATAAAAATCAAGAAATACCTTTTGATTAGGTCTTATAACCCCAGTAAGTCCTAGAAAGAGAGTGTATATTCTCTATATGTACATATTCGAGGAGAAACATATTGGAAGCATTATTCAAAGCAGAGTTGTAGGGGAAGGTTCTGAGGGGAGATTATTTTATTTGGTTTTCTTCTCAAAACATGGGAACAAAGGGGAAGATAGTTCAGTAGGGCTTTAACCTTGTGAATGTAGCATAAATGTTTCATGTTGAATCAATACACATTTTTAAACATTCTGTCTATAGTTGGGTTATATTTGTTTTAATAATGTTAGACCTTCACCTGATAGTTTTTGTCTATGCATTTTAGGTGTATCAATATTCAGTTTGAAAGAGATTCAGTTGCAAAAGGACCCGGGTTTTCGAAATTCTTCTTATCCAGAGACAGGTGTGTTTGTCATAAACCATTTCACGTGTCGATCATGAAATATTGCGTGGAACCAAGTTTTTGGTTTATAAATTGATCAGTAAGATCATTGATGTAAAAACCAATGTACAGTGCATTCCACAACTGTATGTTTAGCATTGCACGTACTCACTTTTCTGTATGATGTGGGCAGCTCAGTAATTCTTCCAAGAGAAATCTGACTCAGTCAAGTCAGGGATCCTGAAAGCTGCAGATGGCACAAAGACCTTTTACAAGTGGCCTGGCTTGATCACTGCACACGCCATCCCTGGTACCTGAGGCAGAAGACACATCTTGTGCTTCCCTAGTCTTCAGGTTCTTCACTGCGAAGCATAGAAGCTGTAGACTGACCCCATCAACAAAAGGGTCATTTAAGACAGTGCTGATCACTCTTATCGTGGAACATTAGTTTTTGCTGGTGGGAACATTAGCTTCCTAGAGTCACCAAATACTGTATGTGGGATAAAACTGAACCTTGAACTGCCTCATAAAATGACTTTATATTTTAGGACATGGGAAGAACAGAAGACAGAGCATGCTCTTTTAAGTCTGATAAAATGGTTTCAAGCCCAGCCCCCAGCCTTTCTTATCAATCAAGGACTCAGATCTGAAGGCAATTATTTCTTTTGGTGGACTTGGAATCTCCGTTTGTCTACACTGTCCTCTTCACAGTGGAGTCTTTTTATTTCAGACCTACAGATTGTTTTTATATTTGTTGTCACAGTGTGACAATTTTTTTGTACAGTTGGTTTTAAGGTCTTCTCTGCCATTAGAGCCAGTAGGTTACAGCTGTTGATGTAACTGTAGCTGCAATTTTTGTGCAGGACTGAGAAACACAGTGCATTATTTATTGCGGAATCATTGCTGCTAAATAACTACTGTCTGTTTATTTAACACAACAGTTACATGCCTGAAGAAGTTGCAGTGGCTTTATTAGATGTGAATGCATCTGTTTCTCCTCACGAATTGTTTTACTGCTGCATTTCTTGTTTGTTTTTAAAATTAAACTGCAGTGTTTCCTGGAATGTAAATTTAGCTTTGCTTAACAGTAAAGTAAGTGAGCCATCTTGAACACTCTAAGTTCATGCTATATAATTTTTTATTGAACATCCTCAAGTAGAGTAGCTAAGAAATTGATGAGCACATTATGTTTAGGAAAGCATGTGATGCAGAAGTTGATTCAAGCAAGTGAATACCTGACATTATGGGGATCTTACATTAGATACCAGTAAGTTAAAGCACCAAAATTATTTATTTTTACCTTTCCTCATTTTAGAAATATTTACTGCATATTATTGGATATGTGTATACTAATACACTTACCTATTTTACATTGTGCTTTAATTTAGTTAAAACTAAACCATACAAGTCCAGTGAAATATGTGAGGTCTTGTTTTCGTCTTAAATACAATTCTTTTATTAGAAGGGATGATACTACTTTGGGGAGCCATTTATTTCATTTTGGGGGGGCTGTGTGTATAAATATGTTTTAATAACATTCACTTGGAATCAGCTAAAAGCTGTAATATGTCTTTGAAATGAGCCATGATAAATACAAACAAGAGAAACGAGAACTTAGAGGATTGTTTTAAGGCATCGTAGGTATTAATGTGTTTATCAGAGATAGTAAATATTACAGTTTCAATTATGCATCTCTTTGAACATCATAAAGACACCTTGGTGTTGGTAAGTGTTTTAAGCATTTGTGTTAAGTTTTAAGGACTATTTGTTTATTTAGTGCATCTTACAAACTACAAATCTTTAATTGGTATATTTTGAAATGGTCATGTAAATTTTTGGCTTATATATCATGAAAATAATCATAACTTAATTTTTTTTTCCTGATATTCACTGTAAAACATTCAGGGGTCCTACCATTTCTGTTCAGGAAATCTTGTAGTTTATTGTTATTTAACAGTATTAAGTGAATTTTTGTATATTTCATTTTAACTTTATTTGTGAATAGTGATTGTGGCATGTTTGGGTGTTATTTTAATATTTCATGATACAGAAATTTTAATTTTTAAAAAAAACTTTCTGGAAGAAACAGATTCATGTGTAATGGTGAATATTGGACCACTACTGCTTTTCACATTTGTAAATTGGTTTTATGTTAAACCCTGTAGCCTAACAAACTGCTGTTATTTCTAACTGACAGACATGTATTAATATTGTACTTTGAAGGTTATAAATATTATGTGGAAATTCCTCCATTTTGTTTTGAAATTTATAATAACAAAATCTTCATGTTGTTAAAATGTGGTTTTGTTGAGTCACAGTTCTTTCTGGGGGAAGAAGGCTGTGTAGAATGGGGTCATTTTCCTTTATGGGTTTCATTTTTAAGATCATGAAGTCTCACTGTGCCAGTAATGATATTTAATTTGTATTTGTGCTGGCCATTCATTTAATAATCTCTCCTGTGATTTTATAGGATAGTACTTAATTATAAAGCTGTCAGATTTTTCATTTCTTATGTTATATAAGTGATGTTTTGCAAATTTCATAGTTATCCATAAGTTTGATATTCTTGCATATAAAAGATGAAGAAATATATCCAGTAGTTATATAAAATTCTTCTTCCTAGGAAGTCCTAGGGATGTTTCTTCATTTTATTAAGGAATTTGATATATTTTTTTTGATACTTGAGCACCACCATTCAGATCCTGAAAACTTTGCAATGAAGACAATTGAAACTCAGAAATTTTGAACCATGAACACTTAGGATTCATCTTAAACTGACATGGTCCTAAAGGTAAGAGAGGATGCCTTTTTTGTTTTCCTTCCAAATGGTGTTGACACACATTGAATATGTCAGTCTAGGTGTATAGAAGAGTTTCCGTTCTGATGCTTTATTACATGTGAAAGACTGCTTGTTAACATGTTATAATAATCTATCTTTTGGATCCAGAACAATTCATGAAGTGTTTTTTTTTTTTTTGTATGCTTCTGTTTTTATGGGGTTTTTTTAATTTGCCATTTTTATCATTTTAAGTATATAGTTTAGTGGCATTAATTAGACTGTTGTACAGCAATTACCACTATCTTTTTCCAAAATTTTTCATCTCCAAACAAATGCTATACCCATTAAGAAACCCTCCCTCATTTTCCCCTCCCCACAGCCCCGGTAACCTCTAATATATAGGCATAACTCCTTCTACTGTGCCGCACTTTATTGTGCTTTGCAGATACTGCAGTTTTTAATAAATTGAAGGTTTGTTGCAACCCTGCCGGCGCCGTTTTTCCAGCTGCATTTGCTAATTTTGTGTCTCTGTGTTACATTTGGTAATTCTCACAGTATTTCAAATTCTATTATTGTATTTGTTATGCTGATTTGTGATTAGTGATTCTTGATATTACCACTGTAATTGTTTTGGGGGTGCCACAAATCACACCCATGCAAGACAGTGAACTTAATTCATAAATGCTGTGTGTGTTCTTACTGGTCCACCAACAGGCTATTCCCCCATCTCTCTCCCTCTCCTCAGGCCTCCCTATTCCCTGAGACACAATACTGAAATTAGGCCAATTAATAACCCTACAATGGCCTGTAATTGTTCAAGTGAAAGGAAGAGTCACATATTTCTGAGTTTAAATTAAAGCTAGAAATAATTTAAGCTTAGTTGGGAAGGCATGTCAAAAGCCAACATAGGCTGAAAGCTAGACCTCTTGCTCCAGTTAGCCAAGCTGTGAATGCAAAGGAACAGTTCTTGAAGGAAATTAAAAGAGCTACTCCAGTGAACACATAAATGATAAAGTGAAACAAACTTATTGCTGATATAGAGAAAGTTTTATTGGTTTGGGTAGAAGATCAAATCAGCTACAACATTCCCTTAAGCCAAAACCTAATCCAGAGCAAAGCCCTCTCTCTCTCTTCAGTTCTTTGAAGGCTGAGAGAGGTGAAGAAGCTGCAGGAGAAAAGTTTGAAGCTTAACAGAGTTTGGTTCATGAGGTTAAAGGAAAGAAGATGTCTGCATAACATAAAAGTGCAAGATGAAGCATCAAGTTATCCAGAAGATCTAGGTAAGATAGTTAATGGAAGTGGCTACATTAAACAGATTTTCAATGTGGGCAAAATAGCTTTCTCTTGGAAGAAGATGCCATCACATCTCATAGCTAGAAAGGAGAAGTCGGTGCTTGGCTTCAAAGTTTCAAAAGATTGGGGTGCCCAGATGGCTCAGTCAGTTGAGGATCTGACTTTTGATTTTTGGCTCAGGTCATGATCTCAGGGCTGTGGAATTGGGCCCAGCATTGGGCTCCACTCTTGGTGGAGAGTCTGTTTCTTACTTTCTCTCCCTCCCCTATCCCCCCCCTACAAAATAAATAAATCTTAAAAAAAAAAAAAAAAAAAGGCTCTCTTAGTAGAGACTAATGCAGCTGATGACTGTAAGTTGAAGCCACTGCTCGTTGACCATACTGAAAACCCTAAGGCCCTTAAGAATTATGCTAAATCTACTTTCTCTGTGCTCTGTCAATGAAACAACAAAGCCTGGATGAGAGCACATCTCTTTATAGCATGATTTACTGAATATTTTAAGCCTGCTGTTCAGGAAAAAAGGTTTTCAAAATATTATTTTCCATTGACAATGTACCTGACCACCCAGGAGCTCTGATGGAGATGGACAACCAAGATTAATCTTGTTTTCATGCCTGCTAACATAACATCTGCTTTGGAGCCCATAGATCAAGAAGTAGTTTTGACTTTCGAGTCTTATAAGAAATACATCTCATAAAGCTGTAGCTCCCATAGTAGTGATTCCTCTCTGATGGATGTGGGTAAAGTAGATTGAAAACCTTCTGGAAAGGATTCACCATTCTAAGTGCCATTAAGAACATGTATGATTCATGGGAAGAGCCAAAATATCAACATTAACAGGAGTTTGGAAGACGCTGGTTCCAAGACCTGAGCAGAAGTAACTGCAGATGTGGTGGAAATAGCAAGAGAACTAGAATTAGAAGTGGAGTGAATTGCTACAAGATGACTGAATTGCTACAATTTCATGATAAACCTTGAATGATAAGAAGTTGCTTCTTATGGATGAGCAAAGTGGTTTCTTGAGATGGAATCTACTCCTGGTGAAGATGCTGTGAAGATTGTTGAAATGACAGCAAAGGATTTAGAATATCACTTAAATAAACTTGGTTGATAAAGCAATATCAGGGTTTAAGATGACTCCGGTTTTGAAGGAAGTTCTGCAGGTAAATTGCTATCAAACAGCATGAAAGGACTCTTCATCGTTTCCGCAGACTTCATTGTTGTCTTATTTTAAGAAATTGCCACAGCCACTCCAGCCTTCAGCAGCTACCACCCTGATCAGACAGCAGCTATCAACATCAAAGCAAGACCCTCCAACAGCAAAAGGACTATGACACACTGAAAGCTCAAATGGGTTAGCATTTTTTTAATAATAAAGTATTTTTTTAAACAGAAGTATGTACTTTTTTTTTAGACAATGTTGCACACTTAATAGACTGCAGGATAGCGTAAACATAATTTTTATATGCACTGGGAAGCCAAAAATTCATTTGACTCACTTTATTATGGTATTTGCTATTGCAATGGTCTGGAACTGAACCTGCAATATCTCCAAGGTATGGTTGTAATTTCTAAGTTTTATTTTTATTTACTTAAGTATATATCTATACCCAACATGGGTCTTGAAATCACAACCCTGAGATCAAGAGTCACATGCCCTTCTGACTGAGCCAGCTAGGCACCTCTGGTATGCCTGTACTTGTCTATTGCAGATATTTCATATAAGTGGAGTTATACCATAATTGTCCTTGGGTGTCTGGCTTATTTCGCTCACTTAGAATGATGTTTTCAAGTTTCATCCATGTTGTAGCATGTATCAGAATTTTAGTTCTTTTTCATGGCCGAATAATATTCTTCGAATGTACGTTTTGTTTAAACATTTATCTGTTGATTTCACATGAACTTTTTTCTACTTCTTGGCTTTTGTGAATAATGCTGTCATGAACATGGGTGTACAAGCATCTGTTTGAGTCCTCGTTTTCAATTCTTTGAGTTTATATACCTAGGAGTTGAATTGTTGGGTCATTTAGTAATTCTCTGTTTACCTTTTTAAGGAACCATCAAATGATTGCCCATGGCAACTGCACCGTTTTCATTCCCAGTAGTAATGTATGAGAGTTCTAATTTCTCATCCTTGCCAATACTTACTTTCCTTTTAAAAAAAAAAAAAAATTCATTTTGATACATAGGACATGTTATCTCATTGTAGTTTTGATTTGCATTTCCCTAGTGAGTAGGATGTTGAGCATCTTTTCATGTGCGTATTGGCCATTTGTATCTGGTTTGGAGAAGAGTATTCAAGTCCTTTGCCCATTTTTAGATTGTTGTTGCTGAGTTGGGTTGTTTAAACTGTAGTTTTTTACATCTTTTAAGTTTTAATTGATTTTAGAGCATGCACGCGTTGAAGGGGGGAAGGGCAGAGGCAGATGAAGAGGGAGAGAATCCCAAGCAGACTCTCCACTGAGCACAGAGCCCGATGAGAGGCTCAATCTCATGACCCTGAGATCATGACCTGAGGTGAAATCAAGTTGGATGCTTAACTGACTGACTCACTGAGGCGCTTTTCTTTATATATTCTGGGTATTAGGTACATAAGAGTGTATAGGACTTGCAGTTATTTTTTTCCATTCTCTGGATTGCCTTTTACTTTCCTGATGGATAGTATCCTTTTATTACATAAAATTGCTCATTTAATGACATCCAACATATCTTGGAAACTGCCAGATTTAGGGTCATGAATATTCCCCCCCGTTTTAAGAGTTTTATAGTTTTAACACATTTAGGGCTTTGATAAATCTTGAGTTAATTTTTGTATGTGGTGTAAAGTGAGGATCTAACTTCATTCTTTTGCATGTAAATGTCTAGTTTTCCCAGTACTATTTGTTAAAAAGACTGTCCTTTTCCCATTAAGTGGTCTTGGCACCCTTGTTGCAAATCAATTGGTCATAAATGTGAGAGTTTATTTTGGGGCTCTCAATTCTGTTTTATTGGTCTACATCTCTGTCTGCCTGCCAGTACCACAATGTTTCGATTACTTGTAGTTTTTTAAGTTTTGAGATCAAGAAGTGAGTCTTCCAACTTTGTTCTTCTTTTTCAAGATTGTTTTGGCTATTCAGAAACCCTTGAAATTCCATTTAAATTTTAGGATTGGGTTTTTCTATTTCTCAGGAAATATGCCATTAGGATTGTGATAGGAATTGCACTGAATCTGTACATCCTTTGTGAGTATTGGGATTTCCAGTCCATGAATGCAGGACAGCTTTAGTTTCTTTTAGCAATGTTTTGTAGTTTTTCAGTGTACAAGTCTTGTGCCTCCTTATTTTAATTCCTTTGATGTTAAATACTTAGGAATAAAATTCCTAGTATTTTCTTCTTTTTGATGTTGTTGTAGATGGAATTATTTTCTTCGTAATTTTTGTGTTGATTTTGTATCCTATAATTTTGCTTACTTTATTAAATTTTTTGTGGATTCTTTAAGGTTTTCTAAATATAAGATCGTATCATCTATAAATTGAGATAGCTTTACTTCCTTTATAATTTGAATTTATTTTTCTTGCCTAATTACTTTGGTTAGGACTTTCAGTCCTGTGTTGAAGTAGAATTGGCAACATGTTCTTTATGTTAGGGAAAACAATCTTTCACCATTGAGTATATTAGTTTCAGCTAGAAGAATAAATGATAATTTGTTTCTTCTCTTCCTCCTCACCTACCCCTATTTCAGTATAGAATGATTGGTAGACCTTGAGATTTAAAAGATCAGAGGACCACTTTTCAAACCTGTTCTCCCCCCACCCAAGTCAACCTCAACAATTCTATTTGTTTCCTTAAATATCTCTGTAAAGCAGATCATAGATATATAACATGTTTTGATGTATCATATTTAAGGTTAGATGACAAGACTTATTTTCCAACTTGTACACATATAGAGAAGTAAAATTTGGATCGTCCCAAGTAAATGGAGGTAAACCAACCCACTTGCTTCCTCACACCTTTTATCACAAAGTATTTATTGAACAAAAATAATAGTAAAATTGATACATATATGAAAGTGAATGAAGATATGCACTCATAGAAAAGATGTGTACAAAGAGAACGTTTAGGTTATAGTTCTATAAAACCTTAGCCATAACAGTTTAACACTGATGAAGCAGACACATAAAAAGGAAAAAAAGTTATGTCCTTTGAAATCTATTTTCTGACTAAAATAATTGTTCACACACACACACAGAATGAGGCAGAGCTTATAAGGGTTATACTTCAGTACCTCCAGTTCTGTATTTGTGTCTTAGTGAGTGAGTTTCTTGATCCATAAAAATCATGGCGTTTTTCCATTTCTAAGAAACAGAGTTAGAATGTGGGTTAATCATCGTATTTCAAGGAAGGAAATACAAGAATCAGATTTATAGTCATTTGAGTATTTCAATCATATACATTTTTTTAAAAATATTTTGGTTTGAGATTTTTGTACATTGATTAACTTCCTTTGGTTTCTCTGTAAGAATCTGACATTTGGGGTACATTCTTATCTGACAAATTTTTTAAAAATATCCTGTTACCTGTTTTTTCTACCTAACCTGCAGTTTTCAGCCAGTAGTTACTTACAGGTAGGCATGGGAAAACAGAACTGGACTGAGCACCAATCACTGTTCTACTTTTAATGAGCTGTGTGACCTTAGGCAACTCCCAGTTGCTTCTGTGTAATTGTCTTATCTGGAAACAGTGCTAAGAAGCATTCTCAAAGGCCCCCTCTACCTTTAACATTTCATGTTTGGTAAATATCAGTTCCCTGCACCAGCTCTTTTATTTTAGTACAGGATTATCCTCAGCTTATGAGGAAGTGACAGTAGGTCTGTGGATTTTAGAATTTACTTTATATCCAAAAGTGTGTAGTAGAGATTTATACATCCCCATACACAGAGACACTTAATTCCGATTGAAAAATCTCAAGATTTTAAGCATTGTAAGTTTTAGTTTTTACAAGCTTTATTTTTTACCCTTTTTCATAATCTTGTCATTTAACACCTATGGAATCAGCCACTTTTCAAATTGGTTTGTTACTTACAGTTAGGGATGATAATCTGATCTTGAAAGCACTGGGCACTTTCCAGTTCTCTTCACATTATAATGAACTTTCCTACTTCATGTACAGAACAGTGTCTTAGAGTGGCACCTGCTGTTTGTTATCATCACTGCTTTATGCTACACAAAAGAATTTACTGCCAAGCGCTCCAGATTATTAGTAGTTCAGTTCCACAGTGAGGTTCCTGAAGAGTCATATTTCTTCTATCCAATTTCCTTCATTCTTACCATAAACTTAGTAATACATAAAGCAGTGTATCTTACCTCTCAGTTTCCACAAACAGGGCTATACCTTATATACCTGAAGATTCCTGATGTTAAGAATTGTGTTCATCAACCAGTCTGTGAGCCTCTTCCTAAGCATAGGATGTTTAAATGTTACAGTTCTAGAGGTTTAGAGAAACCCTAACTCATAACGATACAGGAAAATGTATCAGGGGTGTGATTCTCTATGGAAAACTGGGAGAACCACAGCTAATTTTTTGAAAACAGTATGCTTACACAGGAGATATTCCAAGGGCATGGGTAGAGTGAACTTGATGTAGATTTCCGTCTCAGGTTTTTGTTTGGGAGGATCTAAAAGATTGTAAACAGGTAGCTAGCCTTTCAAAGTTTTTTTTTTAAAAATGCACTTTAGAACATTTTCTTTTATGAATGTTTATTTTCTAAATATGGCTTAGTTTCTTTTATAAAAACAGGCAATTCTTATACAATTGAAAGCGAAAAAGAAAAATATGAATATGCTTTCATTTTTGCCTACTTATGAAAAATAATGATTCTACTAGAGAGCTGTTTTATACTAATTTTTCTTTCAAACATTTTCTCTTAATACTAAAAAATATATAAACCATTTACATAAAACTAAATGCAAAGGAAGGCACAGCTGGTTATAGTGTCTATAAGCATAGTTCAGCATATGCGGAATTAATTAGAAAGAAAAAAAGCTTCACATCCTTATTAGTTACACTGAAAACCATTAAGAAAAGTTCTTCACTGTCAACAGTGTTCAACACTTAAGAGCTAAGAGGATATAAAAACAAAAACATTAAAAATCACTTAATGCCAAACAGATCTTCATATATACTTGAATATAAAAAAAAAGTTTTAAAAATGCTAACATAAATCTAGACCATCCATGTTATGAAAAGTGCAAACCAAATTAACAGAGGGTTTCACAACGTCCTTCTCATGACACAGGTAAACTAGCCCATGGGGACAAATTTGTTTCATCAGTTAATAAGTCTTTAACTGTGGCCAGATGTCATCAGGATTTCTGAGAGTTCGAAGAAAGCAGTACTGGAGAAGCAGCTCTATCCAGACTGGGGATTGGCACTGGCATGTGGCCGTTAAGCAGTGTTGGAAACTGTAGGGGACAGAAGATTTTTAAAATAATTATTGCAGACCCATTGGGACAAACTTGAATTCTTTACATTCCTAGGCAGACCATAAGTGGATCACCCCTGGGACAGAGGGGTTGCAAATTATTTTACAGAGATCATCAAACAAGGGATAAGGCCCAGAAAATGTCCCTATTATATATGCCTACGCCACTAGAAAAAAATGTACGGATGGTGCTAAAGCATGTTCCAATACTCCTTTTAAAAGGTTCCAAGCTACTTAGAATGCTGATTTGCTTTGAAGTAATTTTGAAAACCACAGACTCTGCTGATTCACATGTAAAATTTCTAATGCTGTATTTTGAAAATGGCCATTGTTTTTCCAGAGTACTATAAAGATGCTTCTCAGTAACTGTTAAAAATGAGAAATGTTTTAGCTTAAAAGATTTAGAAAGCAAGAATATATTTTAGAGCCGAGGAAGTATTTTTTTAATTACAATGATAAATAATACCAAACTTAATAGATCACCCTTAAGTGACAAAACAATGAGTAAAGTTAATTTCTGTATTGTTGGTAACTAAGATGATAAACGGTATAAAAGTGTATGATTTGATAACTTTCAGGTCTAAAGGAAATACTACCACTATACTCCCAACTGAACAAGAATAATTAAGGGCCTCCTTCCTTTTACTACATTACTATTCACAGCTAGATTTTCATTGTCTACGATGATGTGTCAAAATGATCTCCTGGGCTGTCTTCCAGTTTGATTTCTATTTAGTCTAGATAAGTTAATATTAAATTTCAACACTATCAAACTACAGAACCTAGCACACGTTAGAAGTACAATAGAATATATTTGTTCAGTTCTTAAACTATTTCAGTAACTTATGTCTAGTGCCTTACAGTTTATCAGAGGTTGTCATTTCAGTTGGTATCTAGGAGCCTGTAAAGTAAGTTTGGTTATCCCCATTTTATAGAAGAGAAAACAAAGTTCAAGTAAGTTCTGATTGATTAACTAATAAGCAGTAAAGCCAAGTTTTAAACTCTGAAAGATCCTGCGCTTTTTGTACCAAACTGCCCAACTTATTTTTGGCAAGGCTTGGTGTGAGTGTGCTCTCTAAATAGTATTTCAGTTTCTTTAATGGTCATTGGCATATTCAAGGTTTTTGTTTCTCTTCTGACACTTTGGAATTTTAGTTTGTAGAATTTTATCCATTTCAGCTGGGTTAACAAATCTATTTGTATATAGTTTATACTCCATTAAAATCCATGCTCCTAATTACTATTCTCATTGACTTAAGAGTGAACATAGGATGAAGAGCAGGTGTTGAATTTTCATTCTCTTCGCTTATTTGCAATCTTTTCTCATTTTCTTTTTTTTGTCCATCTTATTGGTGTTTTCAAAAGAATCAGGTTTTGATTTTATTAATCTTCCTGTTTTAAAAAGTGTAAAATTGATTCTGCCCTCTGTTCTTTATTTCTGTACACTCAGTTGTAGTTTCTTTTGCCTGACTTTTCTGGCTTGTTTCATCTTTGACTCCCCCCTTCCACTCGCTTAAGTTGCAACGTTCACCCCAAACTTTTGTTCTCAGCCTTCCTTTCTCCTGTACTGAACTCCACAGTCCTTTCCTGCTGTCAGTTAGACGTCCCCATCAATGCGTCCTAACCAAAAACCTGCTATTCCGTGTTCACTCTGAAGTGGGTGAGAGTGGCGATACGAGCATGAGCCTAACCTTTAGTCAGGGTCTGCCACTTACTAACCTAGGGTCTTCGGTAAACTGAGCAACATCTCTGGGTCTCTAGTTTCCTTATCTTATCTTTTCAAAAAGAACTATTGGGAGTACAGCCGACTCTTGAGCAACACAGGTTTGCAGATTTTTTCAAGAAACACAGAATAGTACTGTCCTTATGATTTTCTTTTCCCTAGCTTGCTTTATTACCAGAATACAGCATAATAATACATATAACATGCAAAATATGTGTTAATCAACTGTTATCAGAAAGGGTTCCGGTCAACATTAGGCTATTAGTAATTAAGTTTTTGAAGAGTCAAAAGTTATACATGGATTTTCAACTGTAAGGTGGGGGTCAGCACCCCTAATCCCCACATTGTTCAAGGGTCAACTGTTTTAAATGAGAAGCCATGAAAAGTGCTTTGAACAACGTCTAGCGTACAGTAGCCCTCGATAAGTGTTAACTTCTTCTAGCATTTCCAGTCTTTTAATCACATTAAGTAACCTTTGCCTCTTCCTAATTTTCAGTACCTCTTACTCCTCAAACCTAACTAAAAATCTTAATTTTACCTCTGGAATGTCTTCTAAATATATTCCTATTTCTTCTACTCTAAAAGATTATTTTTTTTCCCCTCAGTATTTATAGTAGTATAAATATTCCTCTTATCTTCCTGCACCTTGCACTTTCTGCTTTTTCTTCAGTCCTTCCTCCACACTGGTATCAGCAGTATCTTCCTAAAATAGAGATTTTAGGGGCACCTGGGTGGCTCAGTCCGTAAAGCATCTGCTTTCTGCTCAGGTCATGATCCCAGGGTGTGTCAGGCTCCCTGCTCAGTGGGGAGTCTGCTTCTCCCTCTCTCAAATAAATTTAAAAATCTAAAAAAAAAAAAAAAAATAGTATAATATCTGTTATCTCCAGCTTAGAAAATCTTCCATGGTTATCAAAAGACTAAGGTGGAAAATCCTGAGCATACCTAATTCAAGGACCAGAGCTGCTTTTTCAGTCACCCATTCCCTTCCTGGACAGACTATGTACTTGCATATCCAAATCATGTAAATTATCAAGAAGGTACTTTTCTCTCTGCCAAAATCCTGTCCTTTCTTCCCAGCTAAGGTGCCATTTCTTCCCTGGAGCCTTCATCTAGTCCCCAGCTAGAAAGCTACTCCCTGTTGGGTTCCTGTAACATTTTGTTTATATATCTATTATTCCCATACTGTATATTCCCCTCACTCCCTGATAACAGAGCATTGCAAATATTTTCTGAGTAAGATTTGTTGAATTAAAACATTCAGAAAACATTCTCAAGTGAACACTTAATTCTGGGGGCACCTGGGTGGCTTGTTCTGTTGGGCGTCTGCCTTTAGCTCAGGTCATGATCCCTGCTTCTCCTTCTCCCTCTGTCATTCACCCCCGCTTGTGCTTTCTGGCTCTCTATCTCTGTCAAGTAAATAAAATCTTAACAACAAACAACTTAATCCTGTCTTGTTTCAAGATACTAACTGTACCTATGCCAAATCTGATGAAAATCTGTTTCAGAAGTGAAACAGACACCCTGTAGGTAAGCTCCAAATGCCAAACTGTTCAGTTCAGACCAGTCTCATTTTATTTTTAAATATACCTCTTCCAAGAAAGGAGCTAATATCTTCTCTCTCCTTCCCTTAAATTCTTCAATATCTGCTGTAAGTTGCCACAATAATGACATCAGTGGACCTTCTGTGCAAAAACTCCTCAGCTTTTTCAACTGTTACCCTAAGGATTCTGATCTACTTTTCAATCCTCACAACAGGAAATTTGCCAGCATTATTTAAAATGTATTGTAGCCCAAGTGTATTTCTTTTCTTCCTCCGTGTCTAGTAAATATGAAAGGGTTATTTTTAAAGAAAATTATTAGTTCAAAAGGGACACTGCTGATAATTTGAATTTTGAATATTCCTCTTACCATGTTTTATTTACTGTTTTCAAAGCTCCTAGTTTCAACTTCTATCACAACTGCTCTTATCATAGGAAGAGTAATATTTCAAAAGGTACACAGTTGTTTTTCCCTAGTTTTATGGACCCCAATCACAGAAAGAGGGCACAAGGCCCTGCCAACAACCATCTAAACATGGTTGTTTTCCCCATTCCTACCACCCATTTGTGGGTTTTGTTGTTTTTGAATGGCTGTGGTAGAGAGGATAGGTACATTTTGTGAAATTAAAATTCTGAGTAGGTGGCCTTTAAATGCAGCAATTTCTTCTGCAGAATACTAGTTATAAATTAGGAACCACTGGTCTGCTGTGCTTCTCAAAGTGGATTCCTGGAGCAGCAGCATCACTAGGATCTTGAAAAAATGCTATAATCAGACCCTGATTATAATCCCACACCTTCT
This sequence comes from Ursus maritimus, assembly GCF_017311325.1. Classification (NCBI taxonomy): domain Eukaryota; kingdom Metazoa; phylum Chordata; class Mammalia; order Carnivora; family Ursidae; genus Ursus; species Ursus maritimus. The sequence continues at coordinate 32,933,115 of NW_024424564.1, read as the reverse complement.
AAATCAGAAACTCTGGGGTTGGGGCCCAGCAAAATCTTTTGACACACCGTCCAAGCTGATTCTGTTGCACATTACCTTTGAGAGCCACTGGTCTACAGTAGTGACTGAAAAGAAAAGGGTATGTGTGTCCAACATCCAGAGCTCCAAATATCCTGCTAATGTGTAGAAAAACTTAAGGACACCAACCATTGTTACTTTTAAGAGTGATGGGCTAGAAAAGGTTTAGGATCTAGGGCAAGGGATCCCAAAGAACTCCCTAACAAACAACAGTTCTCCATGGCTTCCTTGGGAGATCACCACGCCCCGTACCAATCATGTGGTAGAATTCCCAGTAAGGAGGGAAGTGGGATTCCATTCATTATTCACAAATACCTAGTGAACCCTACAGAGAATTCTGTTAGATTCTAGGACTAAAGTAAGATTGCAGTTCTTGTACCCACGGAGCTTACTATACACATGGCACCAAACAACTCCTTCCTTCTGCTCTACACAGGAGCTCTAATACTGGAATACTGCTGCTCCCTTCTGAATACTTTGAGCAAGTAAGGTCTTTTAGCTCTCCATCAAAAGATGACTAGCCTAAAACTTTTGCTGGTAGTACATTTGCTCACTGCTTCTAGTTTTTGTTTCCCTGCCGGAGTTAAAAGGGCTAAGAATCAACATGTTGGCTGTGTAGGACCATAGCTCACTTTTTTTGTGATGACAAGATGGCCCAGAAGAGAAACCTTATTACCCAGGAATACACAGTCACATCATGACAGCCCTACCTCAACCTTACTAGGAAACCAGAGAAGCAAGATAGCAACCAAAACCTCTTTAGCTCCACCCTTCTTCCAAGACCCTAAATTCCAGCATGTAAAGCTCCGGGCACAAAGGAGGTCAATACTAACCTTGACAAGCAAAATGACCAACTCAAAAAAGCACAGAGACCTGATCTTTTTAACACTTATGTTCTTAATTTATTCTTTTAACTTTTTTTTTTTTTAAGGTAACCTCTATACCAAACATGGGGCTCAAAATCACAATCCTGTGATCAAGAGTCACAAGCTCTACAAACTGAGCCAGCCAGGTTCCCCAACTCGTATCTACTTCTTTAGTCAGTGATAATTACTAAGCATCATTTGTGTGCCAAGCAATGTGGCCAGACATGGGGTGGGGGGCAGGCACCACGGTAAACAAGAAACGAGATGCCATTCTGGCCTCTTGAGGGCCCACAGTCCAGTGGGGGAGATCACCAGGTAAACAGGCAATCATAATACAAAGTGCTCAGTGCTAGATGCAACAGGAACAAAAGAACCACAACTAGCTTGGGTGAGCCACCCTGGGGGGGCAGGCATGGGATTCAGGGTGGATGAGACAGACCGGCTAGAGTTAGAGGGGGTTTTCACTTTCTCGTCTTGCTTCACTCCTGTCCCTAGGACCCTTTCTATTCTTCTCTTAGTAACATCTTTGTCTGTGAGGAACAGTCTTTGAGTCTCAAAGAGGAAATACTGTTTACCACATGATCGCAAGCAATGCTGCTGCAAGATTCTAGTGTGTGAATAAATAATAAATGGGCCTACCTAGTAACAGGAGTTGTGCAAGATAAAGCAGCTAAGACTTAGTTTTTAACCAAATGCCCTGGATGCTCCTTTCTTATTATGGAACAAGAAGAACTTGATTATGAATCATAGAATTATACAGATAACTTTTCTATTACAGGATGGAGACATTCTTCACAATTTTTGTTATTTCAAGTGATGTCAATATGTTGCTTAATTTTTTTAAAGTCGTCCCTTTTCCTTAATAAATTTCCAGTTTTCATAGTCAATGAAGATACCCAAACACTTTGAGAATTGTTCCATTTGTCAGTATCTGACATGAGTATACCATTTCTGCCTCGATGAAAATGTCTGCCTCTGAAGGCTGGGTTTTGCAGCACCATTCACTCCCTTTGGAAACTTAACATTTTACCCAAATGTAGGGTAGAACTCTGTTACCTTTGCAGGATTTATTGGGGAAACACACCCCTTAGCAGCTCAGTGTTTAAACATTCATTTCTAAATGCTCACCTGGAACAGCGTGTTTGGCCCTTGCAACCGGGCAGGACTCAGTGGAGCAACTGGACTAAGGCTGCTCCAGAAATGTATGCTGGAGAGCAGTGGACTCGGGGTCAGAAGCAATCCATTTGGTGTCTGGGAAAGAAAGCACATACACAGATTTTGATAAAGGTATCACCTGACTCTGGCCATGATCAGCAGTGTGGCTAGGTGCACTAGCCATGAACCAAGAAACAAGCCTTACCGTCTTAGCAAAATCTGACAACTATGTAATTTCTGCAAGGCTGCCCACAGTTTAATTTTCTTCAGTGCTGAGTGTATTGTATTAACAATTTTATAAAGGAGAATAGTATGGACAAGTTACCTTACCTAAACATTCTGAACACTGTAAAATTCAAGTTTAAAGCAACATTCATTCAGGTGCTTTCTTCAATTTGTTTCCCTTCCCACGTGAAACATGTAGTTACAAAATGGGATTCCATGAAGGGGCTTTATTTTTTATCTATATTTTCTTGTTTTCCTACAGTGGACATCCATTACAAACACATTTTTTTAAAGGGCCTCTCAAGCTTCACTTTTGTGGGTATCAATGGCCCTTTAAGATTTTAGGATCTGTTGTTAAAATACCCTATAGCAGCTTCTTCAAAAGTTCTGAACTGGGTTTTCCAGATTCCACTCCGGATATGGGGCTGATGAGAATTCATCTCCCTGGCAATGGTTTGGAGGGGGAAAAAAATTCTTTCTTGTTAGATTGGGTGTAAAGCCAAAACTCTGGGTTTCCCAGGAGAGTGCCAAGGAGTGCATTTGCTTGCACACACACAGCAGGAGTCCTGGCCTGCAAGCTAGCTAGGGGACAGAAGAAACAACTCACCCCAGCTGGTTATGTCTGCATGGCTTTTATTCTCAGCTGAGGCAAACTGGCCCATAGTGGTTTTGCACCTTTGCTGACTAGAAGGAGCCCCTCAGTGGTTTTGTGATGTCAATAAGGTGCTATGTGTAAGAAGAACCACAGCAAAGGCGCCAGCACTGCAGATTGCATCACTTTGGATGCTAAAGTGTTATTTTTTCCTAGAATTGGCCTCAGCAGCTTCGTTAATTATTGAGAATATTTGGCATAAACCTAAGTTGAAAGGTTCGCTCTGTTCAGCGGAAAGGAGACAAACACCCAAAGGTTCTCAAACTGTGAAGCTGCTGAAAGGTAAACTAATTTATACCATGTTAAGTTGTTGGTTCCACAGCATTTCCTACACATAGAATAACCTATGAGGTTACTAGGATAAATACGTTTTGGATACACTTCCCACTTCTAATCCAAGGCAGTTTCACAAAAATGCCGGGCCATCTGGTCTGACGATTAAGATTTAATGGTTCAGCATGGGTTCTGCCAGGGTTCCAACCTCAGAACCACTACTTACTACCTAGGTAACCTCTCAATACCTTGGTTTCCAAATCTATAAAATGGGGAGGAAAAAATGCCAGGGAAGATGAAATAAGATAATCTATGTAAAGCTCTTAATATGTGCCTGGCGCATACCAAATACTCAAGAAGTGTTAATCACAAGTGTACTCAATATACTTATTCAATGAATTTCATCTGTTCATGGGAGAAATTGTCAATGTATGTATAAAAGTACTCAGTGTTCTGAAACCAATCAAGTCAGCCAGTACCTTCAAGGCACCTCTGTCATATTAGGCTCAAGTCCACAAACTCAGGTCATCTGAGAACTAACATTTGCATGTTACTCTGGAACCGAATTCCAGCCACAGTATGCCACATTAACATTCAAAAACCAATGTGTTCAGGGCCTCCTATTTTACTTACCAATGAAGGTCCCAAATAAGTCTTCTAGACTACATACCTGTCTTTCTCTTATTCATGGCCATAAATATACATCCATTCTGTTTTAATCCTTTGAGCAATACATGAAGTATAGAAGTTTTATTTTAGTCTAAAATGTGTACCCAGGTCTGGATGGGAGATGTTTGCACATCTGTTTCAAAGGGATACAGGATGTACTCAGAATACAGTAGTCTTCTGTTTCACATGTTTAATCGTTTGCAATATCTTTTATAACATATGCAAATAAATATTGTGAAATGACTTCATTTGCTCTTCTCGCCCCCCCCCCCCAATCCCTGTTCTACCTGAAGATCCTGTAGCTATAAAGAAAAAACTATTTGGTTGCTCTTTTAAGGACTGTTCCTATTAATGCTCACCCTGGGTAATCTCCAGGACACTGTGAGTTTTCAGAGCCCCTTTCCACAAGCTCTTGGAGTCAGACAAGGTGGGCTGAGCCTGAGGGCTAGATACTGAAGAAAGAAGCCACAAGCAAAATGCATGCTTCCTCTTCCTTCACCAAAAAATATTTTAGCAAATGGGCCCTTCTGAATGGCAGACAGGGAGTTCTGATCCCATCAGCTACAGGGAAGGAGATGCCCTAGGACCCAAGGCAAAGAGGATTGATGTTCAAGAGGAAAGACCATCTGACCAGGATCTCATTTTCATCCCCCTCAACTCAGTTCTTCTTCCACATAATACAGTCTCCCACAAAGCCTGCACATTTGAGCTACACCTGGTAAGCTGGCATTGCCCAGACATGCCTCACCTGAGTGCCCTGGTTCATGGCCCTCTGGCTGGACCATGCCCTCAGACCTCCTCCTTCCTACCCCTGCCTCCCTCTGTCCATCAAAACCACCTCCTCAAAGGAGACTTCTCTGCTTTTCCCTCAATCAGGTGACATTTTTCTTTTCCCTGAATCTTTATAACACTTTATAACCACTTTTTTCTAAACATTTTCTGCCTCATGGTAATTTGCATATTCTTATTATACCTCTTTCTATAGCCTTTAAGGTATCTTGCTCATCTTTATTCCTCCTGTAGTACCCACTTTCTAAATACTTGATGAGGTGAAGCGATCTGTAGCTCTAGGTACATCCCCTCATGTGTCACCTGTTGGACATGTCCACTTGGAATGCCCCACTGTTCAAACCAGAACTCCTCACCTTCCCAAGTCTAGTGTTCCTTATGACTCCTCTATTTGTATCAACAATACCACACCACCCATTTATCCACTCAAGAAATACTGAGTGCCTGATATGTATCAGGTGCCAGAGATCCAAAGATAAAACAAGACATGATCCCTGGACTTACAGCCCTGTCTACAACCCAGCATCCTCATCACTAAGATGCAAAATGACCTCACTTGCTGCAACATCTGGGCACGTCCTGTGGATCCATCTTTGAACTCTTATTTTTTCCCCCCATTTCCATTCCTGCTGTATTCAAGGCCCCATCACCTTAGAGATAGCATTAATAAATGCCACCTAAACCAGCCCATGTACTTCTGGTCCCTCTTCCAATCTATTCCGAGCACCACCACCAAATCAATCACCCTAAGATACTATATTCCTTTGAAATTCTTTCAGTTTCAGGGGGGAAAAATTCCTTGGCCACAATTCTAGGTTCCCTCATAACCTGGTTTCATATGCTCCTTAATTTCTCTATATGAACCCTCCTACTTTGCTTGATATGTCCTGAACACTACAGAATTCCAACCTACCAGTTCCCTGACTACCCAGCCCATACCTCCCTGTGCTAGACCCGTTCCACAGGTGATCTCAACCATTTCCATGATTTTAAGCACCCCTTACATGTTGGTGACTCCCTAACTTATCTCCAGTTCCAAACTCCTTAGCTCCAGCTGTAGCTGGATGTTTGTTCCTTTATGTCCTACAGGCTGCTCAGGCCCAAAATGAACTTGTAACCAACCTCTCACCATGAGCTTATTCTTCCTCCCATGCTCCTCATACTCAACGCCTGGCTCTCCTCTACAATCTTCACACCTGGTTAGTCACCAAGGCCAGTGGCCAATTCCTTTTATCTCTATCAGATCTGTTTCCTTTGGCGCCATCCCACTGTCCAAGCCTTAGATCTAGATCCTCCTTATCTTTCATCTGGAATGTTATAATAGTATCCTGACTGGTTCCAGCCTCACCCCACCCGAATCTAATTCATCAGGATGATTTCTAAATGCAACTCTGTGTCACTCATGCCCCATCTCCCACCGCATCCTTCACCTTTGGAATTTATCCCTCTGTCCCTTATTGAACTACTGTACTGCCCCTAATACACTAAGCTATTTCACATCGTTATGGCTTGGCTCAAGCTGCTGCTCTGCCTACAATGCCCTCCTCACCTTATGTGCCAGATGACTGCTACTGATGCTTCAACACGCTGCCCAAGTGTGAACACGCCTCCCATGAAGCCCTGTCAGCATCCTTCCCCATCCCCAGCAAAACGAATACCTTCTTCCTCAGTATTTCTTTTGTACTGATCTGGGATGGTATATTAAACCACTTAAGGCAAGTTATGAGCTATTAATGATCAGCGACTATCTAATTGACGTTTGTATCCCCAGCTCCGAGTGCAGCACCTTACACGTAATAGGTGCTCAGTTCCTATATGTTGAACTAAATGATCTTTCCCCTCTTCTGTTCCTAAGGTGCTTCTCTGCACTGTGTATTTGCCTCTTGCCACGTGCCACTGTCTCTATGCCTTGTCTTGGCTAGGTCATAAGGTCTTAAAAATAGGCACTGTACGTACCTCTGGTATCCTTTCAATGATTTGCACATAATGCTTGACAATTATTTGTTGAAAGACTCTAAAAGGAATTTTTGTATCTCTTGATTTAAAACCCCAGCAAGCTTTTAATTTCCTATCAAAACAAGTCTAAAAGTTCCTCATCCAGTTTTCAGGGACCTCTATCATTTCACATCACCCTAAGTTATATTTGCCCCATATTCTTCACCTCTTGGACAGCAAGCTATAAGCTCATGAGAGCAGGAACTATCTTGCTCGCCTCTGTACACCCCAATCACTAGCAAATGGTAGATGTCTAACGGTTATCTCCCAAATGAAGAAATTACCGTAGTAACCATTTACTGACTAAAAAGGATGGGCATCAGCCACTCAACAAGGAGTATTTGCAGGTTATTTGATTTGGTAATCTGAGATACCAAAGAATTAAGTCTTTTGAGCTTTAGAAGATAAAAGAGAGGCAATCAGGATGTCCACTTAACATTTTGTTGTACCAACAAACATCACAAATCTTAGTCTCTCATAGACCGCCAACAGAATCCACGACAGTGCCATTCTGGAGTTAAAAACAATCCTCAAATTAAAAAGGTAACTACCTCTGGAGACTCCTGGAGTTGCCCAAAGTCCAATAAAAACATCAATTTTAAAGACCTTAAGAATCACACATAAGTCTGCGTAGCACTGACTGTGCTGATCTTAATGACGGGGACAAAACAGAACTCCACAAGCCTCTAGGTGTCGTCAATGGTAGGAGGGGGAAAAGGAGTAAAAGCAGAACTGGGGAGGAGGCAGTGGGACCCTGACAGCAACAGACGGAGATGAGACAGGCCCCAGGGTGGAAAGAGGGACGGCACTACCACGGTTCCTTTATCCTGGGCAGCCCAGAGCCCAGGGAGGGTCAAGTCCTCAAAACTCTACTGGCAACATCTTCCACTGCAAGGAGCTTCTAAAGGACAACCTCTCCCCTGTAGGGTCAGTATAGAGAAATCTGAACGCTAAACTGGAAAAGTGTTGTAGAGAGTGGAATGAAGGGAAAAAACAAACTTTCTTCCTCTGTGATAATGGCTCAGGAGACAAGAAGATGAGAACCCACTCCAGAGCTGGGGCAGGATGCAATATACCCTGGGTTACTCCTCACCATACACATCCATTTTACTCCAAATTCCCACCTGATGATTTTGGCCCAAAGTTGTTACATTCACCAGTAAATGAAAGGAGGTTCTCGCATTTCGGTCCTCTGCCAGCTGTCTCTACCCAATTAGTGCCATTCAAGGCCGCCGCTAATAAAACAGCCTGGGGCACGCATGCTCAGACTCTGACGGTGAGTTCGTGCCCCAGTGCCCACATACATCCAAGTTCAGCATCTGAAACATCACACATGAGAGTAACAGAGGCCTTGGCACAAACAAAGGGAAAAGCAATGTGCCAACTCCCAATTCTCAACTAACTGTACATGCTAAAAGATGGGGCGGGAGACAATGAGCAGAAGAGGCAAATGGAAGGAAGAGGGACAGAGGACACCAAGGTGCAGAAGACACACAGAAGCAGAAGTTCCAGCGGGCACTATTCAGGCTTCCATGGTGCCTGGCTAGGAACCACGAGGGTTTCGCATCCTGGCTCCTCCCTCATCTCAATTTCTAGAGCTCAAGCCATGAGAGATAACATCCTTGCTTTTCTACCAACAGTCCAACATGACCTCAGTGGCTGAGCTCCAACTACATCACTTCTTGGTACGCAGCTGGCTTTTGTATTCTGTGACCTCAGTTCCTCGTAGTACATGCTTGAGGGGTGTCTGGGTGATCATCATGTCTGTCTATATTCGTAATCTTGGTTCCTTAAAACAATCAAGAGTAATCTCAACTGCATTGTACAGATCCCAACAGATGCAGCACGAGTATTTTTTATGGGAATGGAGGTTATGGTTTCGGGCGAGAGGCAGAATGACGAACATTTTTCAGGTACACCACACTGTAGATGACATTTCAAATCTGAGTTTGGGGCTATGCAAGGTAGGTGGTTTAATATGATCCCAGGAGGGAACTGTAACCACATGACCCTGTTCATGCTAAGACTCTCTTAATCCTACCCTTCCTCCTGCCATATTTCTATCTGAAAATAACTGGGAATTATTCTTGGGACAAATTAGTAAAATATAAACAATTCTTGGGATAAACTAAGTTCATGGGAATTTCGTTTTCAGGGTATCAAGTTATTAGAGCACACCTTTCATTTCTTCTAAAGCCAATGGTTAAGAAAAGTTGACAGGAGGTTCCCACCGGTAACAAAATGTTTACATGCAAACAGTGTCACGTTGCACACAGCACACCCCACAGAGGCAAGTAATTTCTGCAGTTGAAAGTGCTAAGGTGAGAGGGAAACCAATGAGCTATGGGAATAAGACATCACTGCTGCCTGTGGGAGAAAAGCCCCAAGTCTCCTTTGGGAGAGGAAACCCCCAGAGTTGACCTCGAAGTAAAGGAAAGGCTTTCACTCCTGCCCCCTGGGGGGATTTCAGGGAAATGGGCTCACCCCTCAGGATGAGGCCGGCTCCTGGGACCTGACCTTGCCTCTGACTGTCCACGGAGGGAGAGCCATGGCTCCAGGGTTAGTTTCTGAGCCACTCAAAGCAACTCCGGGGGGAGGGAATCTCTGAGAATCCAAATCCTACATTGATTCCAGCCTTACCCTAAAGAGCCGGAGGACTGTCAAGCCGAGACAGGTGTGACTGTCCTGTCTGATCTCAGAGAAACCACTTGGGTGAATGAATATTCCCACCTGAGTCCTGCCCTTTCTCTGCTCTCTCTGGTTTCTCCCTCCCTGTCGGCCACTCTCGGCTGCGCTGGGTGCAGAGCTGACACTGCTAGGAGGTGAGGGAATTCAAGTCCTGAGATTACACCATCCCCCAAAGCCAACCCTTAGCTCCTTTGAAATCATTCAGAGCACTACCTGGTAGCCACCCCCAGCATTGGGCTTGATCCAAAGGCACGTTCAGCCAGAGACCTTACTTCTACTCCCCTGTCATGGGACGAGACCCTGCCCTTGGCCTCCCTCTCCTTGGGAAACCCTGGTCCCATTTCTTGGACTTCCTGACACCAACTCGCAAGCAAGGTCCTGCGCTCGCAGCTTGGCTGAGGACCATTCACTCTCATCTGCCCAAGGCACTAGTCCTCTCTTAAAGCATTTGGCTTTCCGATGCTTTCCCCTCCCCTGGTTTAGGCTGTTCTAGTAGGTCCTGTCTCCCAGTCCCAAGTTTAGCATCCCCTTGTTCACATCCTCGATCTATCCCTACCTCATGTCAAGGTCTGTCCTCCCCTCAGCCCAGCCATACCATCCTCAGTCCCACTGAGCAGAGCCACCCTAAATTCACTGTGTCCAGATCCCAAACCCCAGGGCCAGCCTGAGCTGTTTTCCTGAGACGACAGGACTGGCATCTGTTCAGAGATGGAGATACAGGCTCACCGAGAAAGCAGATACGGAAATCTGAATGGACCTCGGTCTGGCTTGAGACCTCTCTCAACCTTGCAGTTGTCAGCACAAAGGAGGCCAGGGGAGGAGCTCCTCGGATGGTCCCCCTGGCCCACTTCTCAAGTCCCTTCTCGGAGCTACTTCAGGAACCGCTGTCTCTGAGCCACTTACTCAGCAGTCCCTAGTCTCCGGACCATTTTGTTTGATCAGAAAATGCTGGAGTAAAAGCATGCTCATTCTGCCCAGTCGCTGAGCGCTCAGCCCTCCCATCCATGGCGGCACGCTCATTACCACCAGCTCGCAAGCTTGGGCGGACACAAGATCCTTGGACACAAGCTGGGAGAAGCCGTGGAGAGGAGAGTGGCCAAGAGCTGCTTTCGGATGTTTGGCAGACTCCACGGACGGCTACGATCAGGGGCAACTGGGTGTTTTCCCAATAGGCACACCGAGAACATTTTACTTAAGAGCATGGATTCCGGAGCAGAATGAGCGGGTTCAAATTTGCTACCACCTGTTAGCTGTGTGACCCTGGATGAGTTACTTCACCTCAGTGCCTCAGGTACCTCAGCTGGAAAACGGCACGTGAGAGTATCTACTTCACGGGCCTGCCACGAAGGGTAACTGGAGTGGTGAGTGCGAAGTGTCTCCAAGCGTAACCGGCAAACGTGAACCTCTAGGACGCCACTGCCCCTCACGATGGTTACAGCGAGGACAGTGACGGCCCGGAGCACAGGGGCGGGCGGCGGAGCTCCCCCCGCCTCACGGTTGCAGGAGGATAGCTGCCGGCTGTGGCTCGCGCTCTTACCACGGCCACCGTCCCAGTCAGTCCTCGCAACGGTCCATTTCACAGATGTGGACACAAGCTCAGAGAGCAAGTGCCCACCGTCTCACTGCCACCCAGCCGGGTAGCCAGGAGCCGGATCCCGTCTGTGACCCCAAAGCCAACGCGCTTAACCTCTGCCACCGAAGTGCGTCCAGTTCTCCAGAGGAAGCACAAGCAGGCTTTACCGGCGGCCCTGCCCTTGCCCTGCGAATGCCCGCCGGGCAAGAAAGAGCACCTGCCTCGCAGATTTAAAGGAACAGGCTGCCTTCTCGTGGGCGTTAGTAACGGGTTTTCTCAGAAAAGCACTGCTTTTACTGAAGATTCTTTCCCACCGCTTGGCGTGGCCCTGACGTTTCTTGTCAGAGACTACAGGACAACGCAGAGCCACCCTGACAACCGCAACGGAAGCATCGCCTAACATCTATCTTCTTAGCAACAGAGAGCGAATGGCTACTTACCAAGTGCCTCCAGAGAGGACTCTGTCGTAAAAATTTCACGAAGCCCAGGGGCGCCTGGACAGCTCAGTCGGTTAAATGTCTGACTCTTGATTTCAGCTCAGGTCATGATCTCAGGGTTATGAGACTGAGCCCCACACTGGGCTCCACGCTGGGGGTGGAGCCTGCTTAAGAGTCTCTCTCTCTCTGCCCCTCTGCCCCCTCCCCCCAAAAATCCATAAAGCCCAAATGCCTTCCGAAACGTCACTTGGCCTGCTCCACTTCCCCTAGGAAAATATTGTTTGGATCTGCTTTGACGGCCAGGGTGCATGTTCTCTATTATGATCACCCTCAGCCACTAAAAGCAAGAAACCTGTGAAGCATCCCACTGTAACCTTGGTTTGGGGGACGCCTTGGTCTGGGGATGGAAAAGTAATTTCCCTTCACTCTTACACCATGACTTTGGTCTACGGGCCCTAAGATTATCCTCTGAAGGGCAGAAGGAAGCAGCCTGGGTTGCTGTTTCTTCCTCTCCGCTACACCACGGAGTCTGATGCGCCCCCCGCCCCCCACGGGCTCTTACCTGCGCGGTGAAGAAGGCTGGGGTGAGGGATCCCGACGGGAGAGCTGGGCTGTTGAGGGCGATGGAGCCGATGTCGGTGCCAGAGAGCACCAGCGGGGGCGCGGAGATTTCCAAGCCTTTGGGTTTTTTGGCCTTTGGGGGAAGAGATGGAGACCTGGTCTTGGAGCCCGATGACAGGTTCAAGGGCTCTAGGGAATCGGAGTCATGGCAGGCGGCCTCCAGGAAGAGGCTTCTGTGTTCAGAAGGGAGGGGCGAGCTGGGGGACAGGGACGGGGACCGAGACGAGGAGGGTGAAGCGGACGAAATGCTGGCGGCATTTGGCAACATTAAAGAGGAGACCTTGGCTGAGGCCGACGAGGCCAGGAAGGCCTCAGACGTGGAGGGCAGGGGCACCACGGGCCTGCTGGCGTGCTTGTCGCTTTTATTGGTCACAAACCTGATGACAGTCCTGACTTCTTCCACGGGAGGGCTGTCTTCCGGCTGCTCCTCCAGCTTCTCCGTCTTGATTGCCTTGAAGGGCTCCGGTGGGTTCTGCAGGGAATTAATGGTGAAGGACGAGTACAGGCCCGAGTGGATGTATTCGTTGCGGCTTGCGCTTTTGAGGGCCGACAAGCCGTGTCTGTGTGCCTCTCGGCCCTCGGGAGCGGCCTTGCAGTCGCTGTCCTGCAGCAAAAGGCTCTCCCGGCTCATCTCCACCGCGTGAGGGTCCATTTTCAGTATCTCCGGGAAAGAGACAAACTTGTACACAAACTTCTGCCCAATCACCTTTTTGATGATGTTCTGTGAACACAAGAGGAGACATTGAAAAGATCAGTGCACCAGAGAAACGGAGGAAGACGTTCGTGGTCATGGGGAATTTTGCTGGCAGCTGCACAAAATATTCTCCCGACTGACGTGTCTTGGCTAAGGCGCGGCGGAAAGGGGCCTTGAGTGGAGGCAGCAGAATTCGATTTGCCTCCCAGTTCTGCTGTTACAAACGGTGCGACCTTTAGCACAGCCACAGTCGTTTTTAGTTTCCTCATCTGGGAAGTAAGGGTTATCCTACCTAGTAACGTCCCAGCCGTCCCCATTTGTTGAGCACTTACTGTGGGCCGACGGTGTTCACGCATCATCCCATAGCATCTGTACGGCGATCCTAAACGGAAGGTATTATTACCTAAAAACTAAATGATTTACCTCCCATTCTAAAACTTAAGAAAATAAGCTTAGAGCGCTTAAATGACCCACATAAGCCACATGGTAGGTAAGTGGTCGAAGCAGCACTTCCTTCACCATATGCAGTATTGTCTTACCTACCTCTGGGACTCGTGAGAATTCAATGAAATAATAATGGGAAAGCATTCTGTAAGCTGGAACGCATTATAGAAATGTAAGTTATTATCGCCAAGCACCACAAGGTTTTCTTAAATCATGTAGCCAATTTTTCCTTTTTAATTTTCTGCCAAGAAAGCCACCGGAGGAGAAACAAATTGTCTACTTTGATATTTACATCACTCCTACAGTATTTTAAGTTGCTAGTATCTACTTCTGGCTCTTCAAGTTTATGGCTCCAAGTCCTCAAACATTAGGATGAAAATTAAAACTAATAATCACTGCAGAAGTGTTCACACCCCTTTGGGAGAACATACTTCATCTGACAGGCTATCTGCTCTTCTTGAGGTTTATTGCATTGGAACATCAGCAAATATCTATCAAATCTTTGTGGGGTGCAAGGCGCTCCACACAAAGATGGTCTCCCTCAAGCACAAAGAGCTAGCAGCGCCATCCTATGGGGAAAAGACTCAGAATGTTTCCTTACAAACTGTTCTACAACTTGGGTATGAGTGAGGGTGTTAAAAAAAAAAAATCATTTGGGAGAGAAGAACTTTAGAAGCAGTAACTCCTATTGAGCACCTACTGCATACCGGATGTTGTACACAAGCTATCTGATCGGTTCTCACACTCACCCTCCTGGAGGGCGGAAGGTGTCATCTTATGACACAAGCTCGGAGATAGGGAGTAATCCCGCCCCAAAACCACCACGATCTACTTGTTCTGAAGCCTAAGCTGTTTCACATTTCCACAAAAGTTTGGGTGGAGAGAATCAAAGAACCCCTTAGCAGAGGTGAAATTTTCAAAATGGAGATGGAATTGACAGGTAACATTGTATTACTTTCAGGTATACTGCATAATGTCGCAAGTTTAACACCGATCACCACACAGAGTGTAACATTTTTTTTTCCTTGTGATGAGTACTTTTAGGATCTCCTCTCTTAGCAACTTTCAAATATACCACAGAGATGAAATTTAATTAAACTTGATGTTCCTTCTGTGATCATCATTTGGTTTATAAACATAAGTACATTATGTTTTTGCCTTCCCTCTTGTTACATTATAGCACGTCGATTTGCAATTTTCCTCCTTAAACAGATCATCAAATCCCGGAAGTGAATTTATCCAGCCACCCAGAGGGGAGGGCATATTTACTATGCCACTGAGATTTCTAAGCAGGAATCCCTCAGGGCATGCATCGAAGGGAGGGACACACAATGTCCCCATTCAGCACCGGAAATCCCAGTAACGCAAATCCTGGCGAACCTACGCTCAGCACCAGCACACAGGAGGCTCCCACCCCTGAGCACATTAGATTCCACGCTGAACAGTTCTAGTGCCTGGCAGCCTGGTGCTGGGAGTGCAGATTTAACCTACTGAATGCCATTTACCCCCATCTGACCTCAACTGCACACTCACCACTAGCAAAGCTGAAAACCATTTACAAACCTTCAGAGAAATTTGGGAAACTTACAAGTTCCACCTTGGCCTCATTGACAGCATCTCGGCAGGTGCCCCACCCAGCGTGGGTAGACAACATGCCTAGGAGAAATCCACTGCCGGCAGGCTAGGGTTAAATAGGGTGTCACTGGTGCCACCTGACTCAGAGTGGGTCCTCAGTAAAAAGAAAGCATGCTTGCTACAATTTTAAAATATTTCTGGCTTTCATTAATATTTTTCTCCCTAGGTGAACACTTTATTTTGTCCTCAGCCAGTTTGAACATCCATCTAAACTGACTAACTAGAGCCTAAATAATTACACAGAAAAAAAAGAGAAACTTTAGGCATGTTCTTGTAAAAATCTTTTCTAAAACCTTTAATTTTAACCTTTGATTTTATTATGGGCATTCAGAACATAACATCTGAGCAGGGATTATATGCATAAGCAAATCAAGGAGTAATTTGGGGCTGTAATTAAAAAAATAATAAAAAGGCCCCTCCTCCTGAAAAAATGGTTAGGAACTGTCTCAAAGAGTGGGGCTTTCATGTGTTAAAAAGAGCATAAAGAAGGAGTGCTTGGCTGGTCCAGTTGATTGAGCAGTTGAGTCTTAATTTCCTCTCAGGTCATGATCTCAGGGTCGTGGGTTCAAGCCCTGCATTGGGCTCCATGCTCAGCACAGAGTCTGCTTCTCCCTCTCCCTCTGCTCCCCCCCGCCATCTCTCTTTCTAATAAATAAATAAGATCTTTAAAAAAAGAACATAAGGAACAACTCAATGACTATCAACTGACCGATGGATAAACAAATGTGGTATATTCAGACTACAGAATATTATCGAGCCACACAAAGGAGTGAAGCACGGACACATGAAACCACGTCAGTGCACCTTGAATGCGTTATGCTAAGGGAAAGAAAGGCCACGTATATGATGGATTCTGTTTCTATCAAATGTCCAGAAAAGACAAACCTAGAGAGACAGAGTCATTTCCTAGGATTTGGGGGTGACATGAACTGAGGGGTCACAGTAAAAGGGTTTGGGAGGGACAGTGAAAATGCCGTAAAATCTACTGTGGTTTTGGGTGCACAGCTCTGTAGATAAAGGCACTGAACTGTATCCTTCAATAGAGCCACTGGATGGTATGTGAACTATGCTGCAATGAAGCTGTTTTTTAACAAAGAACATGAGGAATTTTTTCCCCAGCTTTTCTGAGAGGCAATTGACTTATAACATTGTGAAGTTTACGATGTGTAATATGAAGGTTGGATGCATGTATATACATTGTAAAATGTTTACCACAATTAGGTTAGTTAGCACACCCATCAGCTCACATAATTACAGTTTTGTTGTGGTGGTGGTAACATTTAAATCTGCTCTCTTGACAACTTGCAAGTCTATAATACAGTATTGTTATCTACAGTCACCATCCATACCTTTGATCTCCGCAACTTATGCATTTTGTGGCTGGAAGTTTGTACCTTTGACCAGCAACTCCTCATTTCCCCACCCCTCAGCTGCTGGTAACCACCACTCTACTCTCTGTAGGAATTCTGCTTCTTTAGAGTCCACACATAAGTGAAATCATCCAGTATTTGTCTTTCTCTTATTCCATTTAGCGTAACGGTCTTGAGGTCCATCCAAAACATTTACATGTTTAAATGGAAGGTGGTGGGAACCTTCTATGGCTGGATGCTGACTGCCATAACCCTACTTTGAAGATAAAAAAGGAGCCTCCACAAAGGACACTGAACTCAACCATAGCAAGAGGGCCCCCGCGGTAGCTGCAGCCTCTCTGGGGGGAGAGCTACCAGGACACCGCAGAGCTTTTTAGGAAAAGGTTACAGAGGCAGGGATGGAGATGACCGAAAGGAGGAAGAAACCTTTGGAAAGAACCAGTGTGGGCCTTGCTGGTCTATTCCAGCAGGAAAGATGGAGGAGTAGATCTGGCTACCTGGACAATCTGGGCATGAAGGGGTACAGAGGGTCCAGGAAGGAGGTCAGGGCACCGTAGCCCCGCTGTTTCAGAGCCCAACTGTGCACAGGGGAAATCCGCTCACAGGAGGGGAGCCAGTAAGGAAGCCCCCCACCAGGATGCCCATGGCCTGAGACCCAGGGAGTAGGTAGACTCAGAGCGGGTATATGCCTGACAACTGATCTGATAGCCCCTTACCTTCCGCGGGCAGACCCTGGGAGCACATGTACGTTTGAAGATCTCTCTGTGGTCTCCGAAGGGAGATTGCCTTTCAAGAGTTTTTCCCGTGAGGAGTTTTCTCTGAGAAAACTGAGTTTTCTCTGAGAAAATAATAGATAGTAGTTGCTGAGCACATATTATCTGTCAGGCTGGGTATGAAGAACTTGACCACCGTTAATTCATTTAATCCTCTGAGAGACTGGAACTATTAGGATCCCCATCTTAGAGATGGGCAAACTGAGGCTCAGAGAGTATAAATTACCTGTGGTCCCAAGCTAATACGTGGGCAGTCTGATTCCAGAGCCCCTGGCCACAATGGAAGGGGATACAAGACTCAGGCTGAGACCGCCCAGGACACAAGAGTGCTTGGGGACAGGCTCTTATTATGGAAAGTGATGAGAGTATTTACAGAAAGTCGGTTTTTTCACCCGTCCTCCCAGACCCACAAGTATGTGTTGCTTACAGTTGCCTGGCAACCTGACAAATGCTGTCTGTGTCCAGTTGAGCTAAGTGACTTCTCCGGCATGGTTTTAGATGAACAGTTGCACACATCTGCTTCGCCTCACACACGTGGGACCAGCCTCCCTGTGCGTCATTTCCCATTCAGTGCGTACCCACCACCAGGGCAGACTCCTGACGCCACCTTCCATGGGAGGTCACAGGCAGCAAGGACACCGACTTCGGGAGGGGAAAAGCAACATCCACCCCACACAGCCTCCCTGGGACTTCTAGGTGACAGCGGAAGCTACTCCCACCACGGCCACTTCCAAGTTGGTGTCTTGAGACTGCAGGAGCCTAAACGGCAAGCAGCCTGTCGGGGGCAGGACCATGGCGGCCATCTTGGGCCCAAGAACCCTTCCCGACCCACCGGCTACCTCTGGCAACAGAGGGACCCGCGAGAGTCTCCCTTAGTTATTTCCCGCGAACGGGTTGGAAAACACAGAGAGCAAGTCAACTTTCCACTTCCCTGCCTTCCCTGTTGCCCTGACAGGCTCTAGGCTTACTGGTAAAAACAGAGGTGCCCGTAAGTGTGTTTAAATATGTATGTGTAAATAATGCTATATTGGTGGATAAATTAGAAATGTGTCTATTAAACTATCATATGATTTCTCTCATCTATGGAACATAAGAACTAGGATGATCAGTAGGGGAAGAAAGGAATAAAGAAAGGGGGGGTAATCAGAAGGGGGAATGAAACATGAGAGACTATGGACTCTGAGAAACAAACTGAGGGCTTCAGAGGGGAGGGGGGTGGGGGAATGGGATAGGCTGGTGATGGGTAGTAAGGAGGGCACGTATCGCATGGTGCACTGGGTGTTATACGCAACTAATGAATCATCGAGCTTTACATGGGAAACCAGGGATGTACTATATGGTGACTAACATAATATAATAAAAAATCATTAAAAAAAAAATAAGACACAGAGAGGAAAAAAAAAGTATTAGCAGTCACACCCTGGTTCCAAGTTTTCCTGGGGCCCAGGTACATCCTGGAACTCTGGGAGTCAATAAATGCTCCATTCTGATTAAAAAAAAAAAAAAGAAAAGAAATGTGTCTATTAGGTATTGTGATCTTGAAAAAAAAATTACATGCAGTGCTAGGTAATGAAGAGATGCTCAAGGAACTCAATTTACCTTCTTAGTTTTGGTGCTATGAAGGGTAATACTAAGTTAACTACATGTTTGTTGAATGAATGATTCTCTCGGTAAAGAGAACTGACCCAGGTGGGAAACCGGGGGCTTCATCCCATGAAAGACATAATTTTCTGTGGCTGATTCTCAGGCTGGTTCAAGCTCCACATGAATGTGTCCCATATATATAACTGCATGTGCTTTCTTGTTGGCATTTTCAAACTGAAAACTCCCAGACAGACACCAAGGGCCATATGCAAAACCCTACAACCCCATACCTCCTGTGAGAGCTACATAAACTCTGATTTCCCTCATCCATGGATGCGGCAAACACGTGCTGCCTGTATTGGCTCTGCCCTGGCACCGCAATTTTGATCTAAGTTCGTGCATCGGACTTTCTGGCACTCAGACTTCTCATCCCAGCTCGCATTTCTCCCCAGGCTGCTCCTGGCCCCAGGAGGAGCCAGACTAGTTATGGGATCCCCGTCGGTATGGCTACCACAACCCTTGCTCTTCCACCATGTGAGCGCTTCCAGGAACCGCTGGACTCCTGCCCTCTGATTTTGCAACTCTCCTATCTTGTTCTCAAAGGAGAAAGGTCAGCAGCTCGCTAACACAGCAGGAAAGGTCGTGGAGGAGATTCTTCCTAACAGCCCAGCCTATTCCTAATCCCACAGCAGCAGCAGCAGGGCTGCAGATGGGAGAGTGGGGGATCCTTCCGTAAATACCCACTTGACTGTCTCAAAGGCTGCCAGGGGGATTATAAGGCATGGTTCTAGAATCAACTGCCTGAGTTCAACTGCCACTCCCATCTCTTACCAGCCACGTGCCTCAGTTTCCCCATCTATAAAACAGGGACTAACCTACCACCTGCCTCATGGGATTGAATGAGATAATCCATATAAAGTTTACAGCAGAATACTGACACAACCACACGTGATAAACCCACAATACACAGTAGCTCTTAGGATTTTTATCCTCCCATTTACGCAAAAGCACAAAACATAAAATCCACTCCCTATTCACTCCAGTGGCAAGTGAATAGTCTAAATTAAACCTCCTAGAAGGCTGTGCATATTCCCCTCACTTTGTCCACAGTCCTGGCTACCATGTTGGGACGTATGGCAGACTGAATTACATCTGGTTTATATATCTCGACCAACGGGGGAAACACGATGTTTTATTTAGTTGGGTTCAGACAAAAAATAGACGCAAGGCTTACAGTATGTCATGCCTAGCATGGCCAGCCCCTGACATGCACTGTGAAGGAAACCTCACGCACTCCAATTAATTCAGGGGCCAGGGGGAGAGGGAGCCAGCCCTGGGGGCAGCAGATGTGAAATCCAAGTGTCCCACTCCAAAGGCCATTGTAGCTTTAGCAGAAAGGCCGCACGTCCAGCCCGGTAAGTGGTGCAGACGCTAACCAGACACCCCAGCTGAGCTCTGCCGCTCTCCGATGCGGCTCAGAGCAGGAAGCACACTGCCCAGACAGGAGGGAGCAGCCCAGCTCTGTGGGGTCTGCTGTGGCTGGGCTGCAGGGGGAGGGCCATGCGGGTTGCTGGCCTGGAGCGCCCATCACCAAGACCCCTGGGCAGGGGAAGAGGACATTTTGAGGACATTCATCTCACCACGGTAGAGACCCTACGTAAAAGGAACCTGTGGCCAGAAAGGACCAGGGAAAGAAGCAAACATTTACGAGCGCCTACCACGTACCAAACCTGCACAGCCACCTGACAAGATGGGCGCTGGGATCCCATTTTAAAGATGAAGAAGTCAAGGCCATGGATGGGAAGGGAGGTGAGACCCAATTTCCTGTCCCACAGCGGTGGGTGAGATAATGGCCTTAGAGTGGAATACCATGTAGCTATTTTAGAGGACAAAACAGTGTTAACATTTCCCCAGGCCTTTCAATACACATTAGGTGAAAAAAGCAGCATTATTTTAATGAAATAACTATATATATTAAATAAAAGAAGAAAAAATTAACCTCAAAAGATGTATAAGAAAACTTAAAGGTGGTAGGATTGCCAGTGATTTGTAATATTTCTTTTTGGCTTCTCTGCATTTTCACATTAAATAAAATGCATTTCATATGTATTAGTTGTCAAAATAAGCCCCCCCATCTTTTTTTTTTTCTTTTCTTTTCAAGAAAGCAGCAGAGTCTAAAAAGTTTACTAGCTCAAGACCCCCCAGCTTGTAACTGGTAGAGCTGAAGCTTAAACCAATTCCATGGAGAGCCAAGACGGGAGCCTTTTCTGTCCCATCGCCACACCCTCTCCCAGAAAGCAGCTGCTGTTGGCTCAGAGGCTGCTGTTCAAGTCAGTCCGCCAGGACCACGGGGCTCTGCATTCCAGAGTAATCGTGGGGTAACTGCAGAGTGCCTGGGAAGCCAGCTTTGTGCTAAGGAAGCAAGGTCTGTGCTCAGGAGCGGTCATTTCCAGCTCCTCGTGGGGAAGACCAGCTTTCCCTGAAGTCTATTCCTTAGCTGGAAATAGAACTGCCTCTATCCACCCCCAGGGGAGAGGCGGTGCCTGCTTGGATGGAGCACCCCGCATGAGGCACCAGGGACCGGCGGTCCCACTGCAACAGATGGGACATCACAAGCCCACCTCAACGTGGGTGACATTCAAGAAAGAAGGTTGACGGGAAAACAACAGGCAGCTGGCACCCACATCCACAGCCTGGCTGTGGCCCCCGCTGAGCAGCAGGAGTGCTTGTACGGGAGCACGGGGAGCAGTGACCAGCATCTCTGAGCATCCACAGGCCGGAGCCTTGATGGGCAAGACATTAACCCAGTGAACTGATCTGGGTCCGAATCTCAGTTTCTCTACTTCCTCTGACCTTGGGAAAGGTATTGAACTTCTAGAGACCTCCGTTTGCTCACCTCTAAAAGCAGAACAAAAGTACTGCACAGGGTGTGTTTTTCTTCTAAAAAATCAATATATTTCAGTGCCCCACCCATACAGGTCCTCCAAACATGACCTCTCACCCAGTGCAGTTATGCTTAGCAAGCAATGATCTGTGCAGCATCCCCATGACATCACATTGTCTTTTCATTGTATTCTGCCTTCAAATCTTCTAAATTCCTTTTTTTTAAGATTTTATTTTTAAGTAATCTCTACACCCAATGTGGGGCTTGAACTTACAACCCCGAGATCAAGAATTGCACGTTCTACCGACTGAACCACCAGGCACACCTCAAATCATCTCAATTCCTTATATGGGTACCTCACTTTACAGTTTCCTGAAGGCGTACGCGTTCTATCATGCAATCCTTACAACACTTTGATACCCATTTTACAGATGAGGGACCTGGGGCGCCAATCTTAGTTCACAAACGAGTAAGTGGCAGAGACGAGCCCAGGCCACCGGTTCCCAGCCAACACCCTTGCTTCAGCTCCTCGTTTTGGGTTCCCGTCCAGGCCACTGGCTGACTCACTCTTTCCGGACACAAAACCTGACTGTCCTCTCTGCAAAGTTAGAACAAGTCCTCACTGTAGGAGTCATGCTCCAAGTTCCTCCTCTGTAACAGGCAAGCATTCTTTCAACAGCATTTAAGACGCTTTCATATGGAGGCTCCTTGCTAGGCTCTGAGGAACAGAAAAGGAAGTGAATCCGGCCTCTGTCCTCGAAGCATCTGACTGCTGCTTGCATCTGCCCCCTCTCACTCCCCGCCATCCGAAGCCAAGGGGACACGGAGCAGTTGGGGCCACACGGAGCTCTGCTAAGAATCTGTTGCGGGCTCACCTCCCACCTGCCACCCTAAGGGCTGCGTTGAAAGGACTCCAACCCGGCAACTTGAGCCACCTCTCCCTGGGCCAGTGTTTCCCATCAGCAGTGAGTTGTGCGGTACCCAACACCCCCCCAAATTCATTTCCCCCCAGAAGCTCAGAATGGGACTTTATTTAGAAACAGCGTCTTTGCACATGTCACCAGTTAAGGATGTTGGGATGGAATCATCACGGAGTCAGGGTGGGCACTAAATTCAATGCCTCGTGCCCTTACAACAAGAAAGGCTCCAGGAGACACACAGGGAAGAAGGCACAGAAGAAGGAGAGGGACAGACGCAGAGACTGAAGCCTTGCAGCCATAGCCAAGGGACAGTGAGGACAGCCGGGGCCACCGGAAGCCGGAAAAGGCAAAGAAGCCTTCTCCCCGAGAGCCTTCGAAGGGAGCGTGGCCCAGCAGACACCTTGATTTTGGGCTTCTGGCCTCCAGAACTTCGAGAGAATAAATGTCTCTTGTTTTGAGCCACTGAGTCTGCGGTACTCTGTTACGGCAACCCCAGGAAACATATCCTCGCCCAAAGACTCTGTCCGGCGGGGCAGGGAGGCGCGGCCTTTCCCAGGGGCTTGGCCTGCCCACGCGCCACGCTAGGGGACGCACCGAGACAGGTGAAGCCTGGGCTGTCCGCTGTCTAAAGCTGAAGTTGGGAGCGTGCACACCAGCACACACACACACACACACACACACACCCCACTTCCAACTTCTAAGAATAACGTGCTGCCAATAAAGAGCTCCAACTCCGTCTTAGAATTGGCTCACTCCTGGGGGAGGTTTCTTTGTGGTTTGGGTTGAGATTTCTTTATTCTCTGGCACTGCTAGACTGCAGTGCGAACCGTCTCTCCAAATTCGGCCAGCCTGACATGGGAGGGTGCTCACCCTTGCTGCCCAGTAACGTGCTGTCCCGGAGGCCTGCAAACAAGAGGAGCCTGGCAGGACGCCAGACCTGAGACTGGACATCAAGAGCATTTTTCCACCCCTTCTGGGCTCGTGGCTGCTTCTCCTGGACTGAGACGCTTGTCTCCCTGCTGGCTCGCTTTCAACACTCAAGGGTATTTTTATTAAAGGCCTCTGGAGTGTTAATAAAACAAAATGTAAAACTGTTCCCCCAGCACATGCTTTGCCAGTCAGGGAGCTGCCAACAAGGACTTTGAGCAGCCACCTCCGGCGCAGGGGTGGGGTGGGGGGTGCTGGGAGCCACAGGTGGTCTGGGAGCACGTTCTCACCCGGGCTTTGCTACTGATTTTCTTGAACACTCACCTCCCCACTCGGGTCCTCACTTGCTCAAGGACAGGCAGGCAGGGCAGGTTTCTTAGCTCCTTTGCAGTGTTGACATTCTGAGAGGACAGACTTCTTTCTATGCTACAGAGAACCATGTTTTCTCGTTTCATGCTCATCCGTCCTGTGTCCATCCTACGTTCATTTGGCACCACTGCATGCCAGGTGGTATGTGCACAGAACTGGGCATGGTGAGGAAGACCAGCATCCTCTGCAAGGCAGGCCCAGGGACGGCGGAACAGAGTGAAGGCAACACCAAATGCAGACGTCAGGTGGTTGAGAAGCAGGGAGGCGTGAGGATGAGCTGGAGTGGGCCAGGCAGGAAGGGCTGAGGGAGAGCCCGGGGAAGGAGGTCTCAGTAGATGCGAGAGAGGGTGGCAGGCTGGGGTCGTGCAGGAGAGGCAGTCTGGTTGGGGCCAGATGGTAAGGGGGTTTGGATTCTTTCCAGGAGGCTCAGGATGCTGGGCAGGCACACGGGCAGAGGGGTGCTGTGCTCTGATCTGGCTTTCTTTAGGAAGTGTCATTTGGACATCTAGGAAGTGGGGCGGGGGGTCCTGGGGCCGCCAAACCTCCCGTGGTCAGCTGGCTCAGAGAAGGCTGCCAGCAGTTTTTCCGTTGTCATTTTGAACAAACTGGGGTTGGTCTCCTCTCTCTGCCGGCCCTTGGGTGATAATCAGCAGTATTAGGAATGGGGGGTTCAACTTTGAGCCCAAGGCTCTGCAGCTGTGTGATTCACCAGCTTCATAAGCCTGAGCACGGATCTGGGTGTCAAGCGTCGTAGACAGAAAGCTCTGCTGCCTGCCAGCGGTTCCGTCTTGGATCTGCTCCTCAACCTCTCTGAAACTCAGTAACCTACCTCTAAAATGGGCCCATTACCAACTATGACGATAGGCATTTCACATGTTAGAAAATGAGTCAATAAATGTAAAAATATCTAGCACAGTGCTGGCTGAAGACAAATCCTCCATACAAGTGAGCTTCCTCCCCTTATGTCACAGACTGGGGGTAGAAGCTGAGGTAAACTGTTGTCAGAGCACAGGCAGGAGGTGGGGGGAGGAGGCGGCCCAGAGGAGCAGCTGGGCTGGTGGGTGGGTGGTGGGCGGTATGATGTGAATGCTAGGGGTTTTGTCAGTTTGTCTACACAACCACTGAATTTTCCCGCAGCTAGAAGCTGCCCAGAAGCAGGAACACTCATGCCGGCAAACCAGTGTGGGCTTGGGCAACAGCCTGACGTAAGTGGATTTGGCGAGGCTGCCAAGCTGGAGCATTGGCAGCTGAACGCTGAGCCCAGCAGCCCCATCGACACAGCGTTGAAGGTACTCCCAAGACTCTGGGTGTTTCTTAGCAACTGCCCTATTTGGGGGAACACTGAGTGCCACCACGAAGCCAGCTTGGAAGCATGTGCAAAACAGGCAGCACCCCCAACCCAACATGCAGTGCCCACCCCCTCCCCACTGCAACTGCCTGGCCCCCTCATGCCAGCCGCTAACTCCCAGGGCAGTGTGACCAGACTAGAAAACCGTCACAAGACAATCTGCTACCCCCACCTCTCCTCCCCTGCCTCCAGGTCACTAGGCAGCTTCCAGGACCAAAAGCTTCCAGAAAGGCCCTGGTTATCCCCTCAGCCCCCGAGCAAAAGTGCAGTTGCCATCTGTTGTACTTCAACCCATCTGAGCAGCTGACATGACAGGAAGGGGGAAAAAAAGACACCTAACAAAAACACCAGACCCTTAACATTCAGATCCAGGGCTGGGCACAGGGGGGCAGCTCTGATGTACAAAACACTCCTGAACTGAGCCCAGGAGAGATGGGTCTTCTGTGGAATTTCACCACTGACAGAAGTCTTCTAGAAAGTTCCAAGATGCAAATGCTTGCTGGACTTTTGTTCTTTCTCCACTCTGACAGACAATACATCATTTTATCTTCGTAAAATTTATTTTGGGGAATTAGAGAACTCTGCCAGGGCCAGGCTTCTTGGCACAGGCAGGCAATCTCAGATATGTATTATTAACACGAACATTTTCCTGTCGTGATTGCACACCCAATTTAAAATGAATTATCCAATTAAGTTAAGAAGGTGACGCGTTCTACTTCCAGGAATATGCTGCCAATGACTCTGTCTTGACTGTTCTCCCCTGAACCTCTTCCAATTAAGCAGAGACCGTTCGGGACATTGTGAGGATAAGCCGGGATGTTGCTGTGGAGACCGGAGGATTTTTCATCATATCGCCATTGCAATCTCCTGATGAGAAGGGAGCTGGCAGAGCTCTCAGCCTCCCCCTGGGATGAATGCTCACCGCCAACAACAACAAGGACAAAAGCTCCGTTGGACGGAAAAGGACGAGGGATTGCGTCAGCTTCCAGGTCTCCTGCAGCTAGCTCAGAGAGTCTGTGGCTGGAGCTTCCTCCGGGAAGTCAGCTGCCCCGCGTGTGCANGCCGTGCAAGCCACAGCCCCACCCACGGGCAGACCCAGGGAGGGCCACGCACGCCCTGCCCTGAAAGTGCCACAGGACCAGCTCGGGGCCGGCTCAGCCAGCCCCGAGAAATCGGTATGTGGTGACTGGCCAAAAAGATCAGGGCTTGGGAGGCGGGGGACGGAGCGGGACACCACCAATGCCAAGAAGAGCATGGAGAGATAAAGATTTTTATTTCTAAAATGCAAATCTGACCACGGCTTTCAGCCCTCACCATGAAGTTCCCACTCTTCCCAACGTGCTCCTCGCCCCAGGCGCCACTCACTCTTCCCACCCCATGTTCCCCTCATTCCCTGGAGAACCCTGGGAACTCCCCTGGGAAGCCAAAAGTCAAACTCCCTGCCTTGTGCACATGCTGTTCCCTTGTCAGTACATCCTTTCCCAACTTGGGTCAGCCTGGTAAACCCATTCTCATTGCTCCAGGCCCGGGCAGGTGTCTTGACCTCCGGACACCTTCTCTCTGCCTCTACTTCCCTCCCCTGTCCTGGAAGATGTTGGTATCACGGCCAGGCTAGCATTCTAACTGCCTGTGCACGTCTGTCTCCCCAACCAGCCACACAGCCATCCGAGGGCAGAGGCTATGTTTTCGAAGGTATGGCTGAACCTGAGAAGAAAAAAAGTAGAGGTGAAATAAAGAGTGAAAGAAGGTCTGCTAGAGAGGGGTGTAGAACTACAAACTCCCCAGAAGCTCCTCGCGAGGGGCGGATCCCAGCAGCGCCTCACGCCCCTCAAGCTTGGGCCCATGGGTTGGGGCAGTTCGCGGGGCCACTCGCAGGCATGCTCTGGGCTTCAACCCCTCTCTCCTCTCCACTCCAAGATGAGAGATTGAAGAACCAGGTCTGTGCGAGTGGTTAAGGAGTGAAAAGGGTTGTTAATCTCGCTAACAAAGCAAATCTCTGAAAGAGACCCTTACTATTACATCGGGTTGTAAATGGACTTTCTGGAAGACTCAGTTTCACTCTAAGAGAAAAAAAAACAAACCGTTCTGCCCAAAATGCCAACCATCAGAACTCCAACGAGCAAAGCCATGTCCCAGGACGTACAGTGAGACTGCAGGAAACGAGCTGGTTTCAGCCGGTGGTGCCAAACTGGCCGGGCACGGACTCGCTCTGCTTTCTGTGTTCACGGGCTTGCCCACAGCCTCCTCCCTCGACCTGCATGTTTGCGAGCTGACCGGGGGCCTTCCGTCCATGCCCGAGGAGTAAAACATGCCCTGTCCTGGCCTGGGCGGCACTCCTTTCTTGGAATTCTACCTAGGTTTGCCCAGCTGTCTCTTCAAAAGCTGTAAGTGGGGGAAGCAGGTCCCTGCCAGTGCTTAGTTGCAAAGCCCGGCCCCTCCAGCCCCCCAGTGGCACATGTGATGGGCACTCCACAGACACACAGGCGGAGCAAGGAACCCCGGAGGTCTCCTGTCACAACCTCCGCTAACCAGGCCTGGGAGCGCCAGGGTGGGCTGTGTTCCCGTCCACGTCCTCTATTAGTCGTGCACTCGTCCAGAGCAAGCGGCGACCCCTTCATCTTGGCTTGCACGCTGGGGACCCACCACACTGTCTGGTATGTGGCAGGCACTCCAGGACCTGCCTGTGCTAGACTCCAGTTCCACGCCTGTCTTTGAGCCTAGCTGCTGTCCATGTCGTGCAGTTTTCCTTCAGAATGTGTGGCATCAATTGTAATTTTGAAAATCTACATGAAAGCCGAGCAGCGTCTGAAATATACGGACATATGACCTATTGAAGTGTGTCCCCCAAACAGAAATGTTGAAGTCTTAACCCCCCATACCTATGAATGGGATCTTTGGAAATAGGGTTTTGCAGACATAACTGAGGTAAGAGGAGGTCATGAGGGTGGTCCCTAATCCAGTAGGACTGGTGTCCTTAGAAGAGGGAAATTCGGACACGGAGACACGCAGGAATAACATCACGTGACAAGCCAGGCAGAGACCGGAGGGGTGCAGGTGCTAGCCAAGGGGAGGGACACGAGGACCGACGGCCCCCACCAGAGGCTACGAAGAGGCAAGCAAGGATCTACCCAGAATCTCAGAGGGAGCACGGCCCTGCTGACACATTGATCTTGGACTTCTGGCCTCCACATCTGCGAGACAATCCATTTCTGTTGTTCTAAGCCACACTTCGTGGTTATGGCCGCCCTCGAACACTAATACAGGACAAGGCAGTGACACTGTGTTTCCAAGTTTAGCAGTTACCGAACATCGCCTTTCATTATAAAAGTGATTTGTTTGGGTAGTGTCCACCTCGTTATCCAACTGCTTTCATTTCACATCTACCGAGCAACCCCTACACGCCAGACCCCATACAAAGTACCAGAGCAACAAAAGTGGGTAAACCAGGAGACCACAGTGGAGATGGTTTTGTGAGGCGATCTAAACAGGCAACTGTCACACAACACGGAGACTCTCATAAACCCAGATAACAGAAGTGACGAGCAGCGGGGGAGTACTCAGCAGGTGCCTGACGCCATGCTGAGCACCTCGTACCCCTGCTCACATTTAATCCCCCACCACCCTATGAGGGAAGGTGCTTTCCCACGGGGGCACGGACGCTCAGAGGCTGAGGGACCGCCGGACTCTAGCCCCGAGAGCACTGAGTGCAAAGCCCTTGCTGGCTGCTCCAACCGGGTGTGCTCAGAGAAGTGTGCCCCTCTGAGGGCAAGGAAGCATCATTTAAAAATGAAAGCATCTTAGTCATTGAATTTCAGGAGAGCCTGCATATGTAAAGATAGGCGGTTGGGTAAAGAAACTGTGATCATCCACCAGTCACCCAGGATCTGACCTCAGCCTGCTCCTGGCCGTGCTCGTGCACGAAGGTGGTACACAGGTCCAAATTTTCTTCTTTGCAGCTGTCTGAATTTTTCAAATTAGTGATGAGGAAAATACCATCTGGATCATTCTTCTGACTAATACTTCATAGTACCTACTGTATTTTGAGCACTGTTCTCAGAACTGACCGTGTGTGAACTCAGCTAACCCCCCACCCCCACCCCACGGTGCGGGCTCTACTACCAAACCCATTTTAGGAGGGAAGCCGAGACCAAGAGGGCTCAGGCAAAGCACTTGCAGTCATGGAGCTGGATTGAAACCCAGCAGTCTAGCCTAGAGTTCATGCAATTAACCACCTTGCTATAATGATGGGTGGGGGCGGGGGGCCGAGGAATGATGATTGAAGTGTCTCAGCCCCAAGCAGATACAATGAGCCCATACACTAGTTTGCTCTGATGCCTTCTACAAAAGACTGCACACATTTTCCACTTTTCCCCCCTCTGCCCATTTCTAATATTCTGGAATGAGCTAAAAATATAACCTACAACAACAATAAAAAATGCTATTCTCATGCTTGCAGGAAAACTTCCCTATCAGGACACACCAAGGGATGGGCAGTTCCAGCCAACAGTGGAGAGATGCTAGCTAGCAACGGACAGCAGAGCCAACGGGAGAGAAGAAGGCAGCCGTCAAGGTAGGGAGCCACCAACTTTATGTCACGTGCAGAGCAGGCTCTGGATCGTGTCTTTTAGGAGATCGGGGGGAATGGACAGATGGACAGGACAGAAGGACGAAGGAGGGGGCTGAGGAAGATGCTGAAAGGCAGAGAGGGTCACGCTGAGAGCTGGGGAACCATGAGGAACACCTGCAGAGGGAGATGGGGCACACGGAGGAACATGTGGCCCAGAGCTTCACATTCACAGACGCTCCTCCATTCTGCCTCTCAGGTTAGAAACCCAACCATGTGAGACCGCCATTTTTGTGGGTCAAAAATGGTCATATGTTGGCAATTTCTTATGGTTCAATGTATACGCATAGTCACAGAGTAACATGGCGAAGTTGAAAGAAGTGTCAATCATGGGGGCACCTGGGTGGCTCAGTGGGTTAAGCGTCCCACTCTTGATTTCGGCTCAGGTCATGATCTCAGGCTCCGGGGATCAAGCCCCTCATCCGGGCTCCGCACTCAGCAGGGAGTCTGCTTGAGATCTCTCTCTCCCTCTCCCTCTGCCCTTCCCCGCCACGCCTGTGTGACACGCTGGACAAGAGCTGCTCCTGCCCTCGCTGTTCACGCCAGCCGGCCGCTCAAAGGTCACGTGGCCAAACCTCAAGCTCTCCACCGGCAGTAGAGGAAAGAGACAAGGGGGTGAGGAGGACACAGAGGCCATGCGGGCCCTGGGCTCAAGCCGAGGCACAGTGCACAGCAGGGCTCTGCCGTAGTGAAGTGCTTGATAATAGACAAAAAGCACCTTTGTGCTACCCAATTGCCTACCTGCAAGTCAAGTCTTCCGGTGGCAAAGAAAACGAACGGCCCAGAAGGTAGGGCGTGTACCTTGTGGCCAGGAATGTAGGCAGACAAGCCAGGTTCAAATAGGACACTACTGCCTCCCGGCTGCAGAAGCCTGGGCGGGTTTCTCCTGGAAGCCCTCCCGTCTTCATGTGTCAAAGGAAAGGCCAGCGCGCCCAGCTCACCGGGCTGCTGGAGTTTGGGTGAGACAAAGGGCAGGAAGCGCCCCACGGCACCGAGCCTTAGACACAGAAGGTGCCAAAGCACGCCGGGTGACTGAAGGCCCCGAGACTGCTTTCCCCAGAACGTGAGAAAGTCTGCCCAAGGGAGATCAGGTGTCATCTACATAGCAGTGGCTCTACCGGTCTTTTGAGGGGTCCCTTCCAGCCCACGTTCTCCCTTCACACTGAAGACGCACAGTCCTTAGCCCCAGTGCCCGGACCACAAGGAGCGGTAGAACTGAGTCACAGATACCGAGCCAGGGCGCCTGATCTTTGACGCCTTGATTTAAAACAATGACATTTTTTTAGTCTCAAAACCAGGCTTTTAGGCACCCCGCCAACAGGCAAGATGACTGTTTTCCTTCCGAGGGCCCCAATTCCCATTGTGCGACTTAGAACCTGGGGAAAACTGCAAAACAATAAACCATCTGTAAGTCTTCCAGACAGTGCAATTTGCAAGAAGCGCTTTTACTGCTTCATAGGACTGTGCATGAAGCCAGGACTAATTAATTGCTACATTAAAGGAAAGCACCTTTAACATTTCAATGACATAATCATATGTAATTACAATCATATAAAGGAACACTTTATAATTAATGATGTCTCTACTTCCTGAAATGTGTAATCCTTCTGTCTTGAATTCCAAAGAGGTTGGAAAAAGGCAGGCACTAAATATAGATCAGGAACTAATATTTAAATCAGCTTTTAATTCACCTTTCACTATGAACAGCAAAACCAGAACAAAAGCTTACCCTTATTAGGAGTCTAAGTCTTTATGTCTATGAGACTAAATATACAGCAACAACAGATCCACACAGAGATGGCCAAAATTACAGGCCTGAAATGATTACCTCTAAATAGCAATAATTTTGCCCTAGCAGGCACATTAACTGCTTTTCCAGAAATGCATTAACTCACCCCAACTATCCTTGCTTGGCAACTGGGCTGTGTTATCACTTAACAAAGCACTCTGACTCCTCTCTGTGACTTAACAAGGAAAATGGCTTTTCTTTTAATTAGAGAAATTTCCCACGAAGGTGCAAACCCTGGGGAGGTAGCAAGCATTGTTCTAAGCACTGAACATGTTTCTCTTCTTTAACAACCCCGGGATGGTACGATTATGATCCCCCTCGTATCAATGAGGACACCGAGGCCCTGAGCTGTTAAATAACTTGCCCAAGCTCCCAAATTCCCAGGAAAGACCCGTCTGAGTGAACTACAAACCAGACGGGATACGCAGACTTTCTAGATCTCAACATTCATTCTGTCGCTCAAGCAACTGACGATGAGGGAGGCCCTAGGACCTTCCCTACGACTCGTTTCTGTTGTTAGCAAAGGTTTGCAGCAACTCTAAGGGAAAATGCAGAGGGAACAAAATTTGACCCACAGGAACACCCAAAGGGCTTCCAGAAAGAAAAAAAAAATCCCTATGGCACAGCTTTCCCCTCGACCAGAAAAACCTGCATAAATTGCCTCCATTTGATGTTTGTAATTTGCTTCATGGTCCCCGAGGATCTGCTTTCATCGGGGAAATGTGCGGGTGGCGCTCCACCCACCCGAGACCACCTCCCACAGGGTCGAGGGTTTACCTTGTCATAGTAGTATCGAAGGGCTCTGCTCAGCTTATCATAGTTCATGTTTGTTTTGTTCTTCCGGAGGCCCCACAGTTTGGCCACTTCTTCTGCTTTGAGGAGCTTGAATTCACCATCGTTGGAGGTCCAGCAGATCAGGTGCTCGTGTTTCTGGTCCAGCAGCAGCTGCAACAGGAACTGCCACAGTGTGATCGCACTCTCCATACCTGGGGGGAAGGGGGCCAGGTCAGTGTGATCGCTCTCTCCATACCCGGGGGGGAGGGGGCCGGGTCAGTGTGATGGCTCTCTCTATACCTGGGGGGGAGGGGGCCAGGTCAGTGTGATCACTCTCTCTATACCTGGGGGGGAGGGGGCCAGGTCAGTGTAATGGCTCTCTCCATACCTGGGGGGAAGGGGGCCAGATCAGAGCCGCCAGCACAGGTGCCCACCCCAACGGTGGGGAGCGGGCCTCAGGATGGACGCCTCATCTCCTGCCCTCCCTCCCCCAGTGAACCCCACAAAGAGCCGCTTTCATTTCTACCCACCCAGTCCACTTGCACTCAGGTGCCTTCTGGATTCATCTTTGTGAATAGCCACAGATTCAGAAATACAGAGAAGCCCCGTGATCCCTGTAGTCATGACACACGTCCCCTCCAGCTGTGAGGTGGCATCGAAAGGAATGTGAAGGATGGATTGACAAACTACCCACTGCACAAGGACTCTCCATCCCAGCGAGTCCCCTCTTAACACTAGAGTCTGTTCCAGCTCAGACTCTCAAGTCCTTTGCTGGTCAGTCTGAGTCCGTGATCTGCTGAGTCCGTGAAATCTGGACCCCATGATGAGTGTGTTTAGGTAGGGGGCTGGGCTCTGTCTACACAACTACATGACATGCTGCCCAGGGAAGGGTCTTTGTCGGGTTGCTCAGCGTCTTCGCAGGACTTGGAAACCAAGCAGAACACCCACATGTCACAGGGGCCCAACGGACAAAGGTTGGTGAACTGAAGGATCACCACTGCCATGTGAAGGGCCCTTTGCTTCCCCAGACATTTGTCTTGTGGCAGATCAAACCCACGGCCACACCTGCTCCGATGGGAAAAGCATTTTTTCCCTGCTATTGAGAGGATCAGAAAATACTCTCTTCCTTTGACTCTGGTGGGGACTTTGTAAGTGCTCTTCCTTCTAAAATGCTGTTCCCTAGCCTTGGAGCCTGGTAAACTCCTACTTACCTGTGATGACCCAGTTCTAAGGGAGCCTTCTTGAAGAAATTTTTTCCCACTCCCCCAGACAGTTCCTTATCTTTAGACATTTGAGGACTTTATGGCAATGGGTACTGATTCTACTGCTAGTAATAATGCGCTTATCAATAGTCCTTACATTAGTAGGTGATGGGGATTAAGGAGGGCACTTATCATGATTAGCACTGAGTGATGACTGCAATGTCGAATCACTATATTGTACACCTGAAACATGACACTGCATGTTCACTATAGTGGAATTAAAATAAAATTAAAAAAAAATAAATCCTCTCAACTAAGGGAAAAAAACCACGTTTGTTACATGAGGAGAGAAGAGGTGGTTGGGCTGGCCTCAAAAGCTGCACCTCAGGTCACCTGTCATGGTTGCACACATCGAGTGCCCCGGCTTTTAATCTGGGCAGGATGGGAGTGAGTTGAGGGGTGCCGGGTTGAGGAAGCCAGCGGTGACCAGAGGGTAGAAAACTGGCTTCTGGCTGGAGAAAGTTTCGAAGGCAAGCTGGGAGTGGGGACCGAGCCAAACAGAACTAGGGTTCACCCCCAACGACAGCAACGAGGAGAAGGCAGAGCCGAGGCGCACTGAGCGAGGTGCATGGGCCCAGGACACCGGGTAGCCGGGACAACTTGCTTCGAGGCCCCCTTTGTACCAATATTTGTGTCAATTCCACAACGCCTCCTGCGCATTCTTCTTAAAGGGGCAGCTCTCAGACGGACAAGTGACTTTTGTCCCACACGGGGAAGGAAGTGAAAGCATCTCGCCGCCCAATAACTACTCACTTCCTTCTTCCTTTTCACGTGTTTAGCCGAAAGAACACGTTTTATTATTTCTCTAAGCAACCGTGCGCTTTCCGGTTAAAGGAAAGCAGATTAACAACGCTCTCCAAAAACCCATAAGGCATTTTATTTATGGCTCTTAAAAGAAGACAGTCTTTACAGAAATCAGTCTTCGCCACAATGGCCACTCGGCGTGTAAGACAGTAAATTACGTCACTGTTAGGTCAAAACCACCCCTGCGTCTCCTGAGTCCCGTAAGCACAGCTGCTATGATGCGCGACAGCTCGCCGCCCCGGTTCCCAATAGGAACCCCCCTCCCGATTATTTGTGGGTGAGCCACAAGCTTGCTTCTCATCACTGGCACTAAGAATTGCTAACAGTCGTCTCACATTTTTTGGTGCTCTTTTGGCCAAACACTTCAGACAGTTAGCTTTAAAGTATCTTTGAAACTTTAAGCAGATGCTCAGAGGAACCTGGTCCGAGGGCAGAAGGCTGCCCGCGGGTCGGGAGGCCTGGAGGGAAGGGACAGCCGAGCCTCTGGCTCGTGTGCCAGGGAGGAAGGCGGTCAGCCACCTGCACATTAACGGACTCAAACCAGCATGTTCCACACGGGACAACAGAAACCTATCCGTGTATTTGAATGTATTTACACTTACTGCTTCTACCAGCCAGGACTCCTTGGAGCTGCTCGTGCTGCCTCGAATCCCTGTTCACGGCACTCCAACCCCAGGTATGGGAACCATGTTCTCTGGGCAGAACTTAGGAGCATGAAACGTTCTCAGTCTTTCACTCCCTCTCCCATTCAGGTGACCTCGCAGCAGCGCACGAGGAGGGGTACAGTGCTTGCTTCCCACCCCACTGAAATTCGGGCCTGACCACAGGATTCCGTTTGGCCAACGTAAATGTTCAGTAGAAGGGATAACCATGCTGATTCTGAGCCAAGGTCTAAGAGGCTCCACATGTTTGCACTTTTCCTCTTGTGCTCCTCTCATTGCCCCAAAATGACACTGTTTGGAGCCAACGTGAACTCAACCCAAAGCCTGGAGCCCAGGCCCACGACTCACAGTCAAAGGCAGCATCCCTGAAGCTCACCGCAAGAAACATAAATGCCGTGGTATGCCAAGGACACATGGGGAAGTTTGTTAGGTGGCCAAAGTTGACTATGACAACATCTTTGCTTTACAAAATTCTCTCTTCGTTGGGGTGCCATTACCCCGTTACCTTTACACTGTAGGGCTCGCACTCACAATCACGAGGTGCAGCTAAAGGTGAAAAAACATGCTGCACAATGCCGGGGGCGGGGGGAGGTCGGCTGAGCAGATCTTTACTGCGAGGGCCACCAGTCGGCCAAGGGACAACCGTGGGGTGCTATGGCCATGGCCTTAGAGAAAGGTAGAAGAAGGAAGGAAGGAAGGAAGGAAAGATAAGGGAGATGAAAAAGAGTAGAGGAGCAAGTGGTGGAGGTGGGGCCCTATATCAGGGGCCCCATAGATTTCTGGAATAGGGAAACTGGGCCAAGAGAAGGCACAGAGCTGTGAATGAGGCATCACAGAGCTACCCCTGACAAGCGCTTAGAGACCAGCAGGGCGGCGCTTAGACCCCAGCTGGCTGGGCCTTGGAACCTTTCCTTCTTCCCCCCTCACCTCTCCCCACACCGAGGTGTCACAGTCGGGCTACGCTGAGGACTGGAGGATTTCTTAGACACGTGACTGCCACCACTCTACAGGAGGGGACCTCGGCATCAAGCCACTCTTGCCTAACGCACAGCAAGCCGGGTGCTGGGGTCCTCATTCTAGCATTCTCCAGCTCTGTTGGCCACTTCTGTGCCCTCACTGGTCTTCCAGTGTCGATGACCGTAGAGCACACACACCTTTATTGTTGGAAATCCCAGCCACACGCTACTCAGAGACGAGTCCCAGAAACCTGTCCCTATGAGATTATAATCACACCTACGAACAGGTCACCCCCTTCTACACTGGACAGAGGTAATTCTGGGATACAGCGGGGAGCAATGTGGCTCTGGGCCCTCCCACTCTCTCTGGGCAGAGCCATCCAGGTGATTAAAACGCAAGAGTATATGTGGGCAACGGGGCAGAGAGGCGCCCAGCTGACATCACCGCTACGGTTCTCTCCATTCAAGGCCTCTTGCTGGGCTGCTTGTAGTTCCAATCTTAATTTATTTTAATTATGACTAAATACATTTAATCATCATTTACACAGTTGTTTCCACATACAATTATGCTTCACATTCTATCACCTCTCTGCCTGCGACAGATCCTGCCCCCTCTGGGACCCTGGAAGAGATCCTAACATCCTGACTGGGAACATGTCCTTCCAACGACGACCAACAGATTCGCAAATTCATCCAAATGAGTATTTCTATCACCAGGAAAAAAGCTTTAAACTTAATTCTTTTTTTTAATTCTTTGACACCTAAAATCTTTAATGAAGTGCTGGGTCTTAAAATG
Source organism: Ursus maritimus (assembly GCF_017311325.1). Classification (NCBI taxonomy): domain Eukaryota; kingdom Metazoa; phylum Chordata; class Mammalia; order Carnivora; family Ursidae; genus Ursus; species Ursus maritimus. The sequence continues at coordinate 32,896,500 of NW_024424564.1, read as the reverse complement.
CAGGTACAATAAAGTCCAATTTATCTGACTGCCTTCATAAGGAGTGTGGGTAATTCAGACTGCAAACTGTGGCTCTCATTAAGCACAAAGTTCAAGAAAGTGTGGATACTTGAGTTTATGTTTGATACGTTATTATGCAAACAGAGACCTGCTTTAAGTTAAACTATTTCATTAGCCTAACCTCCTGTAACCGATTCCCCACAATCCCCTGCTTAAAATATACAGAACACGCGAAAGAAACTGCTGCAAATCTTTTAAAAATATTTCCCAAATCAAATTTTTGCTCATTAGAAAAGGCTTCTCTTTCCCCGGCCCAGACCTGGTTTTGAACGTATACAGCTTTGTCTGGTCTTGTGACGCCATTCTGTACGCACAGATCAAGCTCCGCACTTGGTATTTAGAGGACCCAGCCACTTCTGAAGGCATCACTGCTCTTACAAGAAGAGGTGCCCCTCAGCATTAGACACTTTGCCCTCCGCTAGCTCCCCATCAAAGACGACAGTCACACCCTGGCCAGACCCACCTCCAGGCCACTGCACAGAACAAAGCCACCTGCCGGCTGTCCCAGCTCTCCTCTCCCTTTGTAACTTACAGTCCAGATCTCACCACATAGAAGTTTCATTAGATATTTAAAAGAGTTTGTCCAATTTGAATAATCTGCATACTTCCTTTTAAAGGAGCAAGGGGAAAAAATAGGTTCCCCGTGTTGACAAATTATTTTCATTAAAATTTTTATTATATTCTCCTTTCTATATAAACAAAACTGGATATAAGCTCCTCAAGGTTTGTGATTCTTATATAATGATAAAATGAAGTTTACAAATTAGATGCCTCCTGTGTTGCATTCAAATTACTGATTAATTTTACCTATGACAGATGATGTTTTGTTGAAAGATGTCCCACATTCACGGAAAGGTTATGGCAATGACTGAGCCAAGGTAGCCCTTTTGTGCTTATACCGCTATACCCTATAAAGATTCAATTCTCTCCCCACTTCTTTCGAAAAAGAAAATTTTTTTTTTTTGAGTGTCCACATTACTCCAAGACACCATCTGGGCATTTGGGAGATATCAGTGAACAGAACAGATGAAGACCTCTGTGTCCTCAGGGAGCTCACATTCCAACAGGAGAAGACAGGCCGTAAACAACAATAAACATAGAAATATTCAACTGTAGTGTCAGAAGAACAGAGCTATGGAAAACCACAGCCAGAGCAGTTTAAGGGGGTGGAAGCCAGGGGAGGAGGGTGGCGTCAGCAGAAGGTCACAGAGCGCCTCGCTGAGAAGCTAGGGGTTGAGAAATTCCTTTTTTAAAGCAATTTTGGGGGAGCCTGGGTGGCTTAGTTGGTTAAACATCTGCCTTGGGCTCAGGTTATGATACCAGGGTCCTGGGCTCTGGTCTGAGTCCTGCATCAGACCCCCTGCTCAGCAGGGAGTCTGCTTCTCCCTCTCCCCCTCCCCCTCCTCCTGCTTGTGCGGTCTCACTCTCGGCCAGTAAATAAAATCTTAAAAAAAAACACACATAATTTTCAAAATGGGTAAAATCATTGCTCTCACACAGACATAAAAATGAAGACATGGTAAAGATTCTATTTTATTCACTCGTCAAGGAAGGAACTAGGCAGGCCTTAGAACAAGTTAAAAAATATCCGAATGGATAGAAGCATTTGTAGATGAGAAACACTGAAATGAGTGCACACATGGGGCAAACCTGGGGGTGGGACAGAAGTCAACTGAGCACTGAGAGACACAGAGAGAGAGAGAGAGACACACACGGAGAGAAAAGAATTTGCATGTCTATAGACAATAGCTACTTTGCTGTCACTTATCTATAATTAACAGAGTTGTAAATTAGCTTCCCTAAAATCAGAACCACATCACCCAGAGGGGGCACCGTTTTTCACTGAAGCACAATTATTCTCGACAAGCTGCTGCAGGGAGAGAACGAGCCACTTTGTCTGTTTGGAAGGTTACAAAGCAGGTAAGAGCAGCCAGCCCCTCCGGGTTCCAATTCAAGTACTGGTCCCGTCTGGCTGTGGGACTTTGGGTAAGTTCCTTAGCCTTTCTGCGTCTCATAATCCTCATAAGTAAGTGGGGATGGTGATAATAAAAGCATCTCTCTTACAAGGCTGTTGTAAGGACCACTTCAGTTACTCATAATGCAGTTGAACTATACCTGCTACCTGGTGTTATCGAAACGTTTACTATTATTTTTTAAGCAACAAGGAAACCTCTTCATAGAGCATGTTGTGAGGTCATTTGGCTTTCACCTAGCTCAAAGGCTTCATTTCGATATTGTGTCATTGTGGTTTTTGTGTTCATTAGGCAATGACCCTAATGAAGTCACTGGAATCCAAGGACAATCTTCAGCTCTTTGGTGACTGTTTATAAAGTGACTTGAAATATGTTTATTTTGTTATTTTAGACTATCATCAAAAATGAAAGGACAAAAAAAATTTTTTTTGAATTCTGAGAAAACTCAGATCCCTGGGCACATATTTGCTGACTCCAGCTTAAGAAACATTGGTTCAAAATGCCTCCCAGCTGCTCTGAGCCCGTGGGTGCCCACACCTCCCTTGGGGCTAATTCCACCCCACTTCTTATGCTCCTGGAGGGGGGAGGGCAAGGAGTCATGTAGATGAAAGCTACTGGGTCAGAAAAAGGGAAGTGTTCTAAAGTGACCTCCCAAGGGACACCTGTGACAACATGCTTACGACCACCAGTGCTGGAGCCCACACTGCCGGCCAGGGCAACAGATGTGGAGGGGAAAGGGGCGGAGCTGGCCACGAGTAAAGGGCTTGTCTTGTGGCCCCAAACAGGGGAGACACCTAGGCAGACTGAGTGTGGCTTTCCACCCCCATTCTGTGTCTTCAACTCTTTTGTTTTCAAAGCCTGCAAATCTTATCCTTGACTCCTTCTTGAATCTGGACGAGCCGCACAGAGAAGGGTGCTACAGACCGGACACGCTGACCACGCTCTTTGGCCCTGGCGCCCTCGTCTGCCTCCTTGCGAGCCTCCTGGCCACGTGGCACTGGCGTCTCAACATCTCTCCCTAAGTCCAGGGCACTAGCCCCAGTCCCCCGGCACACTAACTCATCTCAGGCACACTTCCTCTGGCCACCGGGGGACAGCAGTAAAACGCAGCCGTCAGGATGACGCTGGATCAGGTGGCTCAAACAATAGGCACGACGGGCTGAGGAGACAGAAAGGCCGCCCGGCTGCTCCCACATGAAAGCAACGTACACGCACACGTACACGTACACACGGGGCAAACGCTCATGTCAGGGATCTTTTCAGCATGTCTCACGGCCTGCCTCACAGACTTAGTCCTTCATTCGTCTGTCTCTTCTAATCTTAAGAGCCTTATCTTTGCCTTCTCTGTATGCAGCAGGCGCTTCTACTAAGTCCTCACCCTCCATCAAGCCCTCTCCCTGTATTATCTCATTTAATTCGGACGACACCTCTAGGAGTTGAATACATTTACCCTTCCCACTTTGTCGATGAGAAAATGGAAGACCAGCTGTGGAAAAGCAGGGGCCCCGGAACAGTCTGCTCAGTGTGTGGTCAGCAGCGCCAACTGTGGATCACGGCCCGTGACAAGAGGAGTACGGAAATCGAGAGCAAGTGTACAGAGACTTCTGTAATTTGTCATTATCACCATATCCACATACGTGATCAATGTAGGTCCAGCTCACTGGCACCAGCTATGCACTAGTCAGAATCGTGAACTGGAACCACGCTAAAATGTGTGACATTCAAGGTTTTTCAGTCATAACCCAAAAGTATACAAAAATCTAGAATTCACTGATTTCATTAGAAGATTTAAATATAGGGGCGCCTGGGTGGCGCAGTCGTTAAGCGTCTGCCTTCGGCTCAGGGTGTGATCCCGGCGTTATGGGATCGAGCCCCACATCAGGCTCTTCCGCTATGAGCCTGCTTCTTCCTCTCCCACTCCCCCTGCTTGTGTTCCCTCTCTCACTGGCTGTTTCTCTCTCTGTCACATAAATAAATAAAATCTTTAAAAAAAAAAAAAGATTTAAATATAACTATAGGAAAAATCGTGGGAACTGGCAACTAACCAAGGAGTGAAGACGGATTTTAAAATGCAGCAATACTTGCTTTTAGATGAACGTTAAGAAAAATTAATACACCGATAAAGAAAGGGGGGGTAATCAGAAGGGGGAATGAAACATGAGAGACTATGGACTATGAGAAACAAACTGAGGGCTTCAAAGGGGAGGGGGTGGGGGAATGGGATAGACCGGTGATGGGTAGTAAGGAGGGCACGTATTGCATGGTGCACTGGGTGTTATATGCAACTAATGAATCATCAAGCTTTACATCGGAAACCGGGGATGTACTGTATGGTGACTAACATAATAAAAAATCATTAAAAAAATCATAAAAAAAAGAAAAATTAATACACCGAGTTTGTGGAAATGGGTTGCAAAATCTCTTTTCTAGTGAGGTCAACATACCTCTGTGAGACTGGCTTCTCTCCAGTGTAATTGAAACAAAACACAAGTAGTTTAGATACATCATGTCCCGCAAGTAGCATTATTGTATCTAACCTAGATTAAATTCATTAGTCAGCAAGAGGCAAACTCTTCCTCCATTGAAAGTTTAGTGTTGATAAATATGGTGTTTGTTTAAAGTGTGCTTATAGGCATTTAATACAAGGAATCTCTGGTTCACTTACAACCTTTTTGTTTGGTTAAAATTACTACAGGGCAAAAAGTTACCAGTTATTAATAATGATCTTTTTTTTTTTTTAAAGATTTTATTTATTTGACAGAGATAGAGACAGCCAGCGAGAGAGGGAACACAAGCAGGGGGAGTGGGAGAGAAAGAAGCAGGCTCCCAGCGTAGGAGCCTGATGTGGGGCTCGATCCCATAACGCTGGGATCACGCCCTGAGCTGAAGGCAGATGCTTAACCGCTGTGCCACCCAGGCGCCCCTAATAATGATCTTCTATATTAATTGCCTTTGCATGCACTTTCAGTGGCTATGTAATTCTTTTTCTCATTACACTTATTTTATTGAAATGTCATTTCATGCCTGTAAAATCTATCATTAAAAATTGGGCTGCTATTTTGGTATCTTTATTCTTTATTTTTCTTGTATGTCACAAAATTATCAGTCCACAGTGTTTAAGAAATTTTAAAAACTAGTCCTTTTCCACTTATGGCCTGGGAAGTACTGTTCCCAAATGCTGACTCAGTGAGTACCGACCTTTGTTTTGCTTGCTGACCTATCCCCAGCTTAGATCAGTGACAGGTCACCCTAGACACCCAGCGAACATTTGTCACATGAGTGAACGAAAAAATAAAACTGAGGTTAACACATGCCACAGCCTGCACCCTTACCTGCTCTGTAATACTGCCTGGAACACGCACGAGAACTAGGATTAGGCTCTTTGGAGAAGGCTTTCTAGAGGAGGGAGTAAGAGCACTCACCCTTCAAACTGAAGGGTGGGTAAAACTTTGAAGGGGTGAGAGAAGAGCGGCTGAAGTCCCCCACAGCAGGCTTGGAAGCATCAGTAAAGGCCAAAGCAAGAATCAGGCCGGGGCGGGGAGGGGGGGGAGGGGTTTGCTGGAAGGAAATTTACTGCAATTTACCCAGAGGCAACCTCTCCCACTTGAGCCTGAAAAACAGAAGTCACCAAGGAGCAGGGATTATGTGCTCCCTTCGGTTCCACCAAGCCTCCAGCAGCTGCTGGGCTGACAGAAGACTCGGTTCTACCCACCACTGCCAGCACTGCTTGGGCACCTGGAACCTGCCTCTCGAGGCCAACTTACAGTGAATAGTGTAAGTTAATGCCCAGGGACCAGCTCTTTGCTAGGGGTCCTGGTAATTTTGTATTTCTAATTTGGAGGGGGTGGTACAAAGAGGGTCTCTCCAAACTGCTTATGCTGCAAGCCCCACAAAACCTAGACGTGCCCCTGGGGAACCTCTCTTCACGCTGCCTCTTTCCTCCTAGAAGCTGCTTTTCCTCTTCTCGGAAGTGGGCATTCTTTCTGTCGGCCACAGGGTGGCGCCAAACATCTTGATGCGAGATGGGGCGGCCCAGACTCTATGCAAAGAATGAGGTTTTTGCTGCCATTCTTAGAAGTCGAAATACCAACTTATTTTTTCTTCTTTCTATTGATGGCAACCTAACACTTCTCTTTGTATGTTCCTGGTTTCATTTTTAAAGTTACACTAAGGTAAGGGAGTTGAGGGGACAGAATTATTTGATTTTCTAAAGCTTACATATTGTGGGAACTAAAGAAATTGGCCAACTTAGAAAACAAAACAAAACAAAACAAAACAATTTTAGTCAGAAATTAGAGGGCTCAAGGAAAGGAGAAAACTCCTGTGTAAGAAGCAAACAAAACAGGTGCTCAATAAATATGTCTTTTTGCTTGCTAAAACTTGAATGGTTAGAGAAAAGAGGCTGCATGTTAACACTTTAACCTTCAAAATTGTCTTATTTCCACTCCTCTGTCCACAGCAGCACCTACTAAGTGTTTGTATCCCATTACATTATCAATGCCCAAGAGAAAGGGCAGGAACCGTTTCATTATATAAAACAAACCTTAGGTACTTAAGTCAAGGAATTGGAAAGCAACAATTTGTATCATTTGAGATAGGCAGTAACTCAGCACAGAATACCTTTAAAGCATTAAGTAAGGACAGCATTTCTAACTATGCAGCCCACACTTGACGTCTTTATTATTTTTATGAGGTGGAATAAAGATTACTTAAATTTATTTATTTATTTTTTAAGGATTTTATTTATTTGACAGAGAGAGCAAGAGAGAGAGAGAGCACAAGCAGGGGGAGCAGCAGAGGGAGAGGGAGAAGCAGGCTTCCCACCCAAGCCAGGAGCCTGATATGGGGCTTGATCCCAGGGCCCCCAGATCATGACCTGAGCTGAAGGCAGATGCTTAACTGACTGAGCCACCCAGGCACCCTACTTAAATTTATTTTCAAAAGACATTTTAATTATCATCAACCGCCACATGTAAAATTTTAAAAAATGCCCATCTGTGAGGCCAAGTTCAAGGCCCTTAAAGCTCTTTTTACTTATTAACAAATGTTTATATTCTCATTCATTCTGTGAATATCTACAGATTGCCCATGTTTAAAGGGCAGGAGGCATAGGGAGAGGGAAATTAGCCATTGCTCAGTCTACTTATTTACCGTTTATAATAAGTTGGCCATGTTCTTCAAGTACAGTTTTACAAATACAATTTACAGAATTTACAAATTCTCTTCCATCTGAGGAAAGAGACAGGGATGGGGGGTGGGGGGCACTGTAAAAGAGACCCATGAAACTGTGTTGTCTCTGGGTAAATTAGAAGTAACTCCATTGGTTCATCGGTGACTTCTCTGTGGGTGAATTTCCTTTGGAAAAGTAAATGGATGGCTGCATTAACTCTGGCAGGGAAAGCGTGTTTGAGCCATTCTACTTCCTCCCACATCTATATATTCATGCCATTTCCCACCCCACCCTGCTATTATACAACCCTAGCCAGTCTTACCCCATGTTTTCAGATAGACCTGCACTGAGCTCACCTGGGCACCTCTGTGTTCCCTATTTGGCAACATCCCCAAATTGCCTAATGTTCTTGGTGCAGAGTTTGTTCTTTCTGGGCTTGAAGAAACCATAATCAGTCCAGAGGGTTCATAAATAATTGGTCGTCCCAGAAGTACAAACCTATTTCTCTGTACCTCAAAGAGACAAGTCCATTTGAGTGAGAGGGTGCATGGGGAAAGTTCAGCACAGTGCCCTGTTGTGAGCCTTCAGCAAGGCTTACTGTTGCTTTCATCTGTGTCTTCTATGGTGCTTTCCACAAGGCTCCCACCAGTGGAGCTATTCAGTGTTAGCCGTCCTTACACTAGTGTCACCCAGCAATTCCAACATGGCGCCCGGCAGACCACAGGCATTCCATAAAAACGTTAGTAGAGTGAATCTAAATTTCTTTGAATCTCAATTTTTCACCCTTAGGGTGGAGGTTGTAACTGACTTCAGAGACTCTTCTATAATGTGCTAATGAGCCCACACATAATTTTATTCTTTTTTTTAATCTCTGGAGAAAGATGGACTTGTCCACTTCTCCAGTGTCTTCTGACTGCAGGAGCCCTGCCTCTCCCCTCATGTCTTGTCAGGTAGACACACACACACACACACACACACACACACAGAGAATGTACGCTCTGCAGTCTTAAACATACACATCACCATTTAATCTCTTCTTTGAAAACATCACACACAATTTTATTGGGCAGTTAAAGGAATACAAGCCTGCTAGATCAAAGCAGCCAACTGGTCACCCAGCCTTCCCAAAATGAGGCTGTAGTTCATTATAGCCACTCGGGTAACCACATCCACCTCCCTCGTATATCGACATGCCCAGGAAACAGATTTAGAAATCCTGGGCACTGCAGGGAAAATCTTTTCAGGTAACCCACTGTATTTAAAGAGCAGACCACGTCCTGAAAGAGGAGTAGGACCATAAAACTCAGAGGTTCCGACAACCTGGGCCCGTCCCCAGGTCCCCCTCCACAGAGTCTCGTCGGGAAGCACAGGCTTTACTGACAATGTCTTTTTCTTGAAACAGACGGGTTGTTCCTTCCCAGACTTTTCTGGATGAAAACCCAAACGTTCACTTTCTTTGCAATTGTTTTTGTTGCCCATGTTTTTTGCGCCTATCTTAATTCTGGCCTGAAGCACGTCCCCCTTCAGTTCTCATACTTGGTAACATTCAGCTTCCTCTTCTGCAGGTTGCAGGCAGGAAACTGGAAAATGGGCCACAGGAAACCTGGCCTCCTACATCTGTCCCACTTTGTAATTGCAGCTCTGGTTTCATTTTGCTTTGTGTGTCAGCTCGGTTTTAACCCTCAACACGACGGCCAAACTCTGCTTTCTGGAAGAACACTGCTGTTCTTATTGCCCAAGAAAACTCACTGAGACTTTTGTTTCCTCCCCAGAGTAATTAACCCTATGAATTCAAAAGGGAAAAAAATACTAAGCAAATTCTCCTTCAACAGTAGCCATTTGGATCAAAAGCATATGGAGCTAGAAAAATGATTCATTGGATGTGATAAAGCCACCGATAAATCCCCAGTGCAAATCAAGACTACTTTAGAGTACGGTACACAGAAGTTATTTTAGATAAATTGGATTACCAGTGGTCCGAGGCTCCCTGACAAAGTTTACCTTGTGAGCTTTTGATAAATAATGTATGAAAAGAAGCTATACTCATACCTCATTATAATCTCTTTCATTATGACACTGTTTCAAATCATATTTCTTCACAATTATCACCATTAAGTTGGACTGTATGAAATTGTTTGTAAGGGTCCAAAACAGCCAAATACCCACAATCTCATAGAGTCAACTTACAAGCATATTATCACATAGAGAATAGACACACACACACACACACACACTCACACACACACTCACATCCCCGAGCAGTATCTTCTTCCTAGATTTGGTCCATGGACTCTTTTGAGGATCTGAAATTCTCTATGGGTGGAAATAAAGTTAAACTCATACGAAATACACATAATTTCAATAGGATTTGTAAAACACTAAAGATAATTTATAAAGAGCAAATAAAGAGTCCTATTCTAAAGGAAATGTTAAGTACATCCTCCCTGACCAGCAGTACTAAGATTCCATGGAATTCTCAAGAAAAGAGCTAATACCCCCCCCCCAAATCTGTTATTTCTTTAAATAGGAGCTTTTCCTTTTTAGTGTGCACATTTGATGAGCATTTATTATGTACCAGGCATTGGGCTCAGCACTTGATACACATCTAAATTTAATACTCCATGGGGAAGTCTTGACTTCAAAAGGTGAAATAAGACACTCATGGCCACAGGAGTAATATGGACAAACAGAGACTCATATCCAGGGGCATCTGGCTCCAAAGTCCAGGTCCTTAATCATCACACAGAGTTCCTCCAGCAGAGGCTACATTTCTTATATGCACACCTCACTGCTGTTAAGAGAGAAGCCTCATTTTAACTCAGTGGGAGATGTAACGTTCCCACTATGAATCAAATCAGGACATTTCCTTGTTTATTTCGGACTTTGCTTCATCTGTGACTCCAGTTATTCTAATTGGCCCCGTTTTAAGAGAAAAACTGTGAACCCAGGCCATCATCACCTTTTTAAACCAATTTCTCTTTAAAAAGATCTGTTGGTTTAGACACGCTCCAGGTTCATTCCACGCTAAATAATTGAGGCAGGCTCTTGATTATGAAGACAGGAGAAGCTGTCCCTTCTGCACCTTGGCTCCCTTTCAGCAGGAGAGCCCATCCTCCTGCTTGGTGTGGGCACACAGGCTGGCAGAACAAGAGGGTGAAAGTCAAGAAAAGAAATGCGAGGGATCTAGCCTGGCTCCAGAGAGACAGTCCAAACCCTGCATGCATGTCTCCTAACAATAGAAGGAATCATGGGCAGCACTTTGCCTGCGGATAGGGACAGACTGGAAACCCCACAAAAACTATATGACAGTGCCCAGTGCGGCACCGGCACCCGGCAAGGAGCTCAGAATTGTTCCTTTAGAAACAAACACCTCCGGGGAAGCCCTGTTTCAGGTTCTAAGGAAGCAGTGTTTGGGATTTTGTGGAGGACCGCGACAAGCACATGAAAACAAAATGCTGTCTTGCATTCGGTACAACTTACTTAAAGTCTTGCAAACGGTCCTTACATGTGAGCTTCCATTGAATAAGCTCCCTAAGTCCCAGTGGGTATTTTTTTCCTCCCATACTTCCCTGGATTCTTCTATTTCAAAGGCCTTTGAATGAAAAATCTTTTACCTACACTTCTGTACTGTTCATATTTTAAAAACCTGATCCTATGCGTAAGGGGAAAAGTTGGAAATCAGAACATAAATTCCATCGCAGGCAGGGCCTTAAAGAGTTGCATGGTCTCAGGCAGGGAGGTCAACTTCTCTCTGTTTCAACTTCTTTATCTGTAAAGCAGGGATAAGGCGAACCCTCTCCCCCTCGATACACGAGTGCCATCACACTGAAAGACTCTATACGATTATTTTGAAAATAAAAATCCAAGTTACCCTTTTGGTCAATGCCCTGCACAAGTGATCTTTAAAACGGGAATGGAACAATGCCTTCAGCTTCAAATCAAACCTTAGCAGAGATATTTTTTAAATCTATGGTTGTCTTAACATCAGGAAACGTTTGTTTGCTCACCGGGTTATGACAGTTCTATGAAAATCAAAAAATAAAGGAAATCTTACACGCTGCCTCCACTAGAATGAAACCATAATCTTTCAGATAAACTTGAAAGCTTTTCTGTGCTAAATAATTAGTTGGTGAAGGCCAAAAAGTCTATACCCGGCATAGTCCGAAAACTTCTGCATGATACAAAATGATGGCGGATTTTCCACATCCAGAAACTAAAACATTTCCTGCCAGCGCATCCTCCAAACCCTTCTATTGTGTTGAAACTGTAAAATCTTTCTAAATCAGGACTTCCTCCTATTATGCTCTAGAGGCGTCTTTCTGGGAAGGGTAGATCCAAGGCAAAAGGTAGGAATTCCCGCAGCACCACCCAGTGGAAACGTTAGAAAAAAAAATGCAAGATAAAATATGTTTCGTCAAAGAAACTTCACATCTTAGCTCTTCTCATGAAAAATCTGGACACTGCTCCTGTCCATCAGTGGCAAGCAGCACTGGGCCCCTCTTCCTCGGGCCGCTCCTCAAATGCCAGCCACGCAGAGGATCCCGGACACGGCCCTCCCTGTCCCCCACACGTGCGCACACACGGAGCGGACACCAGGGTGGGGAGGAAAGAGGCCCCGGGTGGGGTCAGGTGTGGGCTGCGACACCATCTCTTCCTCTCAGGAGGATTCCCAGGGGACCCTGGGGGCCGGGAAATCTGCACAGCTGTGCTCAGCATCCCGGTCCTGCGGCAGCTCTGGGCGCTTCCCGCCAGAAAGGTGACCATCTGCGCACCTTCCCTGGCCGGGCTGCTTCCGCCCTGGGGCGCCTCCAACATCTGCGCTGCACGTCTGCCCCCCGAGGGCCACCCCGGGAAAGGCCCAGAGCCCTTCCTCGTGGCCCAGATCCCTGTCCCCCCAAATCTCTCTCCGGTGTGACCCTGGCTTCTGCTCCCCTGTCCTGCCAAAGCCCCCGCGGGTCCCCCAGGCTGCGCATGTGTGGTTCCGTCTCTCTACCTCACTTCCTAGCAATCGAACATGTCTCTCTTCACCAGCCGCTGCTTCTCACGCACGCATGACTCGTCAGGCTACTCAGCTTAGGAACCCTTGACCTTCTCCTTCCAGCTTTCCCTCACGGCCCTAGGAGTGGCCTGGAGAGGGAGAGACGTCATGGTCTTCCCAGAGAGACTTCTCTTGTCTCTTCTATGGAACTTAAAATCATAAAGGATCATGTCCTCAATCATTTCTGGAAGGTTAAGTCCCCAACATCAGCCCTCCTGGCAAAGTCGGCTTCCTGTCTTCGTGGGGTAAAGCTACTAAAACTGCTTCAGACGTCTTTTAAAAAGAGTACAAGAGAAAGTGATACTCGTGAGCTGATCTCAGTGTTCTTTGGGAGTATATGATCAGTGTTAAAACTTTATAAGACAGCATTTTTGAGCTGCTAATTTACAAATGGCTCACAATATGATAAATCTTTTCCTTTTTTCTGAAATTTAGCATATGTCAAAATGTGGCGGCTCCTGGAAAGGTCAAGATTCAGCCGGCGTATGTGGACATGTGCTCATGTTCGGGTGCTGCTTCAAACCGTCGTGCCGCTAATACAGTTAGGGGCTCCTGGGATCTGTGACAGCTTTAGAGGTTGTTGAGAAGCCCAAGGGCCACCTCACATGGATGGCTAGCTAAGCAAGGAAATGGACTCCTCCGGGCTTCTAGGGGCTTCTACATTCTGTGGGCACTTTAGCCGCCCCGCCTTCCTTCCTTCCGTGCTCTTCTCAGCAAAACCCTTTCATGGTTTAGGAAATGCAAATGCGAGGCATCAACATTTTTACATAATCTGGTATGATAATATACTCACTTTGCAAGGGATCTATAAAAAAACAGTGGGCTGCAGTCTTCCAAATGTCATCACCCACTCATGTGGTGGACACCTGTGGGGGTTTCAGCTGCATCTCAAGTCGTGAAGGTAGACCAGCCCTTTTATGGTTTTACTGTCTCCACATGCATAAGTTTCCCTCACATTTTTGTGCCTTTTGCTACAGATGGTGATTATGGGACCAAATGCAGGGGTTCTTCTAAACTTCAATAACTTTTCATAGAGTTCTTTTTAAGACGAGGCCAAAGTATAATGGCGGAAGGGCACAGTGGTGCCCCAAAGACATCTCGTTTTCCACTGAGTGTCTAGTTAAAATCGAGCCTGACTTGTCGACCAGCTGCAGTAAGTGGAGCACATTTAAAATATCTTGGTGTTCATGGTGAGTCCAGTTATTTCTAAGAAAACTGTTGTAAAAATAGTGATTTCAAAACTCTCCCAATGCCTTGTATTTTAAACCTATTTACTAACCCCCCACGTGCACTGAATAAATGAACCAAAGAACATGGACAGGGCCATCAAGCGGAAGACCGATGGTTCCTTCATTTGTGCCCAGCTAACGTGCACACCAATGTCCTTCGAGAAGCCTGCAACAACATCTGATGGAAAAGACTGGCTGTTGGTACACGTGCATCAAACAGCAGATAGACACCCCAAAGCGTCCTCACGGCCCTTACTTCCCATTCGGGAATCTGCTGTCCACGAGCGTGGCTGGGCCCTTTCCTGAAATGTCACATACAACATGGATACTCTACTCTTCCAATAATTGTTCCACAAGACTGTATTAACTGTAAAAAAAAATAATAACAGCTGATCCTGCTTTAGAGGATCTTTCCCCCCTTGCTAAAGAAAGTCACCCTTTTTGCATTTTCATCATCTGGAGCATGTATGATCTTCTATGTCAAGGTCTTAAAGTTTCTACTTCTCCTGAAGACAAATTAGGTCTTAATATTTAGGTTAAGAGGAAAAAAAAAAAAAAGAAAGAAAAAGCAAAGGCTGTGGCAAAGGCTGGCAGAGGATGTGTTCTTGTGGTCCAGCTCTGATTTAAATCAAACAGGGCAATGTTCTCATTTGAGAGCAGGGACTCTGAGCTTTGGAGAACCCCAGGGTACTTGGGACATTTTGTTTGATTCAAGGCCTCTTCTAACAGCATATACATTTGTAATAAAAGTAATTCACTTTAAGAAAATGCTAGCACTCTTCAAATCGCTCAATTTATCCAAGTATCATAAACGCAGAATTGAGAATCAGCACTGAAGCATCCAAAGCAGTGAATTAAGCAAGGGTCAGGGAACATCGAGGGGCTGACTTGAGTGATGCTTTTGCCTCGAATATCAAAGAGGAGTTTGGCCCATCAACAGGCATTCCTGCCCTCCACTAGGGGCTCTGCACAGATGTGACGACAGGTCTCTGCCTGGGGTTTCATCAGTTCCAATCCTGAATCCAGAATGCCACTTGGAGAATTTGGAGATGTTTGTTCTAAAACACTTTTAAAAAGAAAAAATGAAATAAAAATAAAAGGCGATGCTCTACCACCCAACACCTTCTGGTCTAAGCGATCAGTTTCCAGATCTTGGAAAACAGGCAGAGACCTTAGCAGAAACAACTTCCCTACCAACGCTCATGGATTTTAGATTCCAGAAGATTTCAAAATGCAAAACCATATGAGAACATCAAGGCACTGCATCCAGACACGCTCTCCCAAATAAGCTTAAAAGGTTTGCTCCCTTCTTGTATATTCTTCATGGGGCTGGCTGAAATTAGGAATCTGCACTTTGTCCTCTCCTATAAATTATATTTTTTAAAAATCCAAGTTTTCTCTGAGTTCCCACAGTGAAATAATGGTTCTTTTGGGTGAGAAGTTTAGCAAATGTCCCCTTATGCTCCCGTCTTCTCTCTTGGGGCTCGAATCCTACATGAGGAGAGCAGCTCTAGATGTAAGAGGAGCAAAAAGTGAGAGCATATTGTCCCACTCTCTTCGACTCAGGCATTCCTCTTGTCGCCTAGAATGTGAAGATTCACACACGCACACGCGCACACGCACACACACACACACGTCAATGCTTATCGTCTTCACTTTCAAATGAACTCTGACAATCAGGGCTTATATTTTAGCCTCTGAAGCAAAACCTTCCAAACTCCAGTCAGTGGGAGACAGTGGGGAGATTGCATTTCCAGTTCACTGAGTACTAACCAGAGAAGTGCTCTTAACTCTGCTAGGGAATTGTTTGACCATATGCCCCTTTCCTCCCTTACTCGAGCATTCAGACCTTTCTGGGCCTTAGGATCCTCACTCTGAGGACGAGAACTTT
Organism: Ursus maritimus; assembly: GCF_017311325.1. Taxonomy (NCBI): domain Eukaryota; kingdom Metazoa; phylum Chordata; class Mammalia; order Carnivora; family Ursidae; genus Ursus; species Ursus maritimus. The sequence goes on along the minus strand of NW_024424564.1, from coordinate 32,881,139 downwards.
CAGATGCAGACAGTGTAAGAGAATCCTTGCTGTTAATTCTTACAAAGAATTCCTGAGCATATCCTGGAATAAATTCTGGGGCTTGTTTTGCTGTTGTTTTCATCTCTCTCTTCTGACAGTGAAATGCAGGGAGAGAAATCTGCTAAATCATACATTCTGGTAAATCAAGGTTTGACTATCAACAAACTGGTCTTTGGCAAAACCCAGCTGAAATGCACAGTGGACCCAGCCCTCCTTCACCAAAGCCAGTGGAGGTATTAGTCATCCATCCTTTCAAATACACAAGCAGTGTCTTTGTTATTCTCAAAATCAATCAGAAATCAATCAGAAACAGCATTCATTTAATACAAGAAGTTACAGAGAAAAGCTACACACAGGTTTTAGTATAAGTGAAGACGGACTTTTAACTGCAAATATTATGGAACGCAGCCCAAAGGAACTACCAAAACTTCGTCAACTGAAGTCTTGATGAAAGACCAACGGTAGTTGTTGTAGAATGATCAGTTTTAACATGGAAAGAATTGTACATCAAGACCCTTTCAAGCTGCACTGACCTATGAATTACTTAACTGTTAACCAACCATTCCCAGTACAACACTGGTAGCAACAACAAGGCTGACGTTTGTCCTCTCAGATATTAACAAACTTGTTTCTGTACATCTACTTTTCTCGCAAGTCTGGACAAAAACTCTGGAAAATGACCTCTTCCTGGCTGTCTTTATGATTTAACCAAGAGATAGGTCTCTTATTAATCCACGTAATTCATCATCTAGGAAAGGGTTGGATTTATGCATGACAATAAAGTGCTTTATCAAGTCCAACGGCAAGTTTTCCCCCTTCAGATTGTTTATAATTCAATGAATGCCAGGTACTGGACAACGTGCCGGGATAAACACGAGGATGAGAAAAACAGAGCAGGCCCAGAGGGAGCGTCAAGACTGAAGGCCGCGACAGACGTAAAACACATCATGACGCATCGGCCGGCAGGTACCTCTCGCTATCTGAGTCTGATGGATTCGAGGGTTTGGCAGACACTCCAGCTAACAAGGGAGGCCATGCTATCAACTCCACTTGGTTCCTGAATTTGGGATAATGAGTATTAATGAATAATGAGGGACACCACCCCTATCTCCAGAAATAGAGATCTCAAACTATTTAGCATCTGTGTTTGGAGAGGGAGAATTTGGAGAGGATACTGAGGGAACCTGTAAATAAATATGGCAAGAGCTCCGAAGGCCGGGACAGGTGACTAGATGACAGTGGGAACACCAGCCTGGGGACCCAGCAAATGCTGAGGCCTGGAGGATGGCTGCAAACTGGCAAAGTGGAGTGAGCACAATCGATGGGAGTGGGGGCAGGGAAGGGAATTCCCAGGAGAAAGAAGAGCATTTGGAAAGGCCCAGTAGCCAGAGGGCACAGGACACACATGAGGAATGGAAGAAAAGCCAGGGTGGCTGGCCCAAATCACACGGTGCGGCCTACATGAAGGATTTTGGTCTCTACCCTGGCCAAAGCCACTGGGAGATTTTAAGCCAAGGTGTGACACAGTCAGACCTGTGTTTAAAGGACCGCTCTAGCTTGTGGATAGACAAGGGACTGACGAAGGCCAGAGGGAATGAGGGACCCCTCGGACACAGCAGTGGAGCATGGAGAGCATTTTCAAAGACTGTAGGAAGGAAGGAGCAGGGACCGAAACTGGTGATCAAAATCTTATCTGGGCCTACTCAGCATCCAGTCCAGAGACAGTCACTGGGGTCCCCAAGAAGGAGGCGACTATGGGCCATTAGCAATGAGTGATGCTTGTTGCAAACCTTACAAAAAGGAGGAAATGAAGCACAACAGCAAATATCAACCTTCCCTTGAGTGTTCCTTATTCGACAAGGGGCCAGAATGGGATTGAAGGGGAAATTTATGGGGAACCCCTTTTCCCACCACAAAATACTTCGCTTAAATCGCTGCATATGCCTGAAAGTTGGCTGTCTGGGGAGGACAGCAAAAATTCACATCACGTTTTCACGACTCTTAGAATTCAAGTTCCTTACTCCAAAATAGTAGTACAGGAGAACTTTTGACTTGAAAGGAATTATCCCAGCCTCTACACTTCAATCCCTTCATCATCCAGCCAGAGAAACTGAGGTCCAGGAAGATTAAGAGAGAGCCCCTTAACACAATTTGTTTTAAGGGAATCTGAGCTGTCCTGCAGCCCACATATCACTTTTGGTTAGCGTATGCGGTATTAAACAATGTAGAGGGGATTTTTCCTCCTATGGTATTGCTGGGGAAATCCCCACATTCTAATGATTTGTTTTTAATCAAGCAAATTAAATAAAAATACTGCAGTATTTTATCAAGGTGTTCTGGGGTTTAAAAACCTACATGGTAGAATCATGAAATTGCCATAATAAAAAGAAATAGCTAGGGAATGTTTCAGGCAATGGAAATATTCTCTATTTGGAGGTAAGGGGTGGGGATTCCATGGGTATATAAAAAAAATATTGAGGATCTGTCCATTTCCATATATGAAATTATACAATTTAAAAAAAAAGACATCAAGGTTCTCAGATTCCTTGTTCTACTGCTTAAAGGATTCCTGACTGCAGTCTAAAAGAAGGCATTAGAGAAGTGTGTTTTATATCTACCCCATCACTTCCATTATTTACACATGGAAAATTAGAAATTATTCTTACATATGGTAGCTTTAAAAATACTTATGATACCATGTGCTTTAGAGCCTCTTTTTAGAGCAGGTGAATAAATTAATTTTAGTTTAACTCAGAATATAGTAGTAAAACTATCATCTTAATGTCTTCAAAAATATACAAATAAGTCTTGAAGACAAATTATAAAATAATCCCATTTAATTCTTAGAATAATTTAACAATTACTTTCCAGGAAATACACATTAAAACACATAATCGATGAGTTAATAATTCCTAGTGTAATTCAAACCAAATTACCATTTATTGAAATGACCAATTCAAGGTTTATTTTTAAATGGCTGACACATACGCCAAGTTTCCAGTAATGCATGAAAGGCCATTTTTATTATGGTTATAGGTAGGAGTCAAATTTCTGCAATTACTTAAAAGACTGAATGATCTACCATTTTTGAAGGCCTTTAGGATTCGTTAACAGAAGGTTACATACACATACACACACACACACACACACACACACACAAATAATTCCATTTACTGGGGCTGCATTTTAAGTGGCAAAACCAGAGTTTTGTGCCATAAAACCACAGTCTCTCCGCCACAGTTTCAACCAAAAAGTTGAATGATCTTAATTCAAACTGGCCATGGGCAATAGTCCTCTTGAGCTGAAAAATCCACCGAAAACAACAGTCTCAAAGTTTGGAGACTCTCCAGATATAAAATGAAACAGCAATAACTAAGAATGGTCACAATGTATAAAGAGGCACCTTCCTCCCACCTTATAGTTAAAGTTCAAGGTACATTTTCGGTTTAACCTCGCTTCTCTTTTTTCATCATCTAACATTCTATTTTGATGTGTAGTGCCCTGGACTTCCTGTTACTACATCTTGATATTCTACTGCAAATCATGACTCATTCTTAAATCATAGAGAAACTCATCAAAATCCCAAATTTCACAGCACATATGAATTCGGTCTTCTAAGAGGCCAGCATTCTTAGAACAGTACTTGGAGCCGCAGAGACAAAAACACTGAACAAGTCCATGTAAAAACTTATGTCAATCTACTGTCAACACATTTATTAGATCAATAAATGCATGCTCTATGTGCAGTAATTTTGGTCTAAGTACTAGTTATGAAAATGTGTTACATGGTATGTTAAGTAAAAATAAATTACAAAGTATAGTGTGACTCCAATGAAAAGTTTTGTGTGTGTATACACACACACACACACACACACACACACATTCTAGGACACTGAAAAAATATATCCAAAATGTTAACAGTGGGATTATGGGAGATGTTTATATATATATATATATTTTTTGTGGTTTTCTGAATCTTCCTAACATAATTCACATTAGCATTTTTTCAAAACAGAAAAAAAACCCCTACCTAACCTTTAGAAAATATTGTCATATTAGTGCACTCTCAAATATGTTATAAATCAGCCTACAAAGACAAAGGGGAACTATGGATAACCAGGACATAAAAAAGCTCTTGCCTGAAACATACAGAAAAATCTGACAGCAGTGGAGTCTTTCATTTAAATGACCCTTGAGCCTCTGTGCGCGTGTGTGTGTGTGTGTGTGTGTGTGTGTGTGTGTAGGTGCAGGCCCTTAGGAAGGGGCAGAAGCCAGCTGCCTGCAGCCACAGTGCAGCCCAAACAGAGAACCCGCTGCTTTTAAAGTTTAATGAGGAACCCCATTAGTTCTGGGGAACATGAAGATGGCTGAATCATTCTCTAGGACTTGAAACGAGCAAAGCCATTAATTCGTAAGCAGTAATTCACCATCAGCCCAAAAAAAAAAAAAAAAAAGTCTCTACTCCAGGAAGTCACATCCTTGGATAATTTTTTTTTTTTTTTAGTTTCAGGTTTGTCAATAGGTAATGTTTTGCAACCATATTGGTGTTTTGAATCAGATAGGTGTATAAACATAATTGGGTGGCACAGAACACACAAAACCCAGTATCTGACAGCTAAGAAAAGAACATTTTAATTTATATGCATTGACTGGAAGAACTTTAAAACCTATTTCGTTTCAGGAAAAGACTCAAGTTCCAAAAAGTTATTACAAATATAAATTTCAAAATATGATCTCAGAGTTACATTTACTATATATTAGCAGTTTTGAATTATTAATTTTTTTAACTAAGAAGAGGAGATCTTTAATAAATGTTTTAAGAAACTTCAAAATTCAAATGGAGTTGGGAAAAAAAAAAAAAAAAGGCACCACTCTCCCCTATCTGGGCAATTGCCATTCTGGTGTGAAAAACATTAGTACCAAGTAAGTGAGGTTCAGAGATGGTCTAATTCAGCTCGCAAAGGCAAACCATCCCAATTCATCATCTAAATGTCATTCTATGGCATGTTACTGACCAAAAAGAGAGCAAGGGAGAGAACATTCATGCATACTGTGTTACATATGTGGCAGAAAATTGCAACTGACAACTTGTAAAGGTCCCATTCATTGAATGGATGCAGGCAATCATCATCACCGTTAATGTAAAAGAGAGTTTCTCACTGTGGGCACTACTGATATTTTGGGCTGGAAAATTATTGGGGGGGGGCTGTTCGATACCTTGCTGGATGTGTGCCTAACTTTCTATGGACTAGATGCCAAGAGCACCCCCTCTCGTTATGACAACCAAAATGTCTCCAGATATTGCCAAATGTCACCTGGGGGACAAAATTACTCTAGAAATTCTGTTTATCCAGACTGGTTTGTATTCCCTCAAAGGGGCCTCTCCTGCAATCTGGAAAGTTTTTTCTTATCTATTTGTATGTAAGTGCTATGGTCCTACTCACAGATTTCAAAGTGACAATTTATTGAACATCTACTCTGTGCCTGGCACTGTGTTAGGGACATCCTGTACTCACGTTCACTGACTCACACCCTGGTTGGGCTGTTTTTAGGACACGCTTTGCCACCAGAAGAGAAATATCAACACCTCACAACCCCTCAAGAGTATGTCCTCAAGCAGCATGTCCTTTTCAATAAAGGAACCCCACAGTTTCAATCAGGTTCCTTAAAATTCTTTACCCTTTTAAGCAACTGCACACATTTCTAATGTTTAAAGGTTTAAAGGAGGGGGAGGAAAAAGGCCATAAGGTCTTTGCTATATCTGGCATAGAAAGACCATCAGGGTTTTTGCAGGCAGGATCATTACTGGAAACTCTAAAAACACTTATAGACAGTCTTCTTCACTGTCTGACCCACATGCCCTCCTAACACAATTTGTAATTTTATAATCCCCATAAATTGAAACTCATAACTAACCTATCCCAAATAAATGTGTGCCACAGACAGAGAAAAAGGGAGAGAGATCAGAGGGTATTTTGTTTGGCAATAAAGCAATAAGGCTCAGAAATCGATTTGGAGTCATTAATAGATGCCTGGAACACGCTTAGTTTCTCACCACCTCTGGCTCCCCCCCCCCCCCCCCCCCCCACNAACAAAGACGCAAGCACAGATGAGAGAGGATGGGGGTGTTTGAGTTGCTTGGGCAATAGAAACTTCACACACACACACACACTACACACAACTGGGAAAGAAAAACCTGTAAGTCTGAAATCCAAAATGGCCCAAGTGACTTCAACTTTTCAAGATGCTGCCCTGAAAAGGTTGTTGGGCAGCTGCACCTCTACGTAAATAAAGCCGTAACTTGCCTCCCTCTGCAGCCTAGGGCTCCCCCGGCTGACAGTGGCTGCACAAAACCCCTCCTGTGCCGAGCAGCGGAAACTCCTAATGAGATTAGTTGGTGTGTGTGCAGACATTACTTAGCAGTGACTAAAGGGGCTCTCTCTTCCTGCAGCAGCCAGTGGAAAATTCAGGGAACTTTTTCCCCCTGCAGCAGCAGAATCCCTGTAACCCTCTCCCCAGCCAACTCCAACAACAACTCAGCCTCCCCCAGCCCCCCTCCGGCTGGGGTGCTGGGGGTAGTTAAAGACCGGCCAGGGGCTTCCAAAAGCGGGAGGGTAGGAGTGGGCCGGCGGGGAAGGGGCGGGGGACCCCTCGAACACTACAAAGGAAACTGTAAAAGGCACAAATACATAAACCTGAGAAGGAGCAAACCAGTTTCTTTGTGAGCTCCTCTAGTGAGTCATTTTCAAGATGCTGTCTGCTGCCAGTTTCAAAGCGGAAGCGCATGGCAATTAGTCTTGCCGTTTCCAGACAAGCCAGAAACTCTCCCGACACTCGTTTTTTTTTTTTCTAAAAAGCCCCTTTTGCAGTTTCTGAAACAACATTTCTAACTCCCACCCCCACCCGCCACCTAAATGCAACTTGTCCTCAGAATGATTCGGTTCAGAAAAATGTAACAAAACCGAGACCTCTTATTTGTCTTTTTTAACTCCCCAAAATTTTAATTCCTCCTCCCAAAAGTTACAGTAGCATTACAGGCCAACATTCAGTTGCAAGTTGAAGAGCCCCTTCCTAAAGAGCTGGGGGCTCCAAGACCGTCTGCTGCCGGGTCCTCCACCAAAACCGTGTCCAGTAAGGACTCCACTGGCTTTTAAAGGTCCACCTGGGCGTGCGCCTGGGGCGATGATCCCGGCTGGGGGGAGGGTCGGGTCACACCATTCCAGCTAACAGAAAACAGCCAGTCTAGCGGCCTCCCCGCTTCGGGCCTTCCCGCCCAGGCCAACTGGGCAAGGCAGGACCCCACTGCAGTGCCCAGCGCAGGGACCCCGAGGGCGGAGGAGGGATCCCCGGGTCCGCCGCAGCCGGGGGTCGCCACCCGCGCCCCGGGTTGGCGGGGGGGAGGGGGGGCGGGGTGCCGCTTCTCTAGGTTTCTGGCCGAGCAGTCCCCCGCCTCGGGGAGGGGCTGCGGCCGCCCGGAGTCGCAGAGGGTCCGGAGGCTCCTCCCCTGGGGTGGCCGAGCAGGAAGCGGGGCGCGCGGCGGGCGGGGGCGCGGCGCGGTGCGGGGCGAGCGCGCGGGGCGCAGGCGGCGGAGTATGCGCGGGCCTCGGCGGCCAGCCCCGGCGCACAGCCGCGGCCGGGGCGCGCGGCGCGGGGCGGAAAAGCCTGTTTACACAGACTGCACACCGCCTGGGGAATAATGCAGTAAAGGAAGTGAGCCGGCTCGGCCTGACTGCTCCAACTTCCTGCTCTCACACACACACCAGAGGAAAAAAAAAAAAAAAAGAGGAGCGAGAGAAAGAAAAAAAAAGGGGGAAAAATCAGGATCTCATTACAAGAGCAACAGACCGTCTGCAGACGCCTGTCAGCATGGAAAGTCGGGGGCTTTCGCCCGGTTCCTCCTAGAAATTCCCCCGAAGAAGGATCTTGAAAGCTCCCCCACATCTGGGTAGGTAGCAGGGTTTCTGCCTGTTGCTCGGACAGTTGCAAAGTTTCGTCGGGGTGCTTTTTCTTTCTTTTCTTTGGCTTGGTGGGGGTGGGGCTAGTGGGCGCCGCGGGGTGGGCTGCGGCCCTGGGGAGGGGGCGCCGCCGGGATGCTCAGCGCCCGCGCCGCCGGCCCCGCCAGAGCTCCGCGCCGCGTCCGACCCCGCGCCGGCGGCACCCTGCCCCGGGGCTGCGCTGCGGCTCGGAGAAAGGGGCGCGCGGGGGGGAGGAGGGGACGGTGAGACTTAGGGTCCCTGGGAGGGACGGCGACGGGGCAGGCTGCGTGCCTGGATGCTGGACCACCGCCGACCTTCCAGCTGGGGCCGGGACTCTCCTGGGGTGGCAGTGGGCACCGGTGCTCCGATTCGGGGAGAGGATGAGGGTAGAGGGGAAAGCGAGGGCGTGGGGAGCGAAGACGCGGGGCTGGGGGCCACGTCCCTTCTCATTCGGCAGGTGACCCGACCCTCCCCCCAGCCGGGATCATCGCCCCAGGCGCACGCCCAGGTGGACCTTTAAAAGCCAGTGGAGTCCTTACTGGACACGGTTTTGGTGGAGGACCCGGCAGCAGACGGTCTTGGAGCCCCCAGCTCTTTAGGAAGGGGCTCTTCAACTTGCAACTGAATGTTGGCCTGTAATGCTACTGTAACTTTTGGGAGGAGGAATTAAAATTTTGGGGAGTTAAAAAAGACAAATAAGAGGTCTCGGTTTTGTTACATTTTTCTGAACCGAATCATTCTGAGGACAAGTTGCATTTA